>NW_028319268.1:643333-965000 GCF_062004578.1 Staurois parvus
GCTCTGTATTGAAAGAGAAGATGCTGCCATCACTAGTCCATGCCCTTGGCTGTCACGCACTTTTCCATCATTACCAGGGCCGTCTTTAACACGGGGCAAAAGGGACAGCTGCCCAGGGCCCTGTCATTGTTGTGGGGCCCAATGCAACTGCCCCGAGTTTTTTTTCAGCTTTCCGCCACTTCCTGCACTGCTCACTTCTGTATTTACAAGTGACAGCTTGTAAGGAGCTCTCCCGGAGGCCGCTCAGAACCCTCTCTGCTCTACACATCTCCATAGGAGAGCACTGTAGGGAGGGAACGGGGACTCCACACAGGCAGAAGCTCCTCCTCACTGGCAGCCTGAATGGACACACTGTAAGTATTCCTCTGCAGCCCCACTGTGAAAATGTTGTGTGTGTATGTGTAGTGTGTATGTCTGAATGTGTGTGTTTGTATGTATATATGTGTGTGTATGAGTCTGAGTGTGTATGTGTGTGAGTGTGTGTTTGTCTGAGTGTTTGTGTGTGTGTGTGTGTGTGTGTGTGTGTGTGTCAGCCTGTGTGTGTATGTTTGTGTGTTTCTGAGTGTGTGTGTGTTTTTGATGGGTGAGCTCTGAAATGAAGTCGGGGGGGGGGGGGGGAGGACTTTTATGTACCCAGCACACCCCTCAACCCTGCGCTCCGTACACAGCGCACCCCTCAATCTTGCACTTCATACACAGCAAACCCATTAACCCTGTACTCCATACACCGTGTAACCGGAACACTGTACACAGTGCACCCCTCAACCCTGTACTCAATACATAGAACATGCACTCCGTACATAGCGCACCCCTCACCCTGCACTCCGTATACAGTGCACCCCTCAAACCTTCACTCCATACATAGCAAACCCCTCAACCCTGCACTCCGTACATAGCGCACCCCTCCACCCTGTACTCCATACATTGCGCACCTCTCAATCCTGCACTCCACATACAGTGTAGCACTGAACTCTGTACACAGTGCACCCCTCAACCTTGCACTCCATACACAGCACACCCCTCAACCCTGCACTCCATACACAGCGCACCCCTCAACCCTGCACTTCATACATAGCACAACTCTTAAACCTGCACTTTGTGCATAGCACACCCCTCAACCCTGAAAAAGATAAACAAACGAAACCAGCGCTCCAATCTTCATGCAAACCAAGGAAATGCCAGAATACCAACAGAAGAGGTGCCGCCCTTCTAAGATCGGGAAATCTGACCACTGGTGAAAAAGAACAAACAAGGGCGCACTCTCATCGTGCATACCGTGGCAAAACACATATTTATTGAATAAAAAAGGATGTATACTCACAAACCAACGTGATTGAAAGCAGTATAGGTGGTCCACAAAAACAGTCACAATACAGCTGTGTCTAATGATGCGGATAAGCTGACGTGTTTCGGGAGCTGAACCCCCTTTCTCGTCAGCTTATCCGCATCATTAGACACAGTTGTATTGTGACTGTTTTTGTGGACCACCTATACTGCTTTCAATCACGTTGGTTTGTGAGTATACATCCTTTTTTATTCAATAAATACGTGTTTTGCCACGGTAATGCACGATGAGAGTGCGCCCTTGTTTGTTCTTTTTCACCCCTCAACCCTGCACTACATACATAGCGCACCCCTCAATCCTGCACTTTGTAAATAGCGCACCCCTCAACCCTGCACTGTATACATAGCACACCCCTCAATCCTGCACTGCCTACATAGCGCAATCCAGAACTCCATATACAGCGCACTCCTCAACCCTGCACTTCGTACAAAGTGCACCCCTCAACCCTGCAGTCTGTATGTAGTGAACCCTGTACTCTTTATGTACCCCGGCAGCCCATCCTCGGAGATTCTGCTCACATCGGGCTCTGTTCCTACCTGCACTTAGTCAACCTTCATTGTTATGTATTCTCTGCTATGCTCATTGCTAACAACAAGTTTTAGAATTTTCTCTCTATTGGTGGGTCTTGTCCCTCCACAGTCTGTGGTGTGCAGGAAGGAAGGATATTGTGTACTGTAACCTCTAGCAACCAATTAGTGAGCAGTAATAATGTGCAGTAACCTCTAGCAACCAATCAGTGAGTGGCAATGATGTGCAATAACCTCTAAGAACCAATGGGTGAACGTTAAAGATGTGCAGTACCCTCTAGCAATTAATCAGTGAGCAGTAATGATGTGCAGTAACCTCTAACAACCAATCAGCAAGCAGAAATGTGTGCTGTAAGCTCTAGCAACTGATCAGTGAGCCGTAAT
Organism: Staurois parvus; assembly: GCF_062004578.1. NCBI lineage: Eukaryota > Metazoa > Chordata > Amphibia > Anura > Ranidae > Staurois > Staurois parvus. The sequence continues at coordinate 645,590 of NW_028319268.1, forward strand.
GCATGCTGTAACCTCTAGCAATCAGTGAGTAGTAATGATATGCTGTAACCTCTGGAAACCAATTGCTGCCTGATCTCCTGCAGTAAACTGATTTTGAGTCTATCTGCTATTTAATTTATGTCTCAGAGTGGGGGGCTGGGTGGGGGGGTGGCGGCTAAAGGGCCCCAAAAAAATGTTTGCCCAGGGTCCAATCAATATTAAAGACAGCCCTGAACATGACAATGATCCAAAACACACACCTAAGGCCACTGTTGCATTTCTGAAGAAGAACAGGTTGAAAGTGACTCAATGACCAAGTACTGTATGTCTCCTGATCTGAACCCAATAGAAAAACTATGGGGAATTCTGAAATTGAGCATCACTCTCCATCCAACAACTAGGCTCTCAAAAAGGTCGTTCTTGAAGAATGGAAAAAGATAGATGTTGCAATATGTCGACAACTTGTTCATTCCATGGCTAGAAAACTTGGTGCTGTCCTTTCAAATCATGGAGGTCATACAAAATACTAGATGGAGTGGTTTTTATTGTGGAGTGTATTCATTTTTGCAGCAACTAATTTGAGTAAAACTGAAGATGTTTTAATCTAAGTTATATTGTTAACCTTACTTTCACGAAATGAAAAAAAATTTCTACAGTATAAAACTCAGTTTTGACAAAAGTTTGGAAATTGTTCTTGTGTTTATTGACATTTTGAATAAAATCTACGGGGTGTACTCATTTATGCTGAGATATATATATACAGTTGTGTTCAAAATAATAGCAGTCAGACATCACTAACCTGATCAATCACTGTTTTTGGTAGAAATTATATTTTTACATGGCAAATAATTTACTAGCAGTTTGTAGTAGAGTAATAGAAATCCAACAGACCGAACGGTCATGACATGCATGCTGCTGATTCTGTGTAATTGAATCACTAATTGAAAGGGGCATGTTCAAAATAATAGCAGTGTGGAGTTCTATCAGTGAGGTCATTCATTCTTTGAAAAACAGGTGGCAATTATTGCCCTTATTTAAGGAAGGAAGGCAGCAAATGTTGTACATGCTGGTTACAGTGCATTTCTCTCTGAAATTCTGAGGAAAATGGGTCGTTCCACACATTGTTCAGAAGAACAGCGTACCTTGATTAAAAAGTTGATTGGAGAGGGGAAAACATATAAAGAAGTGCAGAAAATGATAGGCTGCTGAGCTAAACTGATCGCAAATGCTTTAAAATGGCAACCAAACCCTGAAAGACATGGAAGAAAGTGAAAAACTATCATTCGAATGGATAGAAGAATAGCCAAAATGGCAAGGACTCAGCCAACAATCAGCTCCAGGAAGATCAAAGAAGGTCTAAAGTTACCTGTGAGTACTGTTACAATTAGAAGACGCCTATGTGAATCCAAGCTATCTGCAAGAAGCCCCCGCAAAGTCCCACTGTTAAAGAAAAGACATGTGCTGAAGAGGTTACAATTTGCCAAAGAGCACATTGACTGGCCTAAAGAGAAAAGGCGCAACATTTTGTGGACTGATGAAAGTAAGATTGTTCTTTTTGGGTCTAGTGGCCGGAGACAGTTTGTCAGACGACCCCCAAACACTGAATTCAAGCCACAGTACACTGTGAAGACAGTGAAGCATGGTTGCCAAGCATCATGATATGGGGATGTTTCTCATACTACGGTGTTGGGCCTATTTATCGCATACCAAGGATCATGGATCAGTTTGAATACATTAGAATACTTGAAGAGGTCATGCTGCCTTATGCTGAAGAGGAAATGCCCTTGAAAAGGGTGTTCCAACAAGACAATGACCCCAAACACACCAGTAAATTGACGTTATGGAGTGGCCAGCCCAATCCCTGGATCTTAATCTAATAGAAAACATGTGGGGTGACATCAAAAATGCAGTTTCTGAGGCAAAACCAAGAAATAAAGAAGAACTGTGGAATGTAGTCCAATCATCCTGGGCTGGAATACCTGTTCACAGGTGCCAGAAGTTGGTTGACTCCATTCAACACAGATGTACAGCAGTTCTCAAAAACAGTGCTCATACAAATAAATATTAATTAAGTGATTCAAAGGAAAGCAAAATCTTCAAACATTTTTCAGTTTATATAGCTTGAGGTGATTGTAGCCGTATTAGTGCATTTGCGACAAAAACAATTGAGTACGGTCCGTGATACTTTTTTTATTTGCACTAACAAACATTTTAAGGACAAGCTTTCGGGGAGTGTCCCCTTCTTCAGGTCAGAGCAGTACTGATCACAAAGGGTTTGAAGAGATGTTTTAGAGTTGGAAGAAAAAAAAAAGAAGAAAAAAAAAAAAGGAGAACAGAGATAAGACATAGCAAAATCAAAGTCTGGGGAGGGGGGAGACAACACTCACAGAGGCAGTGATGCTTGAGGTGATAGTCATAAAACTGTTGGATAATGAGTGAGAAATCCCATGTCCAAATTCAGGCCGTTATCTCTTGTGACAAATAGAATTATCACTCTTAATTCAAAAGTTTTTCTTTCCTGAATGGATTTGAAATTTCCTTTAAGAACTAAAATATTGAGGTCTCCCAAAATGTGGTCTGGTTGTGCGAAATGGTGTCCCACAGGTGTGCAAAAGTCATCTTCTTTATGTTCCTTGATGGTATGTATGTGCGTATTCATCCTTGTTTGCAACTTCTGTCCTGTTTCACCAACATAGGATCCTTTGTTACATTTTCTGCACTGGATAAGGTACACAACATTACTGGAGGTGCAGCTGTATGATCCGGAGATATTGAAGATCCCTTTTGAGTGTCTGACACTTTTTGATGGATTGATTTGGTTGCACAGTTTGCAGCGTATTTTATTGCAGGGTTTGCTTCCATTATTTGTGACATCATAATCAGAAGGAAGTTTCCTACTGATTAGTTTATTTCTGAGGTTGTCACAAATAATGGAAGGAAACCCTGCAATAAAATACGCTGCAAACTGTGCAACCAAATCAATCCATCAAAAAGTCCTGTGGGACACCATTTCGCACAACCAGACCACACTTTGGGAGACCTCAATATTTTAGTTCTTAAAGGAAATTTTAAATCCATTCAGGAAAGAAAAACTTTTGAACTAAGAATGATAATTCTATTTGACACAAGAGATAACGGCCTGAATTTGGACATGGGATTCCTCACTCATTATCCAACAGTTTTATGACTATCACCTCAAGCATCACTGCCTCTGTGAGTGTTGTCTAACCCCCTCTCCAGACTTTGCTTTTGCTATGTCTTATCTTATCTCTGTTCTTTTTTTTTTTTTCTTCCAACTCCAAAACATCTCTTCTAACCCTTTGCGATCAGTACTGCTCTGACCTGAAGAAGGGGACACTCCCCGAAAGCTTGTCCTTAAAATTGTTTGTTAGTGCAAATAAAAAAAGTATCCCGGACAGTACTCAATTGTTTCTGTCAGTTTATATAGTGAATGTTTTGAGTTTGTAAAGAAGAATACAAACGCTATTTTTTGAACAGTCTAATATTCACTTTTCTTCAATTTTTTTAGAGGAACAACACAAATTTGATATATTTTTCTTCATGTTTTGATTTGGAATAGAATGTGCAGTGTTCACAATGCATTTGTGTGTATGGAAATAAAAGCTATTAGAAGGATTTTGAGCTTTATTCATTTTTTTCAACACACTGCTATTATTTTGAACACAACTGTATATATATATATATATATATATATATATGTAAATTCAAAGTAATGGTCAAATCATACTTTACCCAGCAAGTTACTGGTTCTGCATTAAGAGCCATGCCTAAGGAAGGACCACCCAGGAAATTGATCAAGCGTCTCAGACCAAGATAGTGTGATGTGTGAAAGCGTACTAAAGAATGCTGATCTTTCTTCCTAAGAGGGAATGTGATAATCTGGGATGATGAAGATGAAGATCAAGCTGAAGATCTAGTGGTAAATGCAGGGATTCCTTTTCTCTCTGAATTTCCCTTTTTATTCCCAAACATCCTCTCATCTAGGGACCAGCTCAGAGGGTGTAGTTTGGAATATTTACTCACATCTGAATGGGGAGTAATATTACCCATTAACTAATTATTTACTGAGTGATTTCACTTGTTCACCAGATGACTAAGAATCGCTATATTAGTCTTCTGGTAAAAAAAAATGGTGTTTATTAAATTCCCTCTTATATGGCATATATGCTTATTCCTGGGTTAATTTAAATATGTCATTTTAGGTATAGGGTGTATAGTTATATTTCCTGTGATGTTTAATATTATTTGAAATTTCATTCATAAGTGTACTATCATCTTAATCATGTAACATTGGCTGAAGGTATGTGATTTTATCCAGCAATCCATGTTAAGGCAATAAATATTACTCCTGAAAAGATGTTTGTTTACATTTTGCACCATTTTCCATCTTACTTCTGAAAACAAATAGATTACGAAACACACTTATTTCTTATTATAATTATTACTGTAAAACAGACATGGTAGTATTATTCTTATCACGATTGAGTCCTTTGAGATAGCATGATGTCTTGTATGTACATAAATTGAAAAGTGATTTAACCTTTTACAGGCTTCTCTAAAAGTGTCCCAAATGTAAAAATTGTTAAGTCTCATGAAAACACTGAAACACATAACTTGACTTATTTTCCTTGATTTCAAGAGCCTTGTAGGAACATAGTAGAATGCTGACTTTTGGGTAAACATTATTTGTGGACTTTTCCCTTCATTTATTAGACTTGGACAATGCCAGAAACTGACTTTCTACAAAAAAAAGTCTGGTCTAGGCCAGCTACGTAAATAGACCAGTGAATCCCCAGATATAAACTTTTTGGTTTTCTATTTACTATTCATTCGACCATTGTCTGATATATGGTCATTGCCCTTGATACACATTGTTCATAGATTTGTGTATCTTTGATGTGTGCACAACTTTGTTAGTGGAACTCTTCAGGTTTCTACTGCTCAGAGGCAATTTTTAATGTGACACATTGGATTAGGCCTATCTGAAGTCCAGTCCAGTCTCTCCCAAAAATCATATGGGGGATAAAATTTATTTCTTTGTAGTCCACTGTTGTGAAAGGAGGATCAGATAATTTAATGGATCCTAGTTCCAGAATGTTGATGGGGAACTTCGCTGAGGAACCAGTTCCCAGGACAGTTAGGGAGTTGTAAACAACCCCCAACCAGTAAGGCTTGCGTCCATTGTCAAAACCTTTCAAGACATGGGAAGGAATTATCTTTCCAACAGAGTTGGAGATCTACAATGTCAGGAAGAGATATGTCTGACTAGATAGATGCATAGGGTGGTCCAGAGAGTGGATCTTTTTTGTTCACGGCTTGTGGATGTTGACTGGAAGTGTACTAGAGTGAAACTGCACCAAGAGGACTGTCTCAAAGGAAGCTACCATTAGGCCCAGGACCCTCATGCAAAAGAGAACTGAGGGGTGATTTTTGTTCCTGAGAATCCACATGTGGGACCTTAAGATGGCAATCTTTCCTTGGAAGAAGGAAGACTCTGACTTGGGCCATCTCCAGGTACTTCAGACAGTGACAAAGCTATAGAGCAGACTGAAAAATTGATTACTCAGCTGAATGTTTGAAGGTACTGAATAGTCTTTTAAATGTTGGCTGACAATGTTGTGGCGGAGGAGTCCTTCAATAGAAGGTCATCCAGTTACCCTCTGACATGAAAGCCTTGAGTCTGCAGAATAGAGGGCAGGCACTACAAATTGATAGTGCTGGTCTCCCACAGAAAAACGCAGAAAGCATTGATATAGAGGAAAGATGGGGATGTGCATTTTTTATGTCTATTGATGTCAGAAATTCCCCTTGTCTAAGAGAAGCAAAGATAGAAGTTGCAGATTCAATGCAGCATTTTGGTACACAAAGAAATCTTTTTTCAGATGTTAGGTCCAGCATGCGTGCCTGTTACAAGCAGGTTCTGCAGACCAAGCTTTTACCCACAAAATTTTGTGCATACGCACAGAGATAAGAGATATTCTAGAGACTTCATTCTGTAGAGCATCCACATAATCCAATAAGGCTGCAAGCATCAGCTGCAATTGTTCTAAGAGAACAAGGTGCTCAAATACAGGTTCATATTCTCTATTCCTTTGTTTTGACCAGTTAGCAATAGTCCGGCACACTGATAGTCAATAGGGCTTGACCTGCAGGTTTAAGGAAGACTTTTGAGAGGCTTCAAAAAGCCTATGACTAACGGCAAGACTTTTTTCTTAGTTTTGGATAGAGGAATTAGAATGCCTGTCAGGTTTTTATTGCTGTCTGTGTCCTGTTAGAGAGATTCACCCATTCTATTTATCCTGGTAACCATCATCACCAAAAGTGAAAGAAAATCCCAAACTGTGGGTTGTCACCAGAACAGCATCAGAAGGGAAGTCTTCCAATGGGGACAATAGTTATGGTGACTCTTGTGAAAACCAGTGATATCCCTAACTTTGGAGGAATTTCTACGCAATAGAACACAGAAAAACTGCTAACAAGGGTTATAACCTTCCCCTACTTCATCCAAAAAGGAAAAAAGTGCCTTTAGTTCTACTTTAAAAGAGGGAACATCCTCAAATGAAACTTGAGTAGGGTCTACTACCAGAACAGTCATTTTTTCTGAGATTGCTGTTTCATAGGCTACATTTCACCAAAAAGCTTAAGAGGAGAATATCCTTTTTAGATTGGGCCAATAGCTTGTTTTGGCAGGGGAGAATCAGGTAATGCTAGTTTGCATCACATCAGTCAGTGAGTCGACAGTGGATAGCATTTGACGAAAAACCATAGGTTGTCGTTCATAAAATGGATAAGACACTGCTCTTGAACAAGGGAACCACTATGACCCTGAGTGATGTTTATGCATGTTATTCGGCTCTTTATCCGAACTCCCTGTCTGTGATCTAGCACCACCAAAATAAAGAAGAAATGGGGTTTTGTGTGTCTGGAATTTTTAGGCACTGACAATTTTCCTTGGCTATGTTTCTGTAGCAGAAAGCAAAAGCAAGTGCACCAAATGTGTTGTGCATGTTTTCGGCATATATAGTAGGCAGAAGTGTGGCAGCCACAAGGAGTATCTGAGACTAAGTCTGGATGGAAAAAGACCACCAATTTTAAAACAACTGTGGTGATAAATGCATCAGAGCCAAGTACAGTGGCAAGTAACATCATAAAGTGACTAACTCCTTGTCTCTGTTAGTATATATCCGCTTGAGGGCTAGGAATTGCAGATTGCCTAAAGCTATGATTGGTGCAACTTACAGGGAAAACATGACTTTCCTTATATCCATGTCACTGGCTCGCTTTGTTCAGCATGGCAAGCATACCCCCAAAAGGGTAATCGGTGTTTGAAAACCATAGAGAGAGACAATGGCTTTGGACCTGAATAACACCCTGGGGCTAGCTACATGCATTGCAACAATGTGCCAAGGTGACCACCTAACACAGGATCTAGTGTCGGAAGGAAACGTTATAGGCTAATCCGGCCCCACATCTCATGCAGTGGATAAGGTTATAAGAGCATGCACTAGGGGCAGCCCTTGCTATGTGTCCAAACCAAAGGTGGCCTGAATTTAACCCATGGTCTATCATAGTGTGACTGGCTGGCTATAAAAGGTAGAGGAGGCCAGATTTTTTTTTTATGATTAAGCAACTATAAGGGGAGGAGATGCCCAGATTATTTTTTTCACATCTTACAAAAAAGAGCGTGCTTGGCTGTCTATAAGGGGGGGGGGGGGTCTGCAATTTCTTTCTCATTAATTTAGTGTTACTGCTATGGACAATGCTCAGACCTTGTTATGTAAGACCCATTCAGTGCAATATATGGACCATCCACTGCCACCATTGGAAGAATGGGTATATATATGCCTTTTTTAGGTGAGGAAGCAGGGAGATGTTTGAAAAACCACTGCTTCAATCATGATTTTTGTTAAAGGGCCTTGGATGCCATCAAGGTAGAGATTTTTTTAATTTTTTATAAAAATAAAGTTATACATCTTTTATACCTATTGTTGGGTGATTCATTTACTCTATTCTGAAAATAAATTCTTTTTGATTTTATGTGTATATATATATATATATATATATGTTGCAAAACTACTTTGAATTCACGAACAGTGAAGCAATGTTGACACACCGTCAAAAAAGCTGAATTTGGTGTGCAACACTGGATGGCTTAACAGATATTTGTGGGATTTTTAGGGGGATCAAGAGAAAACTGTAGGTGCATTTGCACATTCTTGTTTTGTTTTGTTTTTTTAAATCGGAGGCTAAAATTCTACTTTGAACTATATCACAAAAAAACCTTTATAATCATCCTGTCCCCACAATATACAAAATGCAGTATCAAGTAGTTCTCTAAACTCTTTGTAAGATGCACATTTGTTAGCTTTGATGTGCTGTACCCATTGGCTCATTTGGATTACAAAATGTTTTTCAAATTCCTAATTCTCTGACATGCAACTTGCACACATTTTCACTTACTAATGGTGAACCTGACTGCATCATAATTAGAGAAACTAATAACATATGATAGTGCTCTGAATTCATGAAGATAGCAGCATTGTTTTTGCGTTATCACAGAAAGATGCATTAGGTGGACTTCACTGCCTGTCTCAATAGGTATCTGTGGGACTTTTCAGGGGACTAAGAAAAAAAGTATATGTGCAAAAGCACATACTTTTTTTTAATGGGAGGCTGAAGTTCTACCTTTAACTATATCCTAAAAACCTGTGCAATCATCCTGCCACCACATGGTGGACAACATGCAATATCAAATATTTCTCATAGCACTTTGTGAAAGACCCATTTATTAGTTTTGAAGCATTCTGCACATTGGCGCATTCATATAAGTGTTCTTCAAAAATCTAGTTCTCTGACATGCAACTTACACACAGTTCTATTTACGAACTGTGAACCTGACTGCATCTCCACTAGAGAAACTAGTAACACTGGTAAAGGTAAAAACTACTGGAGAGAAAGTCAGCACCCTGTAGGTCAACAAAATGTGGTCTTCCCTTATTAAATCACATGAATACAGCTGTAAAACAAGCAACACATTTCATCCAATAGGCCTTAATCATGGCCATGATTATGGAATAACGGTTGAAATGTGTTGGTTTTACAACTGTATTCTTGTGATTTACTAAAGGAAGACCGCATTTTGTTGACCTACCCAGGTATCAACTTTTTCTCCAGTGAATTGTGTCTTGCAGAGACATTGGAGATCTCATATTCTGAGCACCATGTTTCGAACCATGGATTGAGAAGGTGGTAGACCTGTTACACCTGTTTCCACAAAGGTAAACAAAACAATCTCTAAAACCTTTAACAAACTCAAAACTCTCAGCCGTTTAAAAAGGCCAGAGCTAAATGGTCTAATTATCTACCTTCACTAATGGATAATATCTGTGAGGAAGTCAATGCTACAAGCTTCGCTTGGTTTGCAGACCTACAGGTGAAACTCAAAAAATTAGAATATCGTGCAAAAGTTCATTTATTTCAGTAATGCAACGTAAAAGGTGAAACTAATATATGAAATAGACTCATTACATGCAAAGCAAGATAGTTCAAGCCGTGATTTGTCATAATTGTGATGATTATGGCTTACAGCTCATGAAAACCCCAAATCCACAATCTCAGAAAATTAGAATATTGTGAAAAGGTGCAATATTCTAGGCTCATAGTGTCCCACTCTAATCAGCTAATTAAGCCATAACACCTGCAAAGGGTTCTTGAGCCTTTAAATGGCCTCTCAGTCCCACTTCCAGAGAGATCTTGTCTGCACACGAGATCTCATGAGATTTTGCAAAGTCCCACAAGATCTTGGGGAAAAATTTTGCTGCATGTCATCAGTAAGGAGGGGCAAAAAAACTATTCCTGTAAGCAAAAGGGAAATAGATTCCTCTACCCTTAGTGTCCACTGGGATAAAAGTCCAGAAGAAAAGAAATTAAAAGTAATCAATGAAAAGATAGCTGGCATATTACCCAAAAATATGGATTCTTCAAATTGCCATTTCAAAAGGTTACAATGGTGCCTTTCTTTTTTTTTTTGAGTATCTGGGTGAAGGTTGACTTTAACCAGACTGCTACTTGCTGGATCAAGGAGACACCTTTTTTTCTTACTGCAAAGATAAATCGACAGCTATCATGCTAAAGCAGCCCAAAGATAATTCCATTTTTGTCGCTCAACCAAGGTGGACGCATAGTGGATGGGGGAATCAATCCTGCTGAGTTATTGTGTTCTGATAGTGTGGCAACTTCCCTGCTGTCAGTATACAGAGATCAGCGGTGTTTTATCCATAAGGCTGGTTGCACAGAAGTAGATTGACTTTTGTACAATCACTGCTCCCATAAATAGATTGAAATTTGTCCGGTCCCTGCTATGGCCGGCTTAAGGCTTTGCTTTGCCTTCTACTGGCTCAGTGGTGATAGAACATTATAGGAATATGTTGAACATGAAAGACTCTAGTTCTTTGCCAATACTACTACTTGACTGTGGTTGCCCAGATATTGTATTCCACAAGGAACTGTACATTATTGTAATGCTGTGTCCTGTGTTCCATAACAATGCATAATCCAAGTGCCTAATAAGTGTAATAAGGAACAGTTGGTTATTTCACACACTTTATTATAATGTCTGTCAACAAAATGCTTAATCATAAAGTGGGTTGTGACATACACCCGTTTTTTCTGTAGCGCAAAACATCTGCTTCTAACATCCTTCAACAAATGTATTAATTATGTTATTATTCTTGCCTAATTGAAGTCCGTAAGTTTAAAGGAAAAAAAAATGGTGTCTATGGCATGGTGTAGAAGATTATTAAATAAAAGTCAAAATACCCCTGACCTCCTCCCTCTTTACTTCTCCTAATTCTCTTTATCTCAGAGGACCTCTCCTTAGTCTACATCTTTTCATTCATTAATAAATATTACTCTAAGAGAGTAAAACCTGTATGTTACAAAAGCAACTTGGATGCATCTAAGGATGTACTGTCATTTTAATTTTCTTCTTTTGTATGCATTTCATTAAATACTAGGTATACTTAAAACTCTTTAATAAAAACTATTGAACAAGAAATAAAAGTCAAAATAAAAATTGTCTACAGCCCCAAGGATTCCCAAAGTAGCTAAAGCTAATGAATCGTACTGCAATTGTTATGTGTTATTCATAAACTCAAGTCACTTAAAAAAAAAAAAAGCAACAATCTTATTAAAGAGAATGTTAATAACTCTGATGCTGAAGATAATGAAAAAGGAAATTAAACCGATGTTTACTATGACAGAACTACGAGATAATAGAGAATCATACTATATTTACCATGGGCATGTCCTCCTAAAGCTTTTACAGGGAAACTATAACGGTTTGTTTAAATTTTAGTTACATATTTTAAAGGACTCCTCCTCTGCATGTTTTTTTTTTAACCCACCCCTCACCTGTTATCATGGCTTGTCTTTAAGTCACATACTCACCTGCCCAGTGGATTCCGCATTGCCCTGGTGTAGTCCAATGTTCAGGTAGTACATCCCGGGTCCTGAGCCGCCATCTTGGTCCTTCTCAATGGTCGTGAGCCAGCTGCTTCTTCCGGGTTCAGGAAACCAGCCCACAATGGTGGGTGCAAGCACAGTTCCTACTCCTGCAGCCTCCTGGGTTATGTGATAGGAATTTTTCAAGAGGCTGCAGGAATAAAGAACATGTCATTCTCGCCCAGACAAGAATTCTTCAAGGGACTGAGATTGAGCTCTGCAGTCACTTTTGCAGAAGTTGTTTTCTTATTCCAGGTCACAATCCTACGCAATGTCCTTTTGTCACTTTCACTCAGTTGACCATGTCGACCTCGCTTATGCTTATCAGACGACATTTTCCCCAGAAACTGTATATGCCAACATAACCTTTGATACTGTACCTCGCGACTCGGCAAAAAAATTGTCAACTTAGGTCACAGAGGCACCAGCTAAGTGGGCACCAACAATTTGCCCTCTTTGAAGCTCAGTAAGCTCTGACATGACTCCGTATTACTAGAAGCACACACAGTGAATTGCAAAAGTGAGGCTTCCTACCTGTTAGCTAGGTGTCTTATCACACAGCGGAAGCAAAAGTTTTATCTTCCCAATGAAAAATATCCCACTCTTCACAATCACGCCTTGTTCATGTCACCAGTTTTAAGTAGCACCTATATCTGCAAGTAACTATTTCCAAGGATGAAGCACACAAAGGGCAAAATTAGAACTGAAATATTTGATGAGCACCTTGAGAATTCATTGAGAATTGCTACTACATCCAACAACCCGACATTGATAAGTTTGTTTATCAAAGCAGTGTCAAATATCACACTAGTATTATGTTGCCCTCTTTTACTTTTATATTAAAAACTATAAAAATAAATTAAGTTTTATTATCCAGATAGATATATTATATATACTGTATATATCAGTGATTGTTAACTTGTGATCTGCCCGACCTTTTCTGCTCACCAGCTATCCTTATTATTAGTGTATTTTATGTGTGACCCAAGACAATTCTTCTTCCAATGTAGTCCAGAAAAGTCAAAAGGTTGGACACCTACCTGTTAGCTAAGTGTCTTATCACACAGCGGAAGCAAAAGAATGTTACATCACTTCTGCTTTCAATCCGAAACATGCCATCACTTTCACACCTGCAAATCATGTAGTGTTGTTTGTGGGTTATTTTGCAGGAGGGAGGAATCCCAGAGGAGTAGAGGTCTGCTTTAAAGTTTTAACTGAAATCTCAGACTGAGCTATTGAGTTTGGTAAAAACATTGTTTTTTAATTTCCATGGGAGGTAAATGAAAACCATGTGAAAAAGGAGCAAAAAGGTACAACCTGCCGGCTGCATAAATGTTTACAAAACATGCATAAGCAGTATTTCATATTTAGCAGAACTTTAGATGTGTTACATTCACTGTACATTAAACATATAATGGAAGACAGTATCCAGAGTCATATGGAGTATGTGGAACACTGGTCAAAACAACTTACTACCACCTCCAAAGAAACACAGAAGATTTTATAGTTAGTAGTTACTTTGTACTTGGAAATACTAAAAAAGTTATCAATAATAATATATGAATTTTTCACCTGGTATAATTCCAGCTAGAGCTATTTTGTAAAGTTTTGTATAAAGTTTAAAAACCTCTATCTGGTTTTTACTGCTATCTAGGGCTCTGTAAAAAAAGATTTCCTCTTATTTACTGTCATGGTGACAACACTTTCACTAAGTAAAATCTGCAACTGGGATGCAGGGAAACAGACAAAAAGCAAATGTTCTTAAAGGTTTTAGCCTTCCCCACCCTACTAAAAGAATACACTTAGAGACTCCCTAACCTCCTGTCAGGTGAAACCACAGTCAAAGGACTCCAACAAACAACACATTGTTTTTAGGGCTCTCTATTAGAGCACTGGATAGCGGCAAAAACCCAACAAGGATTCCAATCCTTGTATGCCCAATTCAAAGCTACATGTGGGCATATAGTTCAAAGAAGACCTAAAATCTGCAGATGACTCTGCTTTCCTCCTCCCCCCCATGAAAAAGGAATAAAGTTACTAAACCAACCAAATCAGTGGCTTTTATTGAAGATACTTCCTGGACAATGAAAGCAGATGGATACAATTCCATAAATTAAGCTGATCATCGCTTAATGTATATCTAAAACGTTAAACAGACAATAGCTTCCCTTTTAACTACATGCCTTTTAACACCTTAATCTATTAATGGTTGCACCATCATGTGATGAATTTGAAGCATCCCTCATAGAAAGGAGTGGTGCCTATCAACAGCCCATTTACCAGACTAATGAGATAGGAATTGATCCCCTTTCTTATTAATCAATGATGGCTAAGACGTCGGTGACCACAGTGCAATTAATTAGCAGTTTTTCAAACTGATCAACTTTGACGCTGCAAATTGTTTTCCCATTACGCTAATTTGAAAACTGGTTCAAACTGTATCACAAAGATCATGGATGGGAGTACAACAAGGAGAGACACTAATTATTGAACAAGTAAACCATGCAGATAATCACGTTTGTTTTGTATGCTTCTACTTGGCTGCCAGTACAGCTGAAAGTGCTGTGAAAGGGTTAAGGGATTAACCAATCGGATTCGACTAGCAACGCCCAAGTAGACACATTTAAAAACACAGCATGTTCCCCGAGATGAGCCAAGGGGCTTATAATGACAAGAGTGAATCTCACAGTCACACGGCATGCCAATTAAGGCTATGAATCATCGATAACCAATCAAAGCTGTGATCCACACCAGACCATTGAGTGTACAGCAGGTAATTGAATGCACTGGTGTGTGTTGTACAAAAGCTGATTTAGTCCGAAAATGTGTTTACTTAAGAAATGTTTTAAGATTACGAAAACTTTTGAGAAAATCTAAGTTCACATTATTCATTAGACCTGACAAAAAGTGTGTCCATCAGGTTGTATGAAGTCTTTTTAGTCCTCCATGCAGGCCTGTTTGGTAGAAAATGCAACATAGTCCAGGGCAAAAGGGCAGTAGAATGTAGAGTTCAGTATGTTACATCTGCCTGATTGTTCAGCAGTATCAGAGCCAACTGTCAAATGCCTTTTTTTACAGCCCTTGTGAATGTAGCCTTAAAGTGTTAAAGTGGGAGGAGCCAGGAGCATGATTGAACATCGGCGTGAAACATGTCAACATTTTCTCTTGCTGTGTGTCAAACTATTTGGACTTTAAAAAAAAAATCAATAAACTTATGGATCTTAATAACAACAGCGTGCGGACATCCACCTGTTACTTGTCCATATAACATATTTAAAACATATACATATATGGGTTTACATTCAGTTTGAACTGAAAATAAAGTCATTTAAAAATGCTAACAGGTAGGCTTTTGATGACATAAGAGACTATGTATGCCTTTTCTGTGATTAATACTACTCCTTGCTGACTCCCTGTGAAGCTTCATGTATAGTCTCAGTACAATTCTATACCATGACCAAGTAACTTCCATGTGTATGAACAGGAGTTATAGCATTGTGGCCTGACCAAACAAGAGGCCATTGACTTTGATCACAAAAGAAGGCCATGAAAAGATGGAAGCACAAGTGATGGAGGGGAGCACTGGAGGGAAATGCTTGCCAAGTAAATCTTCTATAATATGCTAATAAGCTGTAAATGCTAAACATTATGGCAAAAAGCTCCTGGGACCAAAAATTCCACTTTAAAACACACTGTTTTAAGTACATCGGTCTGTTTTAGATGCTGATGTATGCAATGACCTACGTCCTTAGATCCCAGTCTGTGTGGACAGTATGGTCACTTGCCATCTTGGCAGTACTCACATAAGATACAGAAGGTGAATCCAATTCAGTTTTTCTTTAGATAAGTGCAATGCAAATTATGCTTTTCCAGTCTTTTGAAAACAATGGATTTCCTACACCCTGTCTCTGTGATAAAAAATTAACTATACTAAACAGTGTAAGGGAGTAGAACGTGTCTAGCTAGGGACTGTGCTAACCAGCACTAAACAGAAGAGGAAACAGCGAACCTACAGCCAAAAAATAAACACACTTAGAATCATCACTTTCAACTATATGTCAACAGCATTCAAAACAGAAAGAAATGGACAACTGAAAAACAGACTCTGTCACTTGGCCCATTCAGGGCAAATTGATATGGTCTCTTACTAGCCCACCTGACCTACTTATTCTCAGCCTCCCTGCTCTTCTCTGCTGACCCATTCCTTTAGGAGTCAAACAAGGTGTAACCTAAATGTTGGAGCTTACACAGTGGACAATTTTCAGCGATTTTTTTAGTGAATGATTGCACAGGCCTGAGCACTACATCCCAGGAAGAGATCTCAAGATCTCCCATACCTAGAAGCATCAGTTGTTTGCGACTGCTCAGACAGAGAAACATAGTGTAGGGGAACACAATCATTTTGATTTGAATGGGCAAAGAGACAGATTATCTCAAAGGAGATGATGTGGTTTACTACATAAAGTGAGAAAGCCTTTATACATGGTATACATGGAAAGTCTTTGTAACTCTTGCCAGACATTTTTTCTTAAATAAAATTATTCCAAAAAGAATCTCCCCTCTTTCAACAAATTCCCACCTATAATAAAAAACAAAAAACACCCCTTACAAGTGATAATTATTAAACAAACTGACAATGATCATAAAGTCCAGTGTCTTAGTAGTTCATAAAACTCAATAAATCAAGGTGGAGAACTTGAAAATTTTCTTACAGTGTTGATTGTGTCCAATGGCTTTTGTGAAAACCTCCAAAATAAAGAAACTCAAAATAGTGCATTAATGTAACATACAAAAAAAAAAAGTCCCGGATGTGACGAAACACGTCAAGAGGAAGTGACGTCAAACGTAAGGAGCAGGAACCGGAAGTGCCACGGTGGCCATCTTTGTTGTGGGAATCGTTGCACACTCCGTGTGGGAACTGCCTGGTAATCCCCAGAAAGTGGGGTTTTGATCCTAATTGCACTTTTAATTGATTTTAAATGTAAGCAGATTTATTAAAGTAATATGATCTTGAATATATACGGAGTCACACTATGGTTATTTTCCACTATATGATTGGAGCCTGGTAATTCGTGATCAAGGCTTGTGAATGAGGATGATAATACAGTGTTACTCTACTAACAAGTGAAGGAGGAGGAAGATCTGTTGGAGGATTTCTACAAGTTATATATTATATGGCGTTTGTTGTCTTACTGTTGGTAAGGGTATATTTGCCTTACTCACTAGAAGTGTCACATGTGGGTTAGGATTCTCACTGAGTGTAACACTTCAGGATTGAGCACGAGTGTTGTTGGGAAAAACTTTTTT
The DNA here is from genome assembly GCF_062004578.1 of Staurois parvus. Lineage (NCBI taxonomy): Eukaryota > Metazoa > Chordata > Amphibia > Anura > Ranidae > Staurois > Staurois parvus. The sequence goes on from NW_028319268.1 coordinate 662,399, forward strand.
TCACGAGTGTTTCACTGTTTTTGTTTCACTTAGTATTGCATATTTTTGATATATGTATATATATATATTTTTTTTTTCTTTTGTATGTTATGTTAATGCACTATTTTGAGTTTCTTTATTTTGGAGGTTTTCACAAAATCCATTGGACACAATCAACACTGTAAGAAAATTTTCAAGTTCTCCACCTTGATTTATTGAGTTTTTTGAACTACTAAGACACTGGACTTTATGATCATTATCAGTTTGTTTAATAATTATCACTTGAAAGGGGTGTTTTTTGTTTTTTATTATAGGTGGGAATTTGTTGAAAGAGGGGAGATTCTTTTTGGAATAATTTTATTTGATTTTAAACTTTCAGGGGTTGAAAGTTTTCTTCTAATTAGAAATTAGAGTGGGTTTTAGGGTTTCTGTTTGATATCATATTCACAATTGTATTTATAAGACATTTTTTCTTGACATGGGGGAAGGTTCTCTGTCAACTTTTTTTTCTTGTTTACATATTATATTTTTAAACAGAGATTATGGGATACAAAGAGTATTGGAAGTCAGAAATCATTACTTATAATAACATATTAGGTACATTTGCATACAGACAAGGGGGACGCAACCCCCAACACGAAAAAAGCGAACAGTAAGTGACAGTTAAAGACAACGTATTGTTGCACCAATTCTGAACAATAAAAGAAACATATTTCTTATATGAGAACTATGTGTTGCGGATTCCCGGGTTGCCCCAGCGAGAGAGGGAGCCATTAATTGTCGTGATGACCTTAGATTAACGTGAGGGGATCATTTGAAAAGGTTTTGTAAGGTTGTATAGGTAATGGTACACGGGTGCAAGGGGGGGGCATCCCAGTAGTAGTGGGGAATTTCAGAAACAAAGATCTGTAAATAACGGTTCACTATGTGGAGGTCCCTTACTATAGTGAACTGCCAATGATAGTCGTAATTTTTTATTTGAAGAAAAGAAATGAGAAGAAGCAAAGTGGATAGAACAGATAAAAGAGGGAAGAGAGGGGCAGGCCCTGGTGGGCTGTGGAAGTAAGAAAGAAGATAGGTCAAAGGGAGGGAGGGGGGGGAAGGAGAAGGAAAGCCCCGAGGGAGGGGTGAGCCAATTGCAGTGTAATGTAGGTCTAGGAATATATTCCTGGCGCTAAGATGGAAGGAGCAGGGAATCATCAAAGTCGGGTGGGATGAAGCGGTATACCCATGGTCTCCATAATAGTTCCGATTTGTGTACTTCATCTAGGAGGACTGCTTCAACCTGGCATGTATCATTGCTCTGGTGATTCTATTTTTGGCTTCTGCAACATTTAGTTGTGGTGGTTTCCAGGCTCTGGCAATTGTTTGCTTTGCTGCTGTTGTAAGTTGTAGGAGGAGTTTAAATTGTCACCTTGACAGGTCTGGTGGTTGGAGGTTGTCTGTTGAGGAGGGCTGTGGCTGGATCAGGTGTGAAAGGACAGGAAAACATAGTGGAGAGGATGCAGAAAATTTCAGCCTAGAACATTTGTGCTGTAGAGCCTTCCACCATGTGTGGAGATGTGTGCCAGCTCTGTCAACTTCTTAATGCTGCCTATGGCCATAGAACAGTAAGTAAGTAAAATTTACAAATGGGGACAGAGACAGCATTAAAAAGTGAGTTTTTAGCCTTTCCCCACATTTTCTCACACACGCTTGCTCACACTTATGTCCTGGTCACCAAGACAGAAAGTAAGAAGTAATCTCTCAAAATTTTGAGCCATTCTGACTGGAAAAACTACACTTTTAAGGTCCATCAGTGCAGTCATATTGGTTCATCTATGATCTCTTATTGGTCCACTAGGATGAGCAACCTTTCTGGTAAATAGGTATATGCTTGAGGAAGAAAAAGGTCAAGCAAGCTTCAGCAATGTCAGATATAAAGATGAGCTCAAGCGTGTTTGGATCCTAGTCTGAACCCACCTGAGCTACCCCACCTGGAAGCTTTCGCTACATACCACCCATCATAAATGGTCAAAGCATTCCCCACCCTGCAGCCATACAAATACAAGGGGTGTGCATACATTCAGGGCAGAGAATACCTCAGCCACTTATGATTGCCGGTGTGCATTGACAGCTTCCTGGAGGAACATTTTAGGTGGGTTTGGACTAGGAACTGAACTTGCCATAGCTTCTCTCTAGTCAGGAACAGCTAAAGATTTGCCTGTGACAAAAAAGTTTTGCAAGCTGTTACAGGTATATGTACTTCTGCACCTTAAGCAGTTTTTATTTTTTTCTCAAAAGAGTCTCTTTAAAGTGTATGCAAAATATATTTGTTTCTATAAGGAGGGTCCAGTTGTTTTACTTTATATCCAAGATATTTTGTAATTTCATGATGAGTATTTTATTTTTACTTTGGTCAGAGGAACCAAAGTTTTCAAGCGTCATGTTGTCCATGCTGCTTTCCTTTTCTAAGGAATATCTTTTTTTATGAATCATATAAAATATACAGTAGACAAAAAGAAAACAGTACAGAGAAGCCCTAGTGCTATAACAAACACAGTAATTTTCAAGTGCATACAGAAAAGTTATGTTTTGTTTTATATTCTAGCCAAGATCCCCAGGTCAGAAGCCAATTTCCATACCTGTTATCCAAGCTTGGGATGGTTTGAGTCGACAAATCTAGATCAGGGATGTCCAACCTGTGGCCTGATGGCTATGCATGAGGGCCAACACAAAATCATAAACGTACTTAAAAAGTTGATTTTTTGGGAATTTTTTTTAAAAATGCATCTACAGCAAACATATGTGACCAAAGAAAAAAAAAACTTAACAGTGTCTCTTTACTGAAATTTTATACATTTTATCTTCACAATGAAAAATATCCCACTCTTCACAATCACGCCTTGTTCATGTCACCAGTTTTAAGTAGCACCTATATCTGTAAGTAACTATTTCCAAGGATGAAACATGCAAAGGGTAAAATTAGAACTGAAATATCTGATGAGCGCCTTGAGAATTCATTGAGAATTGCAATTACATCCAACAACCCGTCATTGATAAGTTTGTTTATCAAAGCAGTGTCAAATATCACACTAGTATTATGTTGCACTCTATTACTTTTATATTAAAAACTATAATAAAAAAATTAAGTTTTACTACCCAGATAGATATATTATATATACTGTATATATCAGTGATTGTTAACTTGTGATCTGCCCGACCTTTTCTGCTCACCAGCTATCCTTATTATTAGTGTATTTTATGTGTGACCCAAGACAATTCTTCTTCTAATGTGGTCCAAAAAAGTCAAAAGGTTGGACACCTCTGCTCTAGATCAATGCTTTGTTTTTTAGTTACCCACAGTCCATACTGTCAAGACTTCTAGGCAGAGGCACACCTTTGTTAAACAATAAAAAAACACAGTTATTATTTTATTATTATTTTGTTTATTCAAGCTTAACCACTAGTCCCCCTTCCTCACCAGACCATTTTTTCTTATTCCTCACTGCGCTATTTCAACTGGTAATTGTGTGATCATGCAACACTGTACCCAAACAAGATTTATGTCCTTTTTCTCACACAAAGAGAACTTTCTTTTGTTGGTTTTTGATCACCACTTGGTTTTTTATTTTCTGTGATATAAACCAAAAAAAAGACAACATTTTGAAAAAAAACAATATTTTCTACATTCTGTTATAAAAAATATCCAATAAACTCAAAAGTCAGTCATAAATTTAGGCCAAAATCTATTCTGCTACATCTCTTTGGTAAAAAAAAATCCAATACATGTATATTAATCGGATTGTGTGAAAGTTATAGCGTCTACAAACTATGGTATATATCAGGCATCACTAAATGGTGGACTGAGTCACTCTTCCATCTGGACCCATGCAATCCTGCCATTTAAGAGCCTTTACTTCCCCGAGCTGTCTCACGGTCATCCTCACAGAGCTGATAGCGAGACTGAATGTGAGGGGGGGGCTGAGAACAGTAATATGGGGGGCTAAGGACTGTGGTTTGTGGGGGCTGAGGACATTAAAGTGGAAGGGGCTGAGAACTGTAAAACGGGGGCTGAGGAAAGTGCCATGGAGGGGGCTGAGGACAGTACCATGGAGGGGGGCTGAGGACAGTAACATGGGGGCGATGATGTAAAAAGGGGCAGAGTACTCTCCAATGAAGGAGGCAGAGGACAGTACTGTGAAAGGGGTGGAGGGGGGGTGATGTAAAGGGGGAGATGAGGACACTCATCAAGAGGGATCTTGTTGTGAATGAGGAGGGGACTGTGATGTACAGTGGGGATTGAGGACACTGGTTCAGAAGTGTACATGTGCATTTGGCGCACACGTTGTAGGAAGGTCAGCAGTACCTGCTAGAAATCTGAAAAAGTCCACTATCCTTTTTTTCAAAAATCGCACCGCAGGAACACATGGTTTGGTGCACACAAAAGTGCACCACAGGGGCCTACATGAGATTCGGACCTCTGATGCATGCAAATTTTACTGCCCGGACCTTGGTGAATTTTAATTCAATACCCCTGGTATATATACTAGAATTTATGCAGCTTTTACTTTTTGACTGCCTATCACATTTCTTGAGGTGCTAAAATGCAGGGCAGTACAAAACCCCCCAAAATGATTCCTTTTTGCAAAGAAAAAACCCCAAAGAATTTGCTGAGAGGCATATTGAGTCCATGGAAGATTTTATTTTTGCCACAAATTTTTGGAAAATGATAAATTATTTTATTTCATTTAAATGAAATATTGCTCACACATGCCATAGGTATATGTGGAATAACACCCCAAAACACGTTCTGCTACTTCTCCTGAGTATGGGGATACCACATGTGAGATAATTTTTGGCAGCCTAGCCACATACAGGCCCCCTAAATCCCATGACCCTCCTCTTCAGGCTTTCAAAGGGTGTATTTCCTCATGTCACTTCCTCACTGCCTATCAGTTTTGGAGGCCTTAAAATGCCCCCTTTTTGGAAAGTAGACACTCCAAGGCATTTTATAAGAGGCATGCTGAGTATTTTAAAGATATCTTTTTTTGTCACAAGGTTTTGAAAAAGAAACCTTTCTTTTTTGTCTTTATTCCTTTTCCAAACACTTGAGGCAACAAATTAGATCTGCAAAATACTCGCCATGCCCCTTAGCAAATACCTTAAGAGTGTTGATTTTCCAAAAAGGGGTCATTTGGGGGAGGTGCTTCTACTGTTCTGGCATTTCAGGGACAACATTAGAAGCTTATGCCACACATCACCCACTCTTCTAACCACCTGAAGACCAAGCCTTTTCTGACACTTTTTGTTTATGAAAAAACAGCAGTTTTTTTGCTAGAAAATTACTTTGAACCCCTAAACATTATATGTTTTTTTAAGCAGATGCCCTATAGCATAAAAACGTGAGTATTGCAATTTTTTATGTGACACACTATTTGTGCAGCAATTTTTCAAGCTCAAATTTTGTTTGATAAAATATAAAAGATGATGTTATGTTGAGTAAATAGATACCAAACATGATATGTTTTAAAATTGTGCACAATGTAAGTTTTTACGATGCTTTAAAAGCCTTTACAGGAACTGGGAGTGATTGTTTTTAATTTTTTTTCTCTTAATTCTTATACTGTCCCTTTCATTTTTTTAAGCCATTTCGGTCTCCAATCAGCTCTATAGTCAGCCAGTGGAATTGCCGGCTGAATTTTTGTGTTCCCCAGTGGGACAGGAGAGCCTGAGAAAGCTGGTCGTTGTTGGACATATACTATATGTCACAGCGGAGAACATTGGCATGAGATTAATTGGATCTGTGGACCAATATGCATTTTTAGTAATCCCCATGTTGAGGTTAGGCCTAAAAAAGGTTTTAAATTCGGAAACTGTAATAGGTGTCCATGAGAATTGTCTGGCAAGAGCTGAATTTGGGTGGGCATCGATTTATTGTTGTGCGTATAAACTGCTTTGGTCCAAAGTCCATTGATACAAATCTGTGAAAAACAGCCAAGGGGCTAAACCAGGGGTGGGCAAACTTTTTGACTTGAGGGCCGCAATGGGTTCATATATTGGACCCGGGGGCTGGACCAAGAGTAGATGAATGATGTGTATGTGTCATCCATAGTAAGTATAGTAATATTCCCCCATAGTAAGCATAGTAATTAATCCCCCATATAGTAATTCATCCCCCATATAGTAATTCATCCCCCATAGTAATTCATCCTCCATATAGTAATTCATCCCCCATATAGTAATTCATCCCCCATATAGTAATTCATCCCCCATATAGTAATTCATCTCCCATAGTAATTCATCCCCCCTATAGTAATTCATTCCCCATAATAATTCATCCCCCATATTAAGTCCCCAAGTCCCCCCTGTGTCAATTCACTTACCTTTGCTCTGCGCGTTCCTCTTGCCGTGTTCCCGCGCCGTTCCGATGTAGCATGAAAATCTGTCTCCTATGAGGATCTGTCCCCCTTGACGTATCTGTGCATGTGCCAGTTTCAGGCATTAGCAGCCGATCGGCGATCTCCGGCACATGTGCAGATACGTCGAGGGGGACAGATCCTCATAGGAGACAGATTTTCATGCTACACCAGTCTTCAGGGCGGACTGTGAGAGGAGCCTAGCGGGAGCCTAGCTCCGCGGGCCGGATTAAAAGGTCCGCCGGGCCGTATACGGCCCGCGGGCCGTAGTTTGCCCATTGCTGGGCTAAACGCTAATGCTGGCAGTGAACAGGTCTGATCCTGCTAACACTGCAGTACAAGTACTGAAGGCAAGTGGTTAAAGTGGTTGTAAACCCTTACTGCCCTAAATTGGTCAAAGTAGTTATTATTGTAATATAACATAATCTATATGCCCCAAAATACAAAAATGTATGTTCTACCTTTTTCGGGTTGAAGTATTCTCCATCACATGATTGCAATCCCTATGCTTTGCGAAATGAAAGGCAGCCGGTGGGATTGTACAGAGCAGAGCTGCGAGTACCATTTCCGGGAGACTGTTTACTGACAGAGCTCGCTCGCAAATGAGCAGGATTCTCTGGGCTCACTCATGAGAAAGCTGTGACATGATCATGGAAAGGGCAAGGCTTAGTGGATGGGGCTGGAGGGGGTGGGACTGGCTGGCAGCGACTGACAGCACTACTAGAAAGTATCAGTGACCTGCCATAATCGGCTGCACAGAGCAAACATTGTCAGTCACATCAAGGAGGGTTGCTGAATGTCTTGGTTAGAAAGTTTTATCTAATCAGCCATTAGGCAATCCAGATAGTGCAGAATACAAATTTTTAAGTTATTAATCAAATAAATGAAAGGTAGATTTTAGTTTAGACTGGAATTCCAAGGTATAACTAAAAGTAAACTTTTTTTTAGTTCTGGATGCAGTGGAGAGGGATTAGAACACCTGTTTGGTTTTTATTGCTGTCTGATTCACCCTATTTGTCCTCTTTCCCATTATCAATGAAAGTGAAAGTAAATCCAAAATGTTGTGTTGTCCTCAGAATGGTAATAGAGGGGAAAGATTCCAATGGAAACACCAGTTCTGGTGACCTGGGGACCCCCAGGGATCCCTCACTTTGGAGGGATTTGCTTTCACTTCCCGCTTTGGCTATGTAACAGGAAGTGAAGGGAAATCTCCCCAATAGGACACAGATGAAAAAAACTGACAGGAGAGTTATAACCCTCCCTTACTCTATCCAAAATGAAAAAAAAAAAGTTTTGCCCATAGTTCTACTTTAATTGAAAAATCTTCTTTTATGTTGAGAGTGCTGCCTGTCTTCCTGTAGGGATTTGCTGGATTTCCTGCAAGCTTTGCAGCCACTCCTCTGTGGTTTCAAACAAATCCTTTACGGGGCGCTAACCAATCAAACTATTATCTGAGTATGATTAAAATAATGAATTGTGCATTTACACATACAACTCTATACATAAATATTGTGTATAACAAAAAGTCCTTTCCACTTGTGTATGTTCAAAAAATGTGTTACACCACCACCAAAAAAAATTAAAAGTCCACCAGCTGTGCTCATAAGATTAATCACTCACCAGACCAACTGGGCCTCTGTAATTAAAAAGAGAGTCATTATGCGCTTGTTTGTATTCGGAATAATTTACAGCTTGCACTGCGTATGAAGATCTGTATCCAGATAAGAAGCCTCTTCTCCACCATGGAAATCAAAGAAAGGGCTAATATAGTGTAGAATATTTATTAAAACGCAAAAAACACAAAGTTTAGGCTTAAATTTAAAAGTGTTTCTATGGCATCGAAAATCCTGCTCAATAGAAATGCAAAGTGAACGCCGCCACTTCGCTCCCAGCCTGGAGCCGGATGTGTGGGACCGGAAGTGCCGTGACCGGAAGTTGCACCTCCGTGGTTTACTTTTGATTTCTAAGGACTACATATCCCATGGTACTTTGTTGCCTGTAATTGTTTCCAGTACTCACTGAGAATAATTACTACATGTCAGAGAATTCAAGGAGGTATTGGTGCGAGATTATTCACAAAGTAAGTTTACAAACTTCAAGATTGTCCAGATTAATAAAAGTAGGCTAGAAATAATTGAAATGCAATCTGGAATTGAATATAATGATTTAAAGTTTGACCATAAATATTCTTTAAAGACACAGCAAATGTACTCAAAACTTCCCACAAGACATAATGAGCCTAAATATCTGTTTACTTCGTCAATTGCAGGGATTGGTCTTTGGGGCCCCATTTTTGTGTTCAGCAGAGGGCTGGGTTTACTGCAACATTCAATAGCTCCCTTGAGCTAGAATTACTTCTGTTTTTTTTCTTCTTCTAGCCAGGGAAAGGTTGTGTTGTGTTCATATTTAAGGTTTAAAACATTGATGGCTAATGTTATTCTTTATTTTTCTTTCCTTATTATTACAGTATTTGCTGTTTCCTTTAACTTCTATTATAAGCTGATCATATGACTAGTGCCTTTGCTGTGCATTTACTGGAAGTCAAATGCCCTCAAAGCTTTTAAGTATGATATTAATTTCAGTATACAGCTGAATTTGGTTCAATATGAGAGAAATATTAACAGAGGCTGCTACAAATATGACAGATAGATAGATAGATAGATAGATAGATAGATAGATAGATAGATAGAAAGAATATCAAGAAGGAAAGGTTTTCATTTATGTACTGCTTATTGTTAGCTGTTTAAGTACGTCAAGATATGGGGATCCCACCCACGGTCGAGTCACGTTTAGTCCCTGCAACAACTGTATGTAGCAGTCATGTTTCATTTCAGGGCCAAGGCTTGTCCTTTTACTTGAATGATAAATCACGAATCAAAAAAAAAACAAAAAAACACAATGACAAGGCTGAGCCACCAGTGAAAATGTAAGTTCTCAGCAGCCATAACGATCAAGATTCCCCATCTGTTCCTGTGACTGCCTACACTGTCTCGGTGTGCATCTACGTCAAATCATTTCATGAGCAATCAATAATTAAACTAATCAGTAAAATACGCTGCAGCAAAAACAAAAGAAAAAAATGGACGGCAACCAACAAAAGAAAAAAAAATTAAATTAAAAATTAACAAAGCTTAACATCAAAAAGGAACAGACAGGCTTAAATCCTGAATGATTTCCAGGACAAATAGATCCCTCTGGGACCTTGGGGATTAATATACTTTTTTTTCTTCTTTTTCAGACACAGCGCAGAATTAATGAGGGTACCTGCAACAATGCTTGCGAGCTGCTGAGTTCTGGTGATGGGGTATATGCTACGTGCTTGTACGATGGCTGAAGCTATTTTCTTGGCGTGTTTCTCCTCCCCGTATGTTTTCAGGATAGACGCAAGTGCCTGTTGATCTAAAGCATTCACAACATCAGCGGCGTTGGGCATGTCAGGATACCTACGCACAAGGAGAGCCAATTAGTTCTCTGACGTCGGTTTTCATTGACAAGAGGTGAAGCTTCATAGCGCAGAGACACAAGAAACAGGAAAAAAACACACAAATACACACTCTGCATAGGCGTGCCTCCAAGATTTTAAAATAACTCAAAGCAACCTTGTGAGACTGGAAATAGCTTCTACCTTTTAAATCACCTCCGTTAACTTTATTTTAGAGTTCATGGATTGTTCTATCAGAACTTTTCACATCTTGCATCATCACAAACATAAAGGTACTTCCTTGTTTACATAAATAAAAATGATATCTACATATCTCAAGGGGGTCTCATGAATATATGGAAAATACATGGTCATTTAAGTATATATATTTAAAAAGTCGTGGTGTAAAAAAATGAACCTTAATTGTAGCTCACTGAGTTGTCATCGTGGTCCAAAAAAATAAAGTATATAGAGAGAGAGAGAGAGAGAGAGAGAGAGAGAGAGAGAGAGAGAGAAGCAATAAATATATACAGGTTGGAAAATCCCAGTAGCTTCTGCACAGAAAGTCTATGACCCAAATGGTGTCTTCACAATAAAGGGGGCACCTTGTAAACACAGCAGCGGGTCTATGCCAGTAGGGGCCATGCCAAAACTGCTTTGTTCAAAAACACTCACAATTCCATAGCTCCACTTAAGGCTGGCCTCTCCTGCACATGGACAACCTGGGCACTGGCCATCACAGTCCATCTCCACTCTTCATTGAAAATAGGGAAAAAAAATCAGCTGGACTCCATTTAGGCTCCTCCTGCAGTATTTTTTAACAAATCAGTGTATTGACTGCATACAGTGATGTCTGCAACCCAAAACCAGCCTCCCTTGATGTGATTCATCCCTCCTAGCTTGCTCACAAGGATAGGGGAATTCCAGGGAAACGAGTCAAGAAAGGCTGGTTTTGGGTTGGAGATATCACTGCATGCAGTCAAGGCACTAATTATTAAAAATACTGCAAGAGAAGTCTAATTGGAGTGTGGCTGATTTTTTCCTATTTTCAAAACTTCTTTGTTGTTTAGGATTTTTTTAATGTAACAGTCAATAAATAGTCAACAAAAAGCCATTTCAGTTCTGTTCTTGGAAATGTCCTATTCTGCCTTATTCAAGAGAGTCCTCATTCTTAAGTGCAATTTGGCTTCATCTCACACTGTTACACTTTGGTGACTCAATGCAGACTATCCATTTATGATGATGATGATGATGTGCTTTCCCTAAATTTTGGCTTGTTTTTTGACCACAGTTCCAAGTATTCTGTCTTGATTTCTGGTTTTACTTGGAATGTAATCTAAAAAGAGCTTAAAATAATGTCAGAAACATTTAGAAACACCCATGTCAGATATTTATGAACACAGCTGAAAAATGCACCTTCATCAAGATTTACATGACCGTATCAGGTTTTCCAGAGACTGATGAATGGCATTTCTCAGGGCAGGTTTTCCAATGGTGACAAAAGTGGACCATGCCTGCATAAATTGTGCTACAATGGCCATTTGAAAGGACACAGCATTGTCACTTTACAACATGATTTCTGAACACGGACCTTAATGACAAAAACACCAGGTATTTTAATAAAGTAGAAGTTACAGATTGAAAATGTTGAAAATAACTTTTGAAAGGACATTAACATGTTAAAGCTTCTATGAAATTTCAGTGATTGGATTTACATATGATTTCAAATTTAAAAATATATCAGGTGACATTTTGGATGTGTTCATCTATATTTTTCTGTGAATACATAAAAAAAAATATATATATATATATATATATATATACACACATACATACACACACACAGTTAGGTCCATATATATTTGGACACAGGCACAAGTTTATATTTTTTCAGGTATTTACTAAAACATATTCAGGCTATAGTTCTATAATGGATATGGGCTGAAAGTGCACACTCTCAGGTTTAATTTGATGGTATGTACATAAAAATTGGAGGAAGGGTTTAGGAATGACAGCTCTTAAGAGTAGCCACCCCCCCCCCCTTTTTCAAGGGACCAAAAGTTATAGGACAATTAAATATAATCATAAATAAAATGTTCATTTTTAATATTTTGTTGAGAATTATTTACTGGTAACGACTGCCTGCAGTCTGGAACCCATGGACACTACCGAAGACTGGGTTTCCTCCTTTCTGATGCTTTGCCAGGCTCTAACTGCAGCTGTCTTCAGTTGTTCTTTGTTTGTTGGTCTTTATGCCTTTAGTTTTGCCTTCAGCAAGTGAAACGCATGCTCAATTGGGTTGAGATCAGGTGATTGACTCGGCCATTGCAGAATACACCACTTGTTTCCTTCAAAAGCTCCTGGGTTGCTTTTGCAGTGTGTTTTGGATCATTGTCCATCTGTACTGTGAAGCACCGTCCAATCAACTTTGCTGCATTTGGCTGAATCTGGGCTGACAGTATATCTCTAAACTCTGCAGAATTCATCTGGCTGCTTCTGTCACATCATCAATAAACACCAATGACCCAGTGTCACTGGAAGCCATGCATTTCCATGCCATCACACTACCTCCACCATGTTTTACAGATGACTTTGTGTGCTTTGGATCATGAGCTGTTCCAAGCCTTCTCCACACTTTTTTCTTTCTGTCATTCTGGTACAGATTAACCTTAGTTTCATTCGTCCAAAGAATGCTTTTAAAGAACTGGTCTGGCTTTTTTAGATTTTTTTTGGCAAAGTCTAATCTGGCTTTTCTATTCTGCAGGCGTATGAATGGTTTGCACCTTGTGGTGAACCCTCTGTATTTGCTCTCGTGAAGTCTTCTCTTGATTGTAGACTTTGACAGTGATACGCAAACCTCCTGGAGAGCATCTTTCACTTGTCTGGATGTTGTGAATGGGTTTTTCTTTACCATAGAGATGATCCTGCGATCATCCACCACTGTTGTCTTTCGTGGACGTCAATGACTTTTTATGTTGCTGAGCTCACCAGTGCGTTCTTCTTTCCTCAGAATGTACCAAACTGTTGATTTGGCCACTCCTAATGTTGCTGCTATCTGCTATGGATTTGTTTAGTTTTTGAAGCCTTACAATGGCCTGTTTCACTTGCATGGACAGCTCCTTTGAAAGCATGATGTAGGTTCACAGCAATAGATTCCAAATGCAAATACCACACTTAGAATCAACTCCAGACCTTTTACCTGCTTAATTAATAAAGAAATAATGAAGGAGTAGCCCACACCTGGCCATGAAACAGCTTTTGATTCAATTGTCTAATTACTTTTGGTCCCTTGAAAAAGGGGGGATGGCTACTCATAAAAGCTGTACTTCTTAAACCCTTCCTCCGATTTGCATGTACATACCCTCAAATTAAACCTGAGAGTGTGCACTTTCAGCCCATATCCATTATAGAATTGTATCTTAAATATGTTTTGGTAAATACCTGAAAAAAAAAACAAAAATTGTGCTTGTGTCCAAATATATATAGACCTAACTGTATAAATCATCTCCCTGAGGTCTGCTTGAAAACAAATACTTCACAGTAATGACATGGAAAGGTGGAAAGAACCACTAAGTGTAATAGGGCACACAGAAGATCGACACTCCAAAGATAGTCGGTTTCCCTGCAGATTGTTTTGGTAAATTCCTGAAAAAATCTAAAATTGTGCCTGTGTCCAAATATATATGGACCTAACTGTATATATCTCAGAGGCCAGACCCACTTAATGTGAGTGACTAAAAAAAAAAAAAAAAAAAAAGATTTTGGCTATGAGTAACAAGAGGTGCTTGCTTTGTCATCAAAGGCAACAGGACAAGATGTTGAAAATAGAGCGTGAGTTGTTCTGTTTTTGTTTCATAAATGAAAATTCAGATTGTTGTAAGTGAATGTTTTTAGTTTGGGGAAGGGTTAGACTCTTTGTAAAGTTTCAGATACAGTACAGAAGCATGTCCAGAAGGCTTTTATTGCTGTCTGTATACTCACGCTGGAGATCCTTTTTTCCATTGCCACTGAGACAAAGGGGGAGTGATGGAAAATCTGTAAATTGGAACTTTACTCTCAATAAACATTAACTATGCCATTATCCGTATGCTGAGAGATTAGTAAATAGATAGGAAGGTATGTTTTGTTTATTTGTTTTAAACTTTTTTTTTTTTTTACATTTTTTCAGTTGCTTTCTGGCCAGAGTAATGTCATACATCCCAGGAGTCTTCATGGGCATTTTGTTCTTTAATTTGGAGAGGTTTTCTCAGCTAAGTACACCCTCCTGCCTTCATGCCTGACCAGAGCAGATGGATTCCAGGAAGTAAATGCTACATAAATCATCTGCCCTTACTCAAGATGGCCAAGGCTTGAAGTCTCAGGAGAGTGTTCTTTAAAGTGATTTCTCAACAAGATAAAGCAAAGAGATATGGCTGGATGGCTGAGTTTGCTTTAAATATTAAAAATGAATCCAATAGAGTTTTCAGTTTGTGGTGCTCAGATATTAATTTTAGAGTTGTCACCAAAACAAAAGGTAAGGTAAGTCTTCCAGAGGTACCAACTTTCTAAGAGGAAAACAACTTTCAAAGAGGGTAATACCCCTAACTGTGGAAAGATTTCTTCTCATTTCCTTGAGTGTGTCCAGCACAGGAAGTGAAGGGGAGCTGCCTAACAGGACACAGACAACAATAGCTTTACATACACTTTAAAGAATGTATGAGTTTTGAGTTTCTTTCCCAAGTGATAGCCAATCAGGAAAAAAACATAAGTATGAATGAGCCTGAATAAGCATGCTTTAAATGCATTTCACACCTTTCCCTCGCCATATGTATTAATAATACTATATACAATAGTAATCCCTGGGAGCAGTTAAAAACACACATGCAGGCTCAGAATTGATGATCCTCTACTTTGAGAACAAGGGTTAAATGTGTGTCTATAATCTCACTCTTACGTGTTAAGAGAATTTATCTGATGTACTTGCAGGAATAAAGCTTGGTCGATTGACTATTTTTGTTATGTTTTCAGCCTACACTCTGGAGGAGGAATTTAAGATCACATTTATTACACGCTCTCTGTTCTCGGCATACGAAGAAAAAGTAGGAGGAGGTATTTCTTTCTTCAACAAAACTTTATAATTGGACTTTGACTGCAGCAGTCTACTCATTTTGCTATTTTCCAATTGTCTCTTGCATTATATTTGCTCATGATATGCACTCTATAAATTGGCTTCACAATATTACAACAATGAGACCTGTACAGGAAGTTTCCCATGTGTTTTATTGGAAATGTATTTATTAAAAAGAAAAGAACAATCTTTACAGAAAAGTTTTGATGCATGTGTGTGAAAATCATTAAGGTGTTTAACGTCAGCTATGACATTTGGAAATGACAGGCTGTTACTCGATTAACCAACAAAATTAGAAATTTGTCAAAAGGTGCGTGGAATGTGCGAACATTATTTAGTGTACACAGAGTCGAAGAAAGGTTTCTTATGTCTGTATAATTGTATGAAAAAACATAGGAGGCTTTTCTACAATTCAAATACTATTTCCAAATGTATAGGAAATACAGACCAGAGTTATGTAACCCATGTTATTAAAGAATATGTGGCTCTAAAATGATGTATCATTTTGTTAAGATGTTAAGCAAAGCTACTAATATTCTGTAGTCATGGGGTTTTAACCCGGTGTCCCGGGCCACCTGATTCAACACTTATAGAGACCCTGTCACCAGGCCATTCATTTTAACATGAATTTTTCCATAAAATCATATGTGTTTACATTTAAAATATAGGCATATGCATGACATCCAAAAGCTGACACTTTTGATGTCAGCAGCCCCAGCAAAATTAGAGTTCCCATTTAAGTGACACTCTATAGTATTCCCCTACCCTTCTCACCTCCCCCACAGCAATATAAAAGGCTATGTAGGGAGGTGAAGGGATGGGCTGAGGACATTGGCCAGAACAGATAGTAATCAGACATTCCCAATAGAGGAGAGGGCTATGATATAAAAGAAGGGAAGGGGCTGTGCTAATACACATTACAGAAAGAATCATTTTGCAAATTTAAAACAAATCAAGTAAACGTAAAATATTAGAATTCTGCTATGCTTTTACCTGCAATTTTTTTAAGTTGTTGACAGGGTCTTTTTACAGGACCACTTTCATAAATAGTTTTTACCTGTAATTCTGTATATTATCCACTTCAGCTCTGGAAGACTTTACCCCCTTAATGATCAGGCCATTTTTTGTTATTTAGCACTGCGCTACTGGTAATTGCGTGTTTATGCAGTGCTGTACTCAAGTAAAATTTATATCATTTTTTTTACACAAATAGAGATTTCTTTTGGAGGTATTTGATCATCACTGGGTTTTTTATTTTGTATTATATAAAAGATTAAAAATTTAGAAAGAAATACCCAGTATTATTTTTACTTTCTGCTATAAAACATATCCAATAAAAAAATGTGAAAATCAAATCTTTTCATAAATTTAGGCCAAAATGTATTCTGCTTCGTCTTTGGTAAAACAAAAATCCCAATAAGTGTATATTCATTACATGGAAGATATAGCATCTACAAACTATGGTATATATACCGGAATTCTATTCTATATTAGTAATGGTGATGATTTTTGACTTATAATGGGACTGTGATGCAGCAGGCAACTGACACGGGGTGGGAACTGACACTGACATCACTAGTGAAACTAATACAGTGATCAGTGATAATACTATACACTGTCACTGTACTGATGACACTGGTTGGAAAGGGGTTAACACCTCAGGGTAATAAGGGGTTAAGTGTGTGCCTAACAAGTATTAATGTGTGTGTTATGTGCTGCATTAAAAATATCTTTATTCCTGGAAAACAAGGAGAAGAAACAAAGAGACTGTTCTCTCTGCACTGGACTCTGTGTTGATTGTTAGATGCATACATATAATACGAATGGACCCGGGGCATAGATAATTGGAAGCTTAATGTAGATAATTTTCCAACTGGTAGAGTTAGTTACTTCCAGTATAACTGAGGACTCAAAAAATACAAGTTCTAGGAAACCAGATAACCAGCATCCATCAAAATTCACAGAGCAGGTGGCCGGCTACACAGGACCAGTGCTGTGAATAAAAGAGGCCCTACTGAAGTAGGCTGTATCCCTTGAGAGTGGTATAATGTTTGAAAAGTGTGCCCTTAAATTATATTTTTTGTGTTATGTATGGAAACTTTTGTCAATTTTCTTTTTCTTTTGAGGCTCATTAGTGAGAATTTATTCAACTTCCAGTTCAGCAGACACATCAGAAAATGAGAGGAAATCTCTTGAAAGTGCAGGAAACCCTTTTTTAGAAAATCTGACTAAAGTGGTGTCCCTACTAGAGGATTTTCTCTCTATTCCCATTTTGATCTAAAAACTGTGAATGCACACACTTTTTTCCCTAGTGACTACAAAACACAGAGAGTTTAAGTCCCTAATGGAAACTCAGACAGTAATAAAAGCCTAACCTGGAGTACATCCTTTCCCCATCCTATCCAAAGCTGAAAAATAAGTATACTTCCATTAAAAATTAACAGTTTTTTATATTCTTAGCTTCCATACTGATGATTTTATTTACCTGTCACCATCCATTCTCATATCTAAGGGACCATCTTTACTGAGAGAGAATCCACGTTCCGCTGTGTCAAATTGCATGGAGGAACATCCAGCATCAACAAGAACTCCATCCAACATTCCGGGTTGGACTCCCTCAGAAAGGAGTAAGTTTTCACATTCACTAAATTTTCCTAAAAGTGGCTGTATATTGGACCTATGTAAAGATTAATAAGAAAGAGAGAAAATATCATGTAAACACATTATGCAAGTACAAAAGATATAGCCCAGGATTTGACCGATTACTGGATTTGGGGTCCTCAAAGTCTTAAAAGGACTCCCCTATGAGAGATTACAAAGGTTGCCACTGAAAAATAATATTGATAATGCTAGTTGCTTGGCTATAAAGCTAATGCTTTGGCTTCAGTGGTTTCTGAGCCAGTGACCTGAAACAAGTAAAGAAATAGAGAATTCTGAAACTCATTTATAGCAAGCTAATTTCAGTCCGACACAACCAGGCAACCAGCATTTTCAAATGGAGACAATCGATAGTATCCCGTATACTTCTCTCATGACCGAATCATCAAAAGCTTTATCAGGTTTGTCTTATCCTCAGTGTTTTACAGCAACATTAAAATTAGACCGTGCTTCAGAAACACAATATAGTAAAACTGAGGGTGGAAGGAACTGGGCTACCAGCATTAGTACTGCACAAAAATATTGCATGGCATTTTATTATATACAACTATAAACAAAATATGTACCCATGGACTTTGTGTGGACATATAGAAGAGAAACTGAGCACTGTAAAACAACTTTATTATGTACCATTAAAAATCTATTACAAAACATTAAAATTACTCTATGCATAGGGGTTCACAACAAGCAAACATTCTGATTAATGTTTACATGCGGATGCACTTTGGGAATCCTTATTTAGGAGAACATGTGACAGAATCAGTACACTGGAACTCACTCCTAATCTTTAATAGAGCAATATAGAGTAATATCAGCAATTAGGGTAGACTGGAATTTGTAGCATGTGCATGTTGCCCTTAGAGGTGCAAATGAGCAAGCCAAGGTGAAGCTGTTGTCTCTCAAATTCAGGTACATTCAGTAAACAGCCAATGGTCTTGTACACATACAGGTGAAACTCAAAAAATTAGAATATCATGCAAAAGTTAATTTATTTCAGTAATGCAACTTAAAAGGTGAAACTAATATATGAGATAGACTCATTACATGCAAAGCAAGATAGTTCAAGTCGTGATTTGTCATCATTGTGATGGATATGGCTTACAGCTCATGAAAACCCCAAATCCACAATCTCAGAAAATTAGAATATTGTGAAAAGGTGCAATATTCTCGGCTCAAAGTGTCCCACTCTAATCAGCTAATTAAATAATAACACCTGCAAAGGGTTCCTGAGCCTTTAAATGGTCTCGCAGTCTAGTAGGAATCACAATCATGGGAAAGACTGCTGACCTGACAGTTGTACAGAAAACCATCATTGACACCCTCCATAAGGAGGGAAAGCCTCAAAAGGTAATTGCAAAAGACATTGGATGTTCCCAAAGTGCTTTATCAAAGCACATTAATAGAAAGTTATGTGGAAGGGAAAATGTGGAAGAAAAAGGTGCACAAGCAGCAGGGATGACCACAGCCTGGAGAGGATTGTCAGGTAAAGGCCATTCAAAAGTGTTGGGGACTTTCACAAGGAGTGGACTGAGGCTGGAGTCAGTGCAACAAGAGCCACCACACACAGACGGATCCTGGATATGGGCTTCAAATGTTGTATTCCTCTTGTCAAGCCGCTCCTGAACAACAAACAACGTCAGAAGCGTCTTACCTGGGCTAAAGAAAAACAAACCTGCTCTGTTGCTCAGTGGTCCAAAGTCCTCTTTTCTGATGAGAGCAACTTTTGCATCTCATTTGGAAACCAAGGACCCAGAGTATGGAGGAAGAATGGAGAGGCACACACTGCAAGATGCTTGAAGTCCAGTGTGAAGTTTCCACAGTCTGTGTTGATTTGGGGAGCCATGTCATCTGCTGGTGTTGGTCCACTGTGCTTCATTAAGTCCAGGGTCAACGCTGCCTTCTACCAGGAGATTTTGGAACACTTCATGCTTCCTTCTGCAGATGAGCTTTATGGGGATGCTGACTTCATTTTCCAGCAGGATTTGGCACCTGCCCATACTGCCAAAAGCACCAAAACCTGGTTCAATGACCGTGGGATTACTGTGCTTGATTGGCCAGCAAACTCGCCTGACCTGAACCCCATAGAGAATCTATGGGGCATTGCCAAGAGAAAGATGAGAGACATGAGACCGAACAATGCAGAAGAGCTGAAGGCCGCTATTGAAGCTTCCTGGTCTTCCATAACACCTCAGCAGTGCCACAGGCTGATAGCTTCCATGCCACGCCGCATTGAGGCAGTAATTGCTGCAAAAAGGGCCCAAACCAAGTACTGAGTACATATGCATGCTTATAGTTTTCAGAGGTCCGATATTGTTCTATGTACAATCTTTGTTTTATTGATTACATGTAATATTCTAATTTTCTGAGATTGTGGATTTGGGGTTTTCATGAGCTGTAAGCCATAATCATCACAATTATGACAAATCACGGCTTGAATTATCTTGCTTTGCATGTATTGAGTCTATCTCATATATTATTTATTTATTTATCGAGTTTATAAATAAATAAGGACCTTCCAGGTCCTCCCTAATCCTCCCTCCCTAACCTTCTCCTCCTTCGAGGCTCACTGCATCCGGCTCTTCACCCCCACCCCCCTAAGGATCGCAGTGATCTACAGGCCACCCGGATCCATACCCCGCTTCCTGGATGACTTCGCTGCCTGGCTTCCCTTCTTCCTCTCCTCTGAGCTACCAACCATCATCCTCGGGGACTTCAATATCCCCATCAACGACAACAGCCTGGCTACTTCCCAACTCCTCCACCTAACCTCCTCCTTCGCGCTCACACAGCACACTCAATCCTCCACCCACATCATTGGGAACACCCTGGACCTCGTCTTCTCCCACCTCTGTACCCTCAACCAGTTCTCTAACACCCCCTTCCCTCTCTCCGACCACCACCTCCTCACGTTCTCCATCTCCCCTTCCCCTAACTCCCCCCCCCCAGAGCGCCAAAACATCACCAGCCGCAATCTCCGCAACCCGAACCCGGCCCCCCTCCACTCAGCTGCCGACCGCTTACACGACAGCATCCTTCCACTGTCATGTCCTGACCTAGCCACTAACACGTACAACGACTCACTATCAGCTACCCTAGACTCTCTGGCACCCCTAACCACACGCTACATCAAACCCAGACCGCTCCAACCATGGCAGAACGACCACACTAAATGCCTCAAACGTCGCAGTCGCGCGCTAGAGAGACTATGGCGCAAAACCAGGTCCCCCCGTTCATTCTCCCTCTACAAATCTGCCTTCCTCACTTACACCTCCTCCCTCCACGCCGCCAAGCAGGCTTACTTCGTAAACCTGATTAACACCCTCTCCTCCTGCCCTCGCCGACTCTTCTCCACCTTCAACTCCCTGCTCTCCCCCCCCCCCCCCTCCTCCACTCAGTACCTCACTCACCGCCCACGAAATTGCCACTCATTTCCATAACAAAATTGATGCAATCCGTCAGGACATAGTCAACTCGCAATCTACCTCCCCACCTAGCCTCCCCCCCCCTATCTCCCCCTCATCTCTTCCCTCCTCTGACTTCGCAACCGCACTGCCCCCCTCCACACCCAAGACCCCGCTTACCGTAACCCCACCAGCTCTGCACTCCTTCAGCCCTACTACCACTGAGGAAGTCACCAGGGTCTTCTCAGAAGCCCGCCTCACTACCTGCCCCCTGGACCCTATCCCCTCTCGACTCCTCCAGTCACCCCCCTCTTCCCTCATCTGCTCCCTCACCCACATCTTCAATCTCTCCCTCTCTACCGGCGTATTCCCCTCCCCCCTAAAGCATGCGCATATCACCCCCATACTCAAAAAACCCTCCCTGGACCCCTCTGACCCAAACAACCTCAGACCCATCTCCCTGCTGCCACTCACTTCCAAACTCCTGGAGCGCTTAGTCTACAACCGCCTAAGCGCCCACCTAACTGACAACAACCTCCTTGATCCACTACAGTCCGGCTTCCGTCCCCTACACTCCACTGAAACCGCCCTCCTCAAAATCACCAACGACCTACTAACCGCCAAAGGCGACTACTCTGTCCTCCTCCTCCTGGACCTCTCCGCGGCCTTCGACACAGTTGACCACCCCCTCCTCCTTAATAAACTACTCTCCCTTGGCATCAGAGACACCGCTCTCTCCTGGTTCTCCTCGTACCTATCCCGACGCTCCTTCAGTGTCACCTACAATGGTGCCACCTCCCCCTCACTCCCCCTCTCTGTTGGGGTCCCCCAGGGCTCTGTCCTTGGTCCCCTTCTCTTCTCCATCTACACCTCCTCCCTTGGCAAACTCATACACTCCCACGGCTTCAACTACCATCTCTATGCTGATGACACTCAAATTTACCTCTCCACCCCTCACCTCACCTCCACTTTCTCCGCCCGCATCACTCACCTCCTAAACGACATCTCTGACTGGATGTCGCTCCATTTCCTCAAACTCAACCTCTCCAAAACCGAGCTTCTCATTTTCCCTCCTGCCCGCGCCCCCCCCCCCCCATCCTATCCATCACTACTAACATCACCACCATCAATCCCGCCCCGCAAGCCAAAGTCCTTGGAGTCATTCTGGACTCTAACCTCTCCTTCCAACCTCATGTCAAATCACTCACAAACACATGCAGACTCCACCTCTGCAATATCGCCAAAATACGCTCCTTCCTTACCCCAGACACCACTAAACTACTTGTGCACTCCCTGATTATCTCACGCCTTGACTACTGCAACTCCCTCCTCACCGGCCTACCCCAGTGCAGACTCTCCCCGCTTCAGACCATCCTCAACTCAGCGGCTAGACTCATCCACCTCACCACCCGCTCCACCTCTGCCACCCCCCTCTGCCTCTCCCTCCACTGTCTCCCTATCGCCCAACGCATCAAATTCAAACTACTCACTCTGACCTACAAAGCCATTCACAACACTGCCCCTAACTACCTCACCAACCTGATTCCCAAGTACCACCCTACCCGTACCCTTCGCTCTTCACAGGACCTCCTTCTATCTTGCTCCCTGGTCTCCTCCTCACACGCACGTCTGCAAGACTTCTCCAGGTCCTCCCCCATCCTCTGGAACTCACTACCCCAATCCATCAGACTGTCACCTTCCCTCCTCACCTTCAGGCGCTCCCTGAAAACCCACCTCTTCAGGGAAGCCTACCCCACCCTCACCTAACTGCTGCTCTCCTTCATTCCTCCTACCACTCCATCCCCCACAGCCACTTCCTCCTGTACCTCTACCCCCTCCCTCCTAGACTGTAAGCTCGAAAGAGTAGGGCCCTATAACCCCTCGTGTGCTGTTTGTTGTTGCTGTAATGTTTCATGTATTGTCCCCCCCTCTATTGTACAGCACTGAGCAAACCCTTTGGCGCTATATAAACTCAATATAATGTAATAATAATAATGAGTTTATATAGCGCCAAAGGGTTTGCTCAGCGCTGTACAACAGAGGGGGGGACAATACATGAAACAGTACAGTAACATCAAACAGCACACAAGGGGTAAGAGGGCCCTACTCTTTCGAGCTTACAATCTAGGAGGGAGGGGGTAGAGGTACAGGAGGAAATGGCTGTGGGGGATGCAGTGGTAGGAGGTGAAGGGCAGCGGCTGTTAGGTGAGGGTGGGGTATTGGTGAGGGTGAGATATTAGTTTCACCTTTTAAGTTGCATTACTGAAATAAATGAACTCTTGGACGGTATTCTAATTTTTAAAATTTTTTTAGAATGACCAACTTCCCAATGGGGAACCATCCAGACCCAATGTAAGTATGTCACCATAAAGACAGCATGGTAGCCAAAGTAATCAAGGCCCATGTATTTCAAAGAGGGGGCTCTTGAGAAGTATCTTAGAAACAAACTCCATTCACATCAATCCATAGAGTCTGGGTTTCTCTCCTGCTATAGACATTTTATAATAGTATTGAGTTTTTTCTGATCGATTAGTGTGCTCCGGCTATAGCCAGCAACACTGATCATTGTATTCTGACTGTGCAGAAGGCTCCCCACTGTCAGAATACAATACAATACTGGGAAGGATTCCCCCACTCACCTCAAGTGTGTGGATGGGGGAATCAGTTCATTTTTTTTTTCAACCTGCTGGTTGAACGAAAAAAAAAAAAGAAGTAATGTATGGCCAGTATAAAAAACACCAAATCTAGACAATTAAACAGGGCCTTAGGTCCTCCTGTCCAACATTACATAATGTAGTCCTTAAACTGTCCCTTGACAAATATCTCCCCAACATTAAACAAGTCCTACAGTAATTTTTTTGAACACTTAATCCCTAGTCATCCACAATCTGTAGATCTATGTATGTGCTTTAACTTAAAATGCACAGGGGTTAGTGCTAGTCTCTCACTATCAATCAGGAACCCATTAGGTTCTACTGAAGAAGTCACATGACATGATGACACGCGTCTAGGCGGAGTCGGGAACTAGTGATATTGAAATCGGAAGTGACACAGGAGTCGCAGCCCTGCTGTCTGAATGGAAATGCCTGTATTTTAACTTTTTTGTAAGTGCAATTTTATTAATAAATTTCCCTTAGTATATATATATACTTCACTATGGAATACTTTTATTTTATTTGAGCACAATAAAAACAAGAGGATGGGATTGTGATTTAAAAGGCCAGATTTCAACATATGGGAACCTATCAATCTTGTGCTTGAATGTTATATGTACAAATACCTGCTGCTGTATTAGAAGGAGAGATGCTAAGGAGGAGTTTCAAATAAGAGGAAAGGCGTTTTGAGACCAGAAAATATACAGGTCCAAATTTTGGAGGTGAATGCAGTGGTGAATGGTGGTGGGTATCACAATGTATGTTTTTGTGGAGGATCACAAGAGGTGGAATGCAGTGATATACTGTATGGTGCACTTGGAGAAGAAATTCACGTTTTATGCATGGACATTTTACATTTTATTTAGTTTTATTCACGGTTTGTGATACATGGACTCTTTGATCTATAATTGAGTGGTATATTATTTATAGAGATGTTAGTATTGGTTGAAATAATTTATTGGGAGGCACAGCAGTCCATTCAAAGACATTTATAAAAACTTTTTTCAAAAAAGTTCTTAAACTTTCTATTTTGCTACTTGTGCCATCATTGGAGCAATTTCTAATCAATTCCTGTCCCGATAGGAAGCGAAGGGAAATCTCCTTAACAGGAACACAGACAGCAATAAAAATCTGACATACTTTGACCCTTCCCTCTTCTATACATAACAAAATACAATGGTTGGATCTGGGCTTTATATGGCAAAATATATAGCATGTTTTAAATTAGGTTACTATTTTAACATGATATTAAAAACAATTGAACACTGTCCATGATACTTTTTTTACTTGCACTAACAGTTAAATTTTTAGGACAAAGTTTTGGGGCATATCCTCTTCTTTAAGGTCCAAGCAGACCTTGAAGAAGGGGGTACACCCTGATAGTTTGTCCTGAAAGTTTGGATGTTAGTGCAAATTATTAAAAAGTATCACAGACAGTACTAGCTTATTTTTGTTGCAAGTGTACTGTACAGCTACAATCACACATGACTCATACATGTTATTAGCGGTTTATTTGATAAAATTAAATATTCAGAATTTATTTATATAGTAACACACAGATTAACTATATAAATCTTTCTGATTACTTTCACTGAATACAGCATTAGCACATCATTATATTTTACTAATGCATATTTGAGCCTGAATGAGCGTTAATCATTAAAAATATAACATGTGAGAATATGTGCTTTACTAAATATTATATTGTCCTGTATATTTACAAAATTCCCTTTCCCAGGGAGCACTTAATATTCTTTTGATGACAATCCAGCTAATATTTACTGCTACTCAGTAATTAAAAATAAACGGTATTATCATCAAATATTTTTTCTCCCTTGTGGTGTGGATAAAGTAGAATGAAATAAATAATAGCTCTAAAGATAAGTGATAAGGGCAGTCCCAGATTAACCAGTAAGCAAAACAAGTACATGCTTAGATCATTAATGAAGGGAGTACTGCATGTTCCCCCCCCCCCCCCCCCCATCTATCATATTTTTACCGATTTCACTGATGCATTGCCAAAAGAGGACTGACTGGGAAGGAGGAAGGCAAAGTTTCGAACAAAAATCAAGCAGCAGTTAATGTACGTCTGAACCTCTGCTGAAGAAAAAAAAAAGATTTTAATATTGCTTTAATCTCTAAATTCACCTTCAGCACTTATCAAATCTTAATATCCTAGGCAATGGAAGGGCCAAGGAAGGCCCATTGCTGGGCTGTTGGCCCTAATTTTGTCCCTTCATGAAAATAAATACATATATAGTAATATTAAAGGCTAACTTTACCTTTTTCATTTCAATCATTTTTTACTGAATTTTAGAAAAGTTAACACTTGGTGTAAAAACATCAAGTTACATATATGAAATTATAAAATTAATATCAACATTAAGATATTTAAAAGGCATATAGTTATAATCAAACAATTACAATTGAATAATTAAAATGTAGTCTGAAGAAATAAATTAAAAAAATTGCGTGTTTTTTAATATATATGAGCATGGAAAATAAAAAGGAGAAAGAATCAAACAAAATAATAAAAAGGGGTGGGGGAGTAGGGAAGGAGTAGGGAAGGAAGGGAGGAAGATTGAAGCACATCAGAGTATATCCGTCTTCATTGATAAATATTAGGTCGTATAATATAAGATGTTTCTTAGACCATATTGGGTCAATTGAATTTCCCCCTAAGTAATATACAATCTATGGGACAATTTTTTTTAAACTTAGTGGTGTGATCAAGTTGAATGGCAGCTAAAGTCTTGGTAAAGAAGTACCATGCTATTTTGTTTTTGACTTGCATTTTTTAGGAATATCTGATATTCAAGCCTTAGCCAAATGTTAGTTTAACTGCCGTAAAAATAAAGGAAAGCAAATAAATTGATTAGAGGTACAAGAAGAAGGTTTCAAATTAAGGTGGCTAACTCCACCTTTAAGACAGTGTTACAATTTACCATTTTTAGGGAGTAACATGCAACATCCTGAAAGGAGGATCATCATTGGCAGCAGCTGGCTCTGTGTTGCCTTTCAAAGTTTTCTTAAACATAGAAATATAGAAAAGTGATGGAAGATAAAGACCGAGTGGTCCGTTGAAGTCTGCCTGTTTTTTTTTGTGTTTTTTTTTTTGGGGGGGGGGGTTGTTTTTTTTTTTGTTGACTGGCCTACTACCTCTGCTGCAAGTTTATTCCAAACATCAACTACTCTTTCAGTAAAATAATACTTTCTGAGATAGTTTTGAACTTTCCTCCAGTTAGTTTAAGGTCATGTTCCTGTGTTCTTGATTTTGGTTTCATGTTGAAAATACTGCCCTCCTGAACCTTATTCACCCCCTTGATGTGTTTAAAGGTTTCAATCATGTCTCCCCTTTCCCTGCTTTCCTCCAGACTGTACATGTTAAGTTCCTGAAGTAGCTCTTGATATATTTTATCCCTCAGATCTTTCACCATTTTTGGATTCGTTCTATCTTATCAATATCTTTTTTGTAAGTGAGGTCTCCAGAACTGGACACAATATTCTAAATGTGATCTAACCAAAGATATCCATCTGGAAACTCCTCTAGTGATGCATCCTAGAATTCTATTTGCTTTCCCCACTGCCTGGCCACACTGTTTGCTCATTTTGCAATCATCTGAAATAAGTATCACCAAGTCCTTTTCCTCTGAAGTGCTGGCCAACACTGTACCCCCCAATGTTGTAATATTTCAAGGGATTCTTTTTCCCTAGGTACATTATTTTACATTTAGAAAAACATTGAACTGCAATTTCCACTTTTTTGACCAATCTTCCAGCAATGCCAAATCCAGTTCCATGTTACAGATACCTTCAGGGATATCAACCCTGCTACACACCATGTGTCATCAGCAAAAATACATGCCTTTCCCAAAAAACCTTTACTTATATCACTTACATATAGAATAAATAGAACAGAACCTAGTACAGAGTTTTGTGGTACACCACTAGTGACTGGTCTCTGTTCCATCTATCCTTTAGCCAGGTGTATATCCACTGAACCACCCAAGGGCTAAGTCCTAGCTTGTATAACTTTTGTATTAGATCAGGATGTGGAACTGTATCAAATGCCCTGCTGAAATCAAGATATGCTATGTTCACAGTACCACCTTGGCCCAAAGCATTGGTAATATAGTCTAAAAATCCAATCAGATTAGTCTGACATGATCTGCCCTCAGTAAAGCCATGCTGCTTTGGATCCAGCAAGTTGTGTGTTTTTAGGTGCTCAATGATCCTTCTTTTCAGGCGTGATTCCATTAACTTGACTACAACTAATGTTAAACTCACTGGCCTGTAATTGCCAGCTTCTACTTTGCTGCCCTTCTTGTGGATAGGTACAATATTAGCTGTCCACCAGTCATGGGGAACTTCTCCTGTTAGAAGAGATTTATTAAAAAGATCAGTTAATGGTCCAACAACTATACCTTCTTATCTATTCTTATAGCAAATAGATCTGGCTGCACGTAGACAGACAGACAGTGACCGAAACACATGATCGCTGACTACACTAGATCCAGGTCTGTTACAGATAGTCTTAGAAGTGAGAATCCCATGGACTATTGCGTGTCTCTGACACGTAAAAGTGCCACACAATGTTTCAACAGCTGAAACTCAGGTGCCAAATTTCTAGTGTTTGCAGCAGGAAAAACCCTAGCTACCAAGTTTCTAATGTTTACTACACTGCACCTTGAAGTTTGCCGTCCATTCTGCTGTTCAGCACTGTAAAGGTGCCACACAATGTGACGGCAGCTGAACCTGAGCTGTCAAATTTCTAATTTTTACTGCAGGGTAAATCCTGCATTGTGCCTCTATATCCCAGCCTATTCCAGTGCTCAAGCATGGTAAAATTGTAACACCTGCCTTGCATCTCCATTTTATATTATGACCTAACTAAGCTACCAACATACTGTCCAGCCACTGAACAATATTTGTATCTATTGTCTCTTAAATAATGCACTTTAAAGCTGAACTTCAAGAATTCAGCCTCTTTGTAAAATGTACTTGCATACTACCAATCAAGTCCAACGAAGTGCATGCCACTTCCAGGAATTGTCTTTCATTTATATCTGACAGTTTTATGGAGCTCTGGGAGGATAGCTATCACTACGCTCTGGGGATCTTGACACTGTCTCTCACACACAGTAGCTCTGCCCTCCCCTTCCCTCTTCTGCCCATTAACAGAAGCCATTGTATTTTGTGAAAAAGTTCACATAATACAAAGCGCTCTTTAATTGGACAGGAGGAGGGGAGGGGTGAACACAAAAGCTGTATGTGACTCTGCAGCTGAAGGGGCTGAGACCATAAGGTCCAGTGGCGGAGCTTCAGAAATGTAGCTATAGCTATCCCCCGAAGCAGTCCCACAGTGTGCTAGGACCTGGAACATCGACCAGCTAATGGGAGTGGGTGGGGTCATGGGAGACAATGTGATTTGTGAGTATCCATCCCTTTGTCAAGTCTCCTAAATTGTGGCCAAACTAAGCGGTTTACAAATGCATATCTGCATCAAACAGCATGGTTCTTCCACTCTCACATAGAATACGGTTCATTCTGTCTCCAACCCCGCTTTGTTCTGGGTTGTGTGGTAAAGTAGCTTGAAATAATATGCCATGCTTTCTGACAATCACCTGTGTGTTATCACCTGTATTATTCAGTTTCATTTTCTGTGTGCAATACACTGTATTTTGCCATATTTGTTGATTACTTGAGCAAAATACTGTTCACGTTTCTCTGGTACTTCACTTTTGTTGTGTAGCACATATAATGTAGTATACCTGGAGTAATCATCTATAAAAGTGAGAAAATACCTCTTCTTTCCTGGAGTCAATTTTTCCTTTCGACCACAAAGATCTGAATGAATTAAGTCCACAGGTTTTCTAGCTCTGCTGTTACTCTGCTTTGGAAAAGCTTTTCTTATTACTTTTATACAACAGGTGCATTTCATTGTTTGATCACATGGACTAATTTTTATTCCACTTGCATAATTTATTGATTATGTCAGGCCTTGTGCCCTAGTTCTCTGTGTCATGTGTGAATGCAGTTTGAATGTTTTTCCTCTTTGGCAGAATTAACCACCTCATAGCAATTCAGCACGTTTCATCTGTAATTTTAGTCTTTACAAGTAAGATATCCCCTTTTGTGATGGCACAACTGTCACCTCGGAAGGCCACTACATTGCCTTGTTTTATGATCTTATTCAATGTCAAGAGATTTGTTTCAAGAGCAGGAACATACAGGACAGTTTTCACAAGTATCTTTCTAGTGACACTCTGGGAAATAGGACAGTAAACAAATCTGTCTCATATTCCTTCTGATTGTGGTGATTTTTTTCTGTTTTACTCTGGTCAAGGTGAATAAAGAAATTTCTTTCATTTGTCATGTGACTTGTAGTTCCTGAATCAACACACCATGCTTGCAAAGATTATGTGCAACTGGATTGAAAAACATATTCATTATCTGAAGAAAAACAGTTCCTTCCATTACGCTTCTGGCCTTTTTTAGTTTAGTTTGTTTTGCATTATAGCTTTCCAGATTCTGCAATCTGCTTTTAAATGGCCTTGTTTCTTGCACACAAAGCATTCATGCATTTTTTGTTGCATGTTACTGTTTTTATTCCTATTTTTAGTCTTTAAAGCAGACTCTGTGACAGAAGCACCATCACTATTAATGCTTTCTTTTTTACATTTATAACACCCATAAGCTTGCTCTTAACATATTCCAATTTCAGTTCATCATCTGGACCAAGTGCTGTAATAAGCATTTTATGACTTTCTGGTAAACCACTAAGTAACAGTGCTGCGAAATGAAAATCTTTTATTTCTTCCCCTATACCTCTCAGGTGTTCAACCATTTCCAAGGTGTGCCTTATGTAATCCTGCATATCCTGGCCTTTCATCAGCTTGGTATTGTATAGATTTCTAATTGAATACAGTTTATTGCTGATATTAGCTTTTTTGTAATCCTCCCCACATTTCTTTAGCAGTTTCACACTTACATATATGTATTATTTGATCATCTTCTATGCTAAGAGAGATTGTGTTCTGAGCTTTCTGGTCTTTCTCTATTCACTCCTCTGAAGGGTATTTTGCCCTGACTTCATTTATACATTTCCACATATCTTCTCCTAATAGCAGCATTTTCATCTTGAATTTCCAAGACTGGTACTTCTGGTTTGTCAGATTTGCAAATTAAAGCTATGTTACAGCTATGTTACTGGCCATTCTTCTTTTATTCTTTTGCAGCCTTCTTTCTTTTGCTAATAATCTTCTTCTTTCTTTTGCTGTATATTGCATGCAATTGTTGTAGCATCTGGGCCCATAACCTGTTAGAAATTCTGTATATAGCCCCAAAGGACAGTGCACAGTCCACTTGTGCTTTTCTGCTTGCTTCACTGCAACAAGGAAACAGGAAACCTTTTCCAGAGGAAAGACATTGAATATACAGTACCATAGATGCAGCTACAAACTTATAAACACTGCCATTTACTGGTTGAAGAATATATCTCTACTGAATACTGATGTAGTTTTTGAACAAAATACATGAACAATGTGTTCTAAGATAGGGTCCCCCAGCTAACTCTGTAGCAGCTTACAGTGTCAACTGTGACAACATGTCATTGATCTGAAAGAGGAACTAAAGTCCAAAATACTTACTATACCTCTGATTCAACAGTACAACACCTGTGTGGTCCCTCGCTGGTGCCGGCATCCTCTCTCTGGCTTCTACCAGATGCCAATCTCCCACCATATTGATTGGCTGTGCAGGATGATGTCACTCCTGTGCATGTGCAGGAGTTCAGTCATCCTGGCTACACAGCTCTGCGTATGCATCCCAGTGTACATTTTAAAGAAGACTGCATACAGGCATGAAGGTTTATTTTATTGCACAAGAGAATCTGCATGTCTCTTCTGCAGTAAAAGCCTGCCTGCTCACAGTTTTTTTTTTAATTTACACTTTAGTTTTGCTTTAACATACAATATGGCCAAGTCAAGGAAAACTAACAGAAGAGCTGTTAACATAAATAGCATACTACAAGGGACCAGTGCTGTGGACAAAAGTTACAATAGCAATACTTAAAAGAAACATAATTATATCAGCTGTCCTATAGGATTTTAGTTGGAGAGAAACTCCAGGATTTTTGTTATGACTGCATTAGGCAGACAGAGTCAATTTCAGTTTGTGGCAGAGTTTCAGAGGGCAATAAATCTACACCGCTAAGACAGCTAAGCAAATGATTCTTACTGCACATAGGGAATCTGTGACTATCAATTATTCTAATATTTGACTTCAGCTCTTATATATGGACTTCAAACCTTTTATTTTTGAAGCAGAGTGCCAATTTACTCACCATATTTAGATGCAGATGCACTCCCCTTTAATACAATTTTCCAAAACTTCCTGGATTCCTGGAGCAGCCCAGGGAAGATAAGTTCCTTAGCTTCCCTCCCTTTGGACACTCAGAGAGGCCACATCTGATGAAGCAGAGGTAGCTGGGCAAGTGATCTGCGGTCAGGTTAATGGCCTCCACTATCATAACTAGTGTGCAGACAGCTGGGCCAGGGCCTAATAGAATGCCTAATATTAGAGTACTCAGTAGCTGGGTACTTTGAGAAGTCCTTCCCAAGCTGCAAAGTACTCCAGATCCAATAGGGTGACCCTTTGTCCTTGGATCCCTCTAGCTGTTCACTTGTGTTACCAGAGATACCCTGGACTTTACTGTGGGGGATGATGTCTTTAAGAATAAGTACAAGTAGCCGTTTGTGTTCCAAACAGTTTTTACTGAAGTAGTGATTCTCAGCTAGACTTTCTGTTGTTATAGAGCAGGGGTCTCTGACCTTTTGAAACAAAGGGCGAGTTTACTGGCCTTCAGACTTTGGGGGTGGGACATACTTTGGCCAGAAGGAGAAGAAAATGCCCTGGAATTGGTAGGAGAAAACAATGCCATAGGCTTGGTTGTCAGTGAAAGTAAAAAAATGGTATTATTGGTAACAGTGGGAGAAACAGTGCTCCACCACTGATGTCAGTGAGAGGATTAGTTCCCCATCCCTGGTGTCAGTGGGAGGAACAGTATCCCATTGTTGGTGTCAGTGGAAGGAATAGTGCCCCAAAGGCCAGATAAAGGCAAGCAAAGGGCCACATCTAGCCCCAGGCTGCAGTTTGGAGACCCCTGTTATAGAGTCTCATAAAGACTATTTTATTCAGCCACATGCTACCCCTAACTAAGCCACAGAGACAATAATGTAAAGAGTTCATGTTTGTGCAGCTTACATAAAATCTGTATTGTTCAACAATGTATGCATGCCATCTTAACCACCTTGCCATCTTAAACTTATTTTTAATTACTGCTTCTAATTTTTGTGAAATGCACATCACAGTTACTCCCCTATCTGATCAATTGGTCAATTACTTTCATAGCCTCCCTAATAGGGCCCTATGTTAAGCATATGTGTGATACACTTTCACCACTCCTGTATTTAAATTTTCACATGAATTTAGAAATAAAATAAGACCCCATTTAAACTAGCTGTTGGGGGCAATTGAGTCATGGATTTATTGCCCCTAAATTGCTCCCCCCTTATGCCGCAAAGGCCATGGCTGGGGGTGTACACATGCCAGCAAAAATATTCCCACTGTCGAGCTCAGCAAGCAGTACTGCCAGCTGACCAGAACCCATTCTACTCAGTGGAAGTGCCCTGAAACACACTGTTGGCAGAGAGCAGGTGTAAGCAGATAGTGGTAAGCGGATCCTCAGCGTAATCAAGGAATATATTATAAAATCTCGGGCAAAGTGCATGATGACCGCTTTACATAGGCTGAGGAACTAATGCGATGCAAGTGCAATTGTATTAATTTTTTTAAAGATGTAAAGACTAGAAAGATTTTTACACTATTTGGATGCAGAGATCAGTGTTAAAATAGGGTTCTCTAATGGTCATTCTAAACAAATGAGTGTTTTGCGGACCTTCAGGAGTTTGCTTGAGTTTTTGCCATGGTTTCCTTACATTTGGTTTCGGCTATTGCTCTCAGTGAGGGTGCTCCCCTATGGGGTACTCATGAAGGTGGGTAAGGAAATGGGGTAAGCTTGAAAAGGATACAGATCAGTCTAGGTGCTGTCTGTTCTGTAGCAAGATCCATGTAGCAAAAGTCATTCACCTAAGACTGCACTCTGAATGGTTTAAATTTTAACGCCATGTTTAAAAAGTGACAATTATTCAGTGGGACACTTAAAAGTGTACTGCAAGCAGTGGAGTTTCATACTTGCTGTAAATTGCTGTTCCCTATAAGGGTCAAGGATTCGCCTATCACTGTGTGCATACCCCCGGAGGGGGTCTTCAGGATCTGGGAAACAACAAAAATGGACCATGGCCCTGAACCTCTATAGCATCATCTGGCGAACAACAAGAATGGACCATGGCCCTGAACCTGTATAGCATCATCTGGCTAACTACATCTGTTGCACTTAGTGCCAAGGTGAGTGCCCAAGCAGGATCCAGTGCCCAAGCAGGATCCAGTACCCAAAGCAACATTGCAGACTGTTCCCACAGAATAGGGTCTGGGTACAGTTTCCGTGGTACTACAGAGGTCACACCAATCAGGATGCACTGCTTGCTTAAATATAAAATCTGAAATAAGAAAAAAAAACTATTTAAGCATAGAAAACATTTCCATAGGAGAGAAAAGGTCCATCACAAAAGAACACAAGCAAAGGACTCACAGAGTGGGTGGGATTATAGTAGTACAAACAGTGAGGCATATCCAGCAAAGCCATTGCCCGATCACCTGAAGGTAGTGGCTATAACCCAAGGCCTATGAAAATCTAGCCTGTGTCCTGTACTGTGTAATTAAACTGGTTGTAAACCCTTAAATACAGTAAACTAAGTAACGTGACTGACCCCACGTAATACACAGAGATTAAACATGTCCTCCTAGAAAAGTTATACCTGTTTATCTGCATTAGTCTCTTCTCTACAAATGTTTACAGTTCGGCATTAATACAGCTTGTCTAAGCTTTCAGAAAACAGGGTCTGGAAAGCTAAAATTACACACTGCAAAGCTCAGTGAAGAGAGCCCTGAGAGCTCACTGTAGGGAACGTGAGACACGTCCCCCTTCAAAAAACACACAGGAACAGATCTGAGGCTGTCAATCTGCTGGAGGTCCCTCCCCTGTCACCATTTTTCTCATGGTGTCAGGAAAACTTGTCAGAAGTGACTCATGCTGATAGCAGAGGAATGGGGCAGCAGACAAAAATGACAGTGATCTGGACAGTGACAAGTACACACTATAAAGGGATATTCTTTGTTCATATTTCATGTCTAAGGTTTACAACCACTTTAAGATGAAATGTTTTGGCTTGACAGGAATCTGCAACAGATAACAATTCATAAAATAACACCCATTTCACACAAGCTGATATGGGTGACATTTATCTGGCTTGTGGATCTTCCTTAACCTCTAGAGGGAGTAAGTTTGCCTAACCCCGGGATGATACATAGAACAGACGTGTGAATTCATGTAGTTTGCATTCTTCATTTGCCACTTATACCCTTTGTGGTGTGATGAGATTACAATTAAATCTCTGTTGGCAAAAGTGGTGACAAATCACCCTTTGTATCTGTGCATGTTCACTTAAAGGACTATAGGACCAGTAGAACACAAATGTCATTCATAAGGGAAAAATGTATATTTCAGGCTTCAAAGTCCTTTGGATACAATAAGTTCATTGCTTTATTGTCTAATGTCAGAAAAACAGCCTTATAGTTTCCAAAACACTTCCTTTCTTGCTGTATGGACTCATGATGATCTCATCTAATTAATGGTCTGGTGATCTGCTTTATACTAGGGGGAAAAATGGGGTAAAAATGTAAAAAATGTGCTAAATATATAATTTGTAGGATGTATTTTAATGCAAAGTTTACATTCAAAAATGTTTAAGGAAATGCATGTGTATTTATTTTTTTATGTTTTCTTTATTCTAATATTATTAAGACATTTACATTTTATTAAAATGTTTACATTTCTTTTTAGCCAGGTAAATATGAACTACAGCATATCAACATTTCATATCTGCAGCTTGCAGTCAGCAGATGGTGTACAAGATGATGATTCTCCATGATGATGATTTTTTTTCACAGAATCTACTGCTAGACCAGTGTTTCTCAACCTTTTTTAGGTCAAGGCACCTTCTAAATTGTGGACAGCCCCGAGGCGCCCTTTATAATTATGGACAGTCTTGAGGCACTCCATTCTAAAATAGGGTGCCTAAGACTGTCCATAATTTTGAAAGGGCACCCCATTCTAAAATGTGAAAAACTATTCTCATAGTTTTATATAATGCAGCAACATCCACACATAGAGGACACCCAACATTAGAGGTGATTTATTTTTGCAAAGCAAATACACTTGCATGCTGGTACTAAATAGTAATCCGATGTTTCTCTTCTCCCTCAGTTTTACTCCAGCCCTGAGCTAATGTGACCCCAGTACTGATGGAGAGGGGAAGGGGAAGGTCAAACTAGGATGCTGTGCAGGCAACCAACATCCTCCTTATCAACTGATGATGTCATTGGTTGTCAGGACGCCGGTGGTCGTAATGGTGCACAATGAAAACCTGTGGCTTTGTGTAACTAAAAGGCAGGCTTGTTCCACCCGCTGGCTTGCATACACATTTTGGGCCGTTTTTAGAAATTTTACCAAGGCACCCCTGAAGAAACATCAGGACACCCTGGTTGAGAAAGGCTGTGCTGGACTATATGACCAAAAGTTTGTCACACCTATGGGAGCCTGTTGGACGTTCCATTCCAAAATCATGGGAATTATTTATGAAATTCTCACCACACCTCACAGTTGCAACTATAACAGTCTCGACTTTTCTGGGAAGACTTTCCTTAAGATGTTGGAGTGTGTCCATGGGAATTTGTGCTCATTCTGCCAAAAGAGCATTTGTCAGGTGCTGAAGTTGGATGAAAAGACCTTGGCATTCCAATTATTCCAGAAGATGTTCAGTAGGGCTGAGGTCCGGGATCTATGAAGACCATCTAAGTTCCTCCACACCAGACTCATCAAACCATATCTTCATGGATTTGGCTTTGTGCACAATCATACTGAAACAGAAAGCAGCCTTTCCAAAAGTGTTGCTACAAGGTTGGAAGTACACAATTATCTTAAATGTCTTTGAATGATAATGTTTGTCAGTAGAGATTGGATGGCTATGTGCTTGCATCTGGCTTTTGAATGTGGTGTCTAACGAATTCATATACTGTAGGTGTACACACGCATGTGTACGCAAACCATGATTGTGTCACACAGGTAAGGTATTCTCATTTTTCAGTGTCTTATAATTAAAGGGCAGGGCACCAATAAATCCTTCTAGCAAGGGGGAGACCTTATTGTGGGTCTCCATCTCCCGTTCTCTTTTTCCTCTACTAAAACTTAGAAGAGGAAATACTAAGTAACAAACAAAACAGAGGGTGCACTGGCCTAGTACATTATCCTTAAAGTATGGTTTTATTTTATAAAAAGGTAAGTATTATACTCACAAAATCATCTAAAAGTACAAGCTCATCGCATGGATACAGCATAGCATAGCGTAGCACAGCTGTGGGCTCTGAGGAAGAGGCTAAGTCCTCAAAACGTGTCAGCTTGTTGAGATTCCATCATTCTGTTACGCTATGCTGTATCCATGCGATAAGCTTGTACTTTTAGCTGATTTTGTGAGTATAATACTTACCTTTTTTTATACAATAAAACCATACTTTAAGGATCATGCACTAGGCCAGTGCGACCCATTTTGTTTGTTGTTGCAGTATTTCTATACTTCCCCAGTCTTGTAAGGGCAGCAAGACGAGAGCATCCTATGTGAGCCAGGATATGATTGCAGCCTACTGATATTTTATGGGTGCACTACCCAAGTGCAGGAGTAATAAAGTTTTCCAGTTCTTTGTAAGGAAAGACTGAGTGCAGGGTGTCATGGCCCCGAAGCATGACATCTTGTACTCATGTACTGCATTGATGCAGGGCTGCCCACCACTGGTAAGAACACCAAAGGAAGAGAACGTCAAGAGACTGACCTGAACACATGAAGAAACAAAACCAAACACATACTGATAAGGGGGCCTTTAAGGGGTAGAGGAGTCCTCTGGGGGGTAGAGGGGTCCTCTGGGACGGGGACATAGAATTGAGCTTTAAAGTAGATCTAAACCCTAACTGCATGATATCTATTTTGTGAAAGCACTGTTATAACATTTTTTATATTTTTTCCATAACAAACGTTTCACAATTTTTTCATCCTCTTATAACGTATTCCTGCTTAGTCTGACTGAAAAAAGACCATTCAGTTCAACCCACAGTCCTATGGCCACAGGTGATCCAGAGGAAGGCAAAAAAAACCCAATAAAGCATTTGTAACATAAGATTCCATACAATTAAAAAGAAGTGTTGCCAAAGTTATTTGGCAATTCTCCTATTGTGGGTTACAGTAATGCACTTACTTTTGCTCTCCTGTAACCTAGGTTGCACTTGACAGTGGGTTAAAGCCCGCTGTCAGCTGATGTCACAGAATTGCTCCAGGCTTTTAAAGGATCCTAACCAAATTGTTGGGATCCAGCCAACTGCCTGATTGAAAGCTGGCTCCAGCCCCTCCCCAGCTCAGAGATCCAGTGCTGGAGGGGCATAGCAAAGAGCGATTGCTGACTGTCACTGTTCTCTACTCTGAGAAGACTTAGGCTGCTCAGTTCTTGGCCTTAGAGCTGGCAGGGACTAGCTGAAGAATCATCTGCAGCATGGAGGTGAGTATGTATGTTTTTTTTCTATATAGCCCATTTATCGCCTTTAAAATATATGCAAGAAATCAGTTAACAATTGTACACATTTTCAAACCTATAGTTTCCCTTTAAAGCTGAATTATAGACACATTCTAAATACACATCTGAAATGCATACAAATTGAAGTTTTATGGTGGGTTTTTTGTTTTGTTTTTTTTGTAATCAACACAAGGGACAATACTTGCATTGAACAAGAAGTATCCCTTGTGCTGACTGTTTGGTGAAATATTCATTATTCTGCTCCCCAATACCCTTGTAGCTATGACCTTCCAGCGCTGCCAGTTCTGTGGGGGTTACTATGAGATGTTGGACCTGTCACAGGCACTCATTAAAAATGCCCACAGTGCCCACCCTTTCCACCACCTCCTCCATTTACAAAAGCTGTACTATAGCCTACAACAATGAAAAGCGCTTACTAAGAATGTTGACATGCAGTAAACTTTGATTGGCTCACAGTGCTACCCTTCCCACTGACTTCCTATCTCCGGTACTGAAATACAGGGGATTAGAAGAAGCCAATATAATGGCAGACTTGGGTACTTATACCAGCAGTAATAATACATACACAAATATTTTTGAATAAATACCTAACCAGATTTAAAAGAGATTTTTAAATATGTGACTGGAGTTCAGCTTTAACAGCTATATAGACTGCTCAAATTAAAGGAACACTTTGAAAACACATCAGATCTCAATGGGGAAAAATATCATGCTGGATATCTATACTGATATGGACGGGGTAATGTGTTAGGACATTAGGATGCCCCATCGTTTGATGGAAGTAAAAATTATCCACCTACAGAGGACTGAATTCAAAGACACTCTGAAAATCAAAGTGAAAAAATGATGCAGCAGTCTAGTCCATTTTGCTGAAATTTCATTGCAGCAACTCAAAATGGTACTCAGTAGTTTGTATGGCTCCCCACGTTCTTGTATGCATGCCTGACAACGTTGGGGCATGCTCCTAATGAGGCAACGGATGGTGTCCTGGAGTATTTCCTCCCAGATCCAGACCAGGGCATCACTGAGCTCCTGGATAGTCTGAGGTGCAACCTGGCAGCATCGGATGCACCAAAACATGATACCCCAGAGGTGTTCTATTGGATTTAGGCCACTTGAGGCCGGGCATTGTCATGCACCAGGAGAAACTCAGGACCCACTGCACCAGCTTAGAGTCTGACAATGGATCCAAGGATTTCTTCCCGATACCTAATGGCAGTTAGGGTGCCATTGTCTAGAATGTAGAGGTCTGTGCGTCCCTCCATGGATATGCCTCCCCAGACCATCACTGACCCACCACCAAAACGGTCATGCTGAAGGATGTTACAAGCAGCATAACGTTCTCCATGGCTTCTCCAGACCCTTTCACGTCTGTCACATGTGCTCAGGGTGGACCTGCTCTCATTTGTGAAAAGCACAGGGTGCCAGTGGCAAACCTGCCAATTCTGGTGTTCAATGGCAAATGCCAATTGAGTTCTATAATGCCGGGCAGAGAGCACAGGGCCCACAAGAGGATGTCGGACCCTCAGGCCATCCTCATGAAGTCTGTTTCTGATTGTTTAGTCAGAGACATTCACACCAGTGGCCTGCTGGAGGTCATTTTGTAGGGCTCTAGCAGTGCTCATCCTGTTCATCCTTGCACAAAGGAGCAGATACCGGTCCTGCTGATGGGTTAAGGACCTTCTACAGCCCTGTCCAGCTCTCCTAAAGTACCTGCCTGTCTCCTGGAATATCCTCCATGCTTTTGAGACTGTGCTGGGAGACACAGCAAACCTTCTGGCAATGGCACGTACTGATGTGCCATCCTGGAGGAGTTGGACTGCCTGTGCAACCTCTGTAGGGTTCAGGTATCACTTCATGCTACCAGTAGTGACACTGACCCTAGCCAAATGCAAAACTAGTGAAAAACAGTCAGAAAAGATGAACAGGCAAAAAAATGTCAGTGGCCTCTGCCTGTAAAACCATTCCTGTTTTGGTTGTTGTCTCATTGCTGCCCTTCTAGTGCACCTGTTGTTAATTTAATTAACACCAAAGCAGATGAAACTGACTAACAACCCTCTCTGCTACTTACCTGACCAGATCAATATCCCAGGAGTTTAATTGTCTTG
Source organism: Staurois parvus (assembly GCF_062004578.1). Lineage (NCBI taxonomy): Eukaryota > Metazoa > Chordata > Amphibia > Anura > Ranidae > Staurois > Staurois parvus. The sequence continues at coordinate 702,942 of NW_028319268.1, forward strand.
ATGCTATACTCTGATTAAAAAGTGTTCCTTTAATTATTATAAACAATATATATATATACATACACAGTATATGTATACAAAATATATATAAATATCCATACACAAACTACTTCTTCTTCAAGTGCTAAAAATAAATAATAATTGGCAAAAACCATTCATAAAATTTTAACTAAGCTTCTGAAAACAAAAGTGCCAAAGGGTAATGCATTGCTAATGGTCTCCAGTGAAATAAATAACTTGTCTGACGTCAGAGGTTTCTTACACTCCAATAACTGGCTCACTTGGGGTTTCAGGTACAGCAAGTTATATTTCAGTTTTAAATAAAGTTACAAAAATAGAATGTACAGCGAACTAAATTGTCGCTATGCAACCTCACATTATATGATTTATGCCCAGCAAAACGTTAACCAAGGTGATAGATGATACTAAAATAGGAGCTTCTGTCACTGGCTGCCCTAATGGCTTGGTACGAGAGAGAGAGAGAAAGTGTGTGTGTGTGAGAGAGAGAGAGATGAAGAAAGAAAAAGAGAGAAAGGGTAAAAAATGCAAGATATTTTCTTCCACTAGCAAAAATAAACACATAAACAAATTGGTGGACTGGGACGAGCATACTATGCTCAGTTACATAGCTGGCCTACTATAAATAGATGTATAGGGTTGTCTGCTCTTTTTAAGTGCTTTTTACTGCCTGGAACAAAGATACATTATTGCTGTAGGAATGTAATATACTTATCTCAGTGTGTCAGCAATATAACTGCTATTTTGCAGCAACTGCCATTCTGCCTTGTGTTAAAGAGAGAATTTGTTTTAGGTGGTGCCCTCTTGTGGAGGCATTAACATTGGGCTTCAAATATAACCAATGACCCGTGTTCTGAATCCAAGGACTGTTTATTTTTAACATTAGCTTTATATACAAAGGGGCACATACTGTACTAGTGCTGACATGCAAAGGGGGTGTGGCTGAGCGTAATGGTTAGTATTGGGAATTAGGGAAACTTAAGATTAAGTCCCGGATGTGACGAAACGCGTCAGCAAATGTGACGTTGGACGTACGGAGCAGGAACCGGAAGTGATACGGCAGCCATCTTGGAGTGGGGAATCGTGAGGATATCCACCCAGAAGCTGCGTGGTAATCCCCAGGCAGTGGGGTTTTTCTTGTAATGCGCGATTTTTACTACATTCATGTAAGCAGATATATTAAAGTTTATTTGATGGTATTTTGTGGATTTACACTATTACTGTCTCATACATCCTGCGTGGATCTGAGTGACCAGGGAACTGGCTGGTGATACCAGGAGGGGAGGAGATTGGAAAGTGGAGGCAAGGAGGCTGAATAGTGTTGAGGACTTCCCCAGATTGCACCTTACAACGATTCTGAGATTTTGATCTCTGGTAAGGGTATATAAGCTATAAGCATTAGAAGTGAGACACCATTGTAGTGAATACACTGAGTGGAACACATCACTGTTGTGGCACAAGTTGCTGTGGTTGTTTTTTTGTTTCAAGTTTTTTGCACTTATATACTTTAAAAACACGTGTGGAGTGCTATATATTTTAATGGTAATGCACTATGTTGAGTTTTTGATTTCTTTGAGGGTCTGTGTGGAAGCTGGCCTATGAGGATCTTCAACAATACAAAGGAGTGATTCCGAGTGGGACATATTAATTTTACTTTTCTTTTTCTTTTTTAATTTTTGGAATATAAGACACTGGACACTTATAAATAGAGTGTATATGTGTTAGAACACTGACTATTTGGAAAGGCACGAATTGTTGATTATAACATTGTGTGAATAGAGTAATTTGTCACTAGTGGTGGGTTGGTTGATTCTTTTAGAAAAAATATTTTTTGAAATTAGGGAAACTTGACCTACGTGCTAGTTCATGTGAAACAGGGTTTTAATAACATAAATATTTAGATGATAATCAGAGAAGACACAGATTTTAACCACTTGCTCTCCTGAGGATTTACCCCCCCCCCTTCCTGACCAGGCCATTAGTTCTCCTAGATTGTAAGCTCCAAGGAGCAGGGCCCTCGAACCCCTCGTGTATTGTATTGTTACTGTATTGTCTCATGTACTGTCTCCCACTATAATGTTCAGCACTGGGCAAACATTTTGGCGCTATATAAATACTGTATAATAATAATAATAATAATAATTAGTTGCGTTATGGCGCTGCGTTATTTTAACTGACAATTGTGCAGTCATGTAACACTGCACCCAAATAAAATTTACATTCTTTTTTTCCCCACAAATTGAGCTTTCTTTCGGTGGTATTTGTTCACCTCTGCGTTTTGAATTTTTTGCGCTATAAAAAAAAATCCTGCAAATTCTGAGAAAAAAAAACAATATTTTTGACTTTTTGCTATTAAACGTGTCCAATAAAAAAATTTAAAACATCAAATTTCATCATAAATTTAGGCCAAAATCTATCCTGCTACATGTCTTTGCTAAAAAAAAATCCCAATACATGTAAATTAATTGGTTTACATGAAAGTTATAGCATTTACAAATGGCAGTATATATACTGGGATTTTTTTTTTCATATTTCTACTAGTAATGGCGGCAACCACGCAATTGCCAGTTACAGTAATGCAGTGTCGTATCGCAAAAAATGGCCTGGTCAGGGAGGGGGGGGGGTAAATCCTCTGGAAGGCAAGAGGTTAAAGAGCCTCTGCCACTTTAGCTATTCTGGTCAAGTGAGATGAGTTCTTAAAAGCACACCCCTACTCACCTAAACTCACCATAGCTAAATCTCCTATTCATTTGATTGCTCCGATGGAGCAAAACCCAATGCTTTGGGGGATGGGAGAGCACGTGACTTCTTCCAGGATGTAGTGCTCAGGTCTACGTGTGGCCCATTGCTAGGAACACTAACACGTGATCAGAGGAGGATATCATAAATTCTGTGTAGTTTACGAGTGTTTGCTTTTCAGGTTTGACGGAGCAGCTGATAGCATAGGTTGGATGAGGGGTGAGTTTTCAAGAGACTCTCTCAACTTGCCCTGAATGGGCAGAATGCTCCCGTCCAGAAGACTGCCGATGATGGAACAGAAAATGTCACCAGCTGGCAATCATCTTACAAAAAGCATAATAAGGATTTTAAGAGAACCCATTATATTTAAAGGCTTCAGGATTAAAAAAAAAAACCAAAACATTCGCTCACCTAGGTGGATGCTGCATCTGTTCCCTGTTACTTCTATGACTGAGAGCTGAGCAATCAAACACCACTGATCGCTCAGTTCTTCAGTGAGCAGATAGCCAGTGACAGTCAGTCATCGGCTCTCTGCTCTGCCTCTCCAGGGCTCACTGGAGTGCTGGGCTGTGCAGAGGGGAGAGAAAGGCTGGCTAAGGCTCTCAGCGGCGCTCTGTGATGCTAAGCCAGCTGCTATTCCAAGCATCCGGATGAATCCTTACTTTAAAGTTGGGGGATCTCCAGAGTCTGGATCAGCTAAGTGAGCTTTAGCCCACTGTTGGCTGAAAACAGGTAAGAAGAATGCTGACCGAAGAGCACTCCCGTGACCCAGAGGAGAAGTATGAGCTTTAAACCTTCTTCCTCTTTAGTGTTGTTAAAACAAAACCCTTTCCTTTTCAATCTGCAGTAATGTCCCAATCTACTTGTCCTGATAAAAAAATTATTTTTAACCAAAACTGTATTTAAATCTGCGTTAAGTAATGTCTGGGGTGTAATGTCTGAGGCTTTTAATAACAAAAGGGTCTTTATGGAGACAAACGTATAATATTGTTAACCTTGCACTGTATATCTCCTCCTCCCCTCCCTGCCTCTCTCCAGCATCGCACCCAGTGTAATGAGCACTGTAACGGAAGCAGACCCAGACCGCACTTGGGTATTTTCCGTTATACTCCAGCTTCCCTGTCCGAACACAAATTCCCGGACACCACCCGCTGATCACGCAGGAAATAAGACAGCACCAGACTCTTCTTAAGACAGGAAGTCAACTCCTTTATTTTTACACAAACACAAGATATATACACAGGGCGAGGAAACACAACCAGGGACAGGAAACGCATCATCAGCCTGCCCCATCAGTGGGAAGGGCTTCAGGAAACACCCCCCCACCCAACCAAGACACAGAACTATGGGATACAGCACATGGCAGAGAACAATGGACAACCACATGGCAGTGAACAATGGACAACCACATGGCAGCGAACAATCCCCACACCAATACACAATACTAGGACATGGACATTCACACCCTGTACCCTTTAACAGGCACAGCGTGGGTTAAACATAATGAAGGGAACATGAGCTGACACAGGGGTCCCCCCACCCCCAAAAGTCACTCCCGTCACAAGCACCGATTGGGTACTTGTCATGAAAGGGGAGTGTCGGGCAAATCTTTTATCCCTTTTGCTGCCAGAGCTGTTTTTGCCTTTTTGTAACACATTTAAAAAATCATTTAAGGCCTGAATCATTTAAGGCCTGAAAACTCCAAAACATTATATATTTTCTGAAAGCAGAGACCATAGAGAATAATAAAAGCGGTACTTCCAATTTTTTATGTCACACAATGTTATCACAAAGGTCTAGGAAATGCAAAATTTCAGTAAAAAATACACTCAAGTTAATTTTAGGACACAAAAAGCAATAAATTATCCAATTTTTTTTGTAAAATATAAAAGACGAGATTGCATTGAGTAAATAGATATTCAACATGTCAAACCTTAAATTTGTGTGCGCTAGTGAAATGGCAACAAACTTCAGTACCCTATATTTTCTATAGGTGACACATTTAAAGCTCCTTATAGGTCATCAGTTCAGTGTTACGAAAGAGATCTGTTGCTAGAAGTATTGCTCTCAGTCTAGCGTTCGCAGCGATATGTAACATGTGTATCGCAATCGTCGTTTTCATACGTAGGCACCCCATCGCATGATTTTATCTTTGTACGTGCGTACATATATGGGGGGCCTTGAAAAATTTGGGTGGGGTGGGGGTTAATATGCTTGGTTGTAACTTTATTTAAAAAAATAGGTGGGAGACATAGTAGGCTGTGTGGAAGCAATCAAGCAATCGGAGCGCTGCCACCCGAATGCTTCCACCTTACAGGTGAGGGCAAGCAGCAGGGCTAAAGTTAAATAAAAACAAACTGCCCGGAGCCAGGAACTACATGTCCTGGGCGTCGGGCGATATAAATTGAACATCCCTGATGGCGAACCTGGGGGCTTTCTGTGCACAGCTGGTGTACAGAACTTCCCCAGAAATGTCATTACCTGCTTGTGTGATTGGCTCACAGATTTTCTCAGAAGTCTGTACCAAGATACAAATCAAATTTTAGGCATCCTCAGCAACAAAAATATTATTTTGGTGAGATACTCCCAGAGGGTTAACCACTTCTGAAGGGATGCTGACACGGCAGCTTTCCTCATTAGAAGAGTGCAAGTGCATCAGCTGAATAGTAAAGTAAAAAAATCATTCCCATTCAGATTCCCTCTGCAGACTACTAACAGCTTTTTCTTCAGAGCAGAAACAAGTAGAAATCTACAAAAACGTTTGTTAAAGTCCTTGCAATGCACAATGATCCCCCAGAGGGGATTTTCTTTTTTCTCAACAAAATTGGAGTTACTGTTTCAGCATACAGAATTCAGAGCTCTAAACATTAAGGCCTCATGAGCATTAAAAATGCTGCTTTTAGGGGCATCTGGTATTTTTTTTTCTGCCTCTAGATGCCCCTCCATATTAGGGGTTAATCCTCTGCATTGTGTAAAAAAAACAAAGCTCTGATCCTACCCTTCTTCCACTGTCCCCCTCTTATCTCCTGATAAGAAATATTGTGCGGAGTCACTCCGCACATTTTCAGTTTGGTGTGTATTGCTAGAGGTTTTTTTAAATTTTTTCTTGGGAGAGTGCATGTGATCAGCACAGGGCCAATCAGCACTGTCCAGACAGAGGTCAGGGGTTCTGCATCCTCCTAGAGCAAAATTAAAACTCTTCCTATAAGCTTTAACATGTGCTCTGCTAGAGACTGATAGAAATCACCGGACTGCTATATACTGCTGATGAGAAAAGGTATTTAGCAGTTTATATTTACTAAAATAATTGCATTTCCATGTTGTGTGTACAGTGGGAGACCAGATATAGTCAATACAGAGTCCTGGGTTTAGTAACACTTTAATAATAAAATGAGTCACTTGCAGGCTTATTAATAAAAGAGTGTCATGTAGTCAGAGGTCACCTTAAGTCTGACAGTAATGAGGACGCATGTGAGGCTGAGCGGTTTCTTTTTAAGGATGTGGTTTTGTTTAAAAGTTACAGCGAGGAAAGTTGTGGGAAACGGGCTTGAAAACATGCAATCCTCAGCCATGACTGTTGGAATTAATGCAAATGACAGAATGTGGGCGGACCCTGCCATCTGCACAACTTTTGTTAAATGTGGTTCCCTTGTGTAATCCTTCCATACTTTCACATGTTATTGCTGTTGTTTTTCTTTGTGAAGTAATGAAAAGTATTGAAACTCTTAGTTATGTATTTGTTATGACAAAAATGTAAACTACTCAGAAACATAGAAAAAAAAATGACAAACTGTATATTTCCAAAGCTTTTTTTTAACGTATTCCTTGAAATTGTCTATGTGCCCTGTTCACAACAAACATGCATGCAGAAGAACACAGATTAACACACATGGTGAGAATAAGCCTAGGACAGCTTTCCATCATTCACTAAGCTAAGAGAAAATTCCCTTGCAAAGTGAACAACCTATTTGCCTTTAGAACATCAAGTCCAATGTCAACAGGCAGATGCACGTGTTACACAGTAGCAACTATTTGGTGTTCAACTCATCCTGCTGTTCTAGAGAGCTATCCCCATAAACTGTTCAATTATAAGTCGATCTCCAAAAACAATGCGCAAATAGGAAAAAATGGAGCCTAAATTCTGACACTGCACTCAAGTTTGTTAATTGCTGCAGTCAGTAAAATATCCTTGGTGTCAGTAAATATGTAATGTTAATTTCTGTGTTTTGGAAAAATAAGCCAGTTTCCAATGCCTCTCAAACGACAATATCAAATTCTAATACCAATTCTCAATATCCAATAAACACCCCATTACTAGCTGCTGATGAGCACTCTGGTTTGCTGTATGGTTGAAATGGAGTGGGTGCACTAAGTTGGAAGTCAAAGTATCAGTTCAATGTGTGATTGAGGGATATAGCAGATACAAAGAAGCAGTATCAGGGTCTTAATGCTGGATAGTTCCCTGGACAATTCCTTGAATGATCCTGCCTTGAAGCTTGTTTGTCTTGAACAATGAACTCCCTAAACGTCCCGATTTAAGCCATGTCTCTGCACTTCCTGTTTGCCAGATTATCGTGCTCTCTCCAGCCAATATCTCGCTCTTGTTTTTCCTGCTGCTGTCCATATCTTTGCTACCATTCTTTACCAACCCTTTGCCTTGTTCCTCAACTAAACTTCTGCCTGATTCCAACCTGCAATTACTTGTTGCTGACCTTTGGCTTGTTTACTGACTACTCATCTGTTAGATTCCTACCTGTTATATTCGCTACTGTATACTGGCTTGCTCACCTCCTGGTAGGGGAGTACTGAGGACCGCAACCTGGTACTAACACACAGCAAAACCCATCTCCACCATCAGGAGCTCTGTTGAACACCAGTTAGGACTTAGATTCTGCATCTCAGCTGAGCCCGGTCATTTGCCAAGGTGACCTACTTTTATACCAATCCTGCTGGTCGGTGGGAGTCCCTCTACTGGTATAGCTACTGGTCTCTGAGTCAGACCCCTGACTATGACAGAATTGTCTTGCTCGAACATGGAGGCCGCTATAGCAAATGATGTGGCTCCTTTTAGGTAGTAAATTGCAGAGCTGCAAGAGTTCAGCATTACCTACCAAGAAAAATTTTCCAAACGGGAAATTATGGTAAAAGGGCAACAGGAGCAAATCCATGATTTTCAGAGATAGTTGCTGTTCTTAAGTTCCGAAATGATGCTAGCACATGCATGCCTCTACCATTCAAGTTCAATGGAGACCACTGCCATTAAGGAGGTTTCTTTAACCAATGTCACATTTATTTTCGAATGCAACCTGCTTCCTTTTACTTCTGAGAAAAGGAAGGTAATGTTTGTTATCAACCTCCTGACTGAGGAAGCTCTAGCTTGGGCCTCCACATATATAGCACAAGACAGCACCACTTTGAACAATTTTGTGACCACGACAAACCAGGTTTTTGATGATTCCAACAACTACGCTACTGATGAAGCAAACTTGGATAGTTTGCGGCAGGGTAGAAGTTCTGTTGCTGAGTACTCAGCTGAGTTCAGACAATGGATCACGGATATCACTTGGAACGCAGCAGCACAAAATAGTCAGCTCCGCCATGAGCTCTCTGAACAGGTAAAGGATGAGCGTACCAGAGTAGACTCCTAATGATCTTAAGGCTTTTATCCAACTACGTAACCGAATCGCTAAGACTTACAGAAAGGAAGAAGGCGAGACTGGGAATGTTTGGATACTGGTGACATGCGTTTCTCTGCTAGTCAGTTCATTCAGAAGGATCCAAAAGTTTCTACTTATGCAGGTTGATGCTATTAAGAGATCCATTTCCATTCAGGAGAAAGTGAGAAGACACTCTGAGAACTTGTGTCTATATTGTGGGGACTTTGGGACTAATTGTCCCAGCAAAGTTAAAAGAACAATTGCTCCCCATTGATCCATGAAGAAAATAAACCTAATTCTATACTTAATTCTATACGATCTCATTTTGTCATCCCTATCAAACTCATCACTGAGGGCCGTGAAATACCTTGCTCTGCTGGTCATGATCTCTGTGGCAGGGGGGAACTTTATGGACATAGAGTTCACCCACAGCAATAATATTCAAAAGAGCAATAAATCTACACCTATTGATAGAGAGTTGATGGTTCACCTTTATCATCAGGACCTGTTACCCAGGAAATGATTCCTCTGGTACTCCAATTTTTAGACTGACCATTGTGAGACTATCAGCTTCCAGCTGATTAGCCCACCCAAATTTACTGTCATCCCGGGCATTTCTTGGTTTTCTACTCATAATCCCTCCATCAACTGGGGACTATAAATGTTTCATTCACTCACTGCGAGCTATGGTGAATACTGGTTAGTACTTAGACCCCGCACCTCAGGTGAACTTGTGTCATCTGCTAGTGTGACCTGCTTGTATACCTGTCCTGCTTGTCGGTGGATGCTGCTCCACTGCTATAACTACTGCCCTCCGAGCCTGACTCCAGACCGTGACACACAGCCTGTGTCCAGACTATGGACATTAAAGTATTTATTTTTAAAAGCTGTAAGTGAGCTTTCAAACAAGAATTTCATAACCTCTATACCTGTAGGCACTGTGGAGCAATTCATCCTCACAATAAGCAACGAAAGCAAGTTATCCAAGTCAGTTCTCAGCATCTCAGCTCCCCTTGCTCCCACTTACCAGTAGTGACTTAACAGTTTTTCAGCATTTAAATCTCTAATGTTAACAAAGAGTAGGAAGTCTGGGAGTAAAGAGTAGAGTATATTCAGCCACTGACAGAATGTCTGGAACAACTTTAGTACTTCTGCTGTGAATTTGAGGATGAATTGTCTCACAGTTCCTGTAGCTACAGAGTGCAGTGAGGGCTTTTAAAGAATAAGTAACTTGTTCATAGACAAGTTCAATTTATACAAAGCACTTTGGAACTTAGTTACAAGCACAACATATTTATTATGGCCTTTTGTGAGGGTGTAAAGAAACTAACTACTGCACTGCAGCCTCACTACTGAAGTATTTGAGATATATACAAAGTTAATTGGTTTTGCCCACACAAAACCTAAATATCAGTGTAGGATGTAGTTGGCCTTTAAACAACTAATATGCTGCCAATTATTACTGCCTTCACTGTAACATAATTTTGAATTATCATTGAACCCTGGGAGTGGGTTTGCAGCTATGATATTTGGGAGGTAAATGCTTCCCTAGCAGAGATGTGCGTCTTGTCAGCCATATCTCCTTTAATAAATCTGTTGACGCTGAACAGCTCCAGAAAAGACAAAATCAGTCCAAACAGTATTTCCAGAAGAATCCACTGCTATCAGAATACACATGACTGTTATAACACAGCTCTGCCAAGCCTCCAGGTGGAGGAAAAGCCACAAATCACTATGTAAAGCAAAACACAATTAAAACCAATGCAATGGATCAGAGATCAACAAACAGTTTTGGGACTTCGCTGGTAACACATTATTGTAATTAATAAACATTCACAGTTTTAGGCATTTTTATTGGGGGGGGGCAAGTATCCCATGTGCTTATATTTTACCAACTCTGCGTACATACTGTACATCTATGACTAAACCCTTGGCAGAATAAAGCTACAATTTCTCCTACAGTTCTAGTTGGTTCTAGGTGCGATTGTTCAGCGTTTGTCTTGTGCAACAATACTATCCAATCTTATACGTGTAATACTAATTCTAGCCAGTTGACTGTGGAAAGGGGGATATATAATAGAGTTGGCCATTGGAACGCAGTCACATTATGACATCATGCTGTCAGAGAGAAACCTAAATGATGGAGACCTTTTGTTCCTCCCTTGTTATGTGATTTCTTTAGTAATGCTTATGCTAGTATTTGTAACTGGAGGCAGTATACTGTCTGCTTTATGAGGAGCACTATTTGTTAGCAGCACAAACTGACAAACAAGAAAATGAAGAGATGTTTGAAGTTTTCTGTACTATGAACAGCCTCTTGACTTCCTCAAGATTTCCACACACCTTCTTCATTATATTTCTCAACTTTTTGTAGCCAGGTGCTGGATTACAGAAAGATGGAGGAGGAGACATTTCCATTTTTCATTCTGTTTACTTTCACTTTCTATTGAGATACTGATGTTATGCTGCACCATTTTCCTCTGGCCAGCAGGAAGAGAGTTAAATCCAAGAAAGCCCATAGACTTCTATGCAGAGCACTGAGAATTCTGGGAGTTGTAGTTTGGGACAGCAGCCATTTAATGAGAACCATAGACTGTTTAGACTACAAATCCCATAGACACTGTGCAGTAGGACAAGTGAAAAGAGGATTTTTGTTTAACTGCCCAGGGACTCCTGGCGCGGAGAGTTAGACAGAGAGCACCTCTGTCTGAGGAGTCACCTACCAGCAGGAATACAAACCTGAGACTTCTTAAAGGGCCCCAACGATAGCTGGCAGAAGATGAACATCAAGGACTGCCCCTCCAGCAAAACCATTCTGCAAGTCCCTTTTAATACCTTTTCCCCTTTCTTTCATTTTTACTGACAGTGTGCATCCAGTCAGTCTAGGCATAGCATATGCTCCATTAATGCACTTCAGCAGTGTAGTCTCCTGTATCTGGTAAATCAAGCTTTATTACTACCCACTGTTGCACTGTAGGTGACCTTGCTACTGTTTATGCTGATCTGGATGGCAAGTGTCATTTTATGCCTAGTCCTTACTACTAATCACTCATTATGCTAAATTGTGTTGTTACCTATGGTAATCCATTTTTATTCTTGCCTCATTAACTACTACACTGGGTGACAATATATTAAGTTTGATAGATAATGATCACCTGCACTTAGGACACACCAATCAATAGTTCACACTCAATATTAAACAAAAACTGGGCTGCTGCTCCTATAAAAGGTACAACCTTAACAACATAATACACAAAATAGCAGGAACGCTGCCTCTGTGTTATATGAAATGAAAAACATGCTTAAATAATGAACACATAATAAATAGTGAAATAAAGTCCCAAATGTGAAATCAAGTGAACAAAAATCCCTTTCACTTATCACCTTCTGGATGTGAAAGGGATTTTTGTTCACTTGATTTCACATTTGGGACTTTCTTTCACTATTTATTGTTATGTGTTCAGTATTTAAGCATGTTTTTCATGTCATACAACATACATTGAGGCAGTGCTGCAGCTATTTTGTGTATTAAATATATTACGTTTGCCTACTAACTGGTTCAGTGCCTGTTTGTTGGGCATGGTATTATTATTGGTATCACTTTCAGTGATTTTCTGTGATATTGCATGCTTTGTACACTCAACCTAGTGTGTCACAGTGGCTGAAGTTCTTATTGAGGTTTAGGCAAAAAACAGAAGACCCATTTTAAACAGTAGCTCCTATGGGGGTAGCGCTACATTTCTAAGATGTGAAAAATGGACATCTTTAAGCACAAATCATATGGACAAGGGACACCACTTGCGATGGCCTCAGGTATGCAAACCATGAGAGATTAATCAGCATTATGATTGGTTAAAGCCACAGGGCTTTTAAAATAACAAATGCAATCACTTTGAGGTTGGATGAAAAGCATAGGCTTTTGGCAGTTAAATTTCAACAACAGCTCCAGACTAGAAAAAAAAAATAGCTTAGCACCATAAAATATAGGCAAATTAAAAAAGCAGCTATACATGCAATTCTCACCCGATCTCCAGTGCTGTACCCATAGGTTAGTAACTTTGCAGCTATATGGTGCTGGGCTTTATTTAACCCCCTTTCTGTAAGCCCAGGTTGTGTCATCAAGCCACAATGGATGCACAGTAGAATGATGCAGAAAACAATGCTATGCTGTTATATGATGCAGATCTTTGCAGCATTCAAGACTCGCTTACTGACACAGAAAAAAAGAGGAGGAAAAGGATCCATGCCCAAACTGAAGGTCCGTGGAAAAAAGAAGGGCTGCAAGTAAGATCTGGAGGGATTCAGAAGGGTTAGCCCTCACACTAGAGGTAGGTTTTAAATAGTACATTTTTTATAGAGGTCTATATATAGTTGTGTTCAAAATAATAGCAGTGTGTTGAAAAAAGTGAATAAAGCTCAAACTCCTTCTAATAGCTTTTATTTTCATACACACCAATGCATTGGGAACACTACACATTCTATTCCAAATCAAAACATGAAAAAAAATATCAAATTTGTGTTGTTCCTCTAAAAAGATTGAAGAAAAGTGAATATTAGATTGTACAAAAAAATAGCAGTTTATATTCTTCTTTACAAACTCAAACACTCACTATATAAACTGAAAAATGTTTGAAGATTTTGCTTTCCTTTGAATCACTTAATTAATATTTAGTTGTATAAGCACTGTTTCTGAGAACTGCTGTACATCTGTGTTGCATGGACCCAACTTCTAGCACCTGTGAACAGGTATTCCAGCCCAGGATCACTGGACTACATTCCACAGTTCTTCTCTATTTCTTGATTTTGCCTCAGAAACTGCATTTTTGATGTCACCCCACAAGTTTTCTATTGGATTAAGATCCGGGGATTGGGCTGGCCACTCCATAACGTCAATCCTGTTGGCCTGGAACCAAGATGTTGCACGTTTACTGGTGTGTTTGGGGTCGTTGTCTTGTTGGAACACCCATTTCAAGGGCATTTACTCTTCAGCATAAGGCAGCATGACCTCTTCAAGTATTCTGATGTATTCAAACTGATCCATGATCCCTGGTATGCGATAAATAGGCCCAACACCGTAGTATGAGAAACATCCCCATATCATGATGCTTGCGCAACCATGCTTCACTGTCTTCACAGTGTACTGTGGCTTGAATTCAGTGTTTGGGGGTCGTCTGACAAACTGTTTCCGGCCACTAGACCCAAAAAGAACAATCTTACTTTCATCAGTCCACAAAATGTTGCACCATTTCTCTTTAGGCCAGTCAATGTGCTCTTTGGCAAATTGTAACCTCTTCAGCACATGTCTTTTTTTCAACAGTGGGACTTTGCGGGGGCTTCTTGAAGATAGCTTGGCTTCACATAGGCGTCTTCTAATTGTAACAGTACTCACAGGTAACTTTAGACCTTCTTTCATCTTCCTGGAGCTGATTGTTGGCTGAGTCCTTGCCATTTTAGCTATTCTTCTATCCATTCGAATGGTAGTTTTTTGCTTCTTCCACGTCTTTCAGGTTTTGGTTGCCATTTTAAAGCATTTGCGATCATTTTAGCTGAGCAGCCTATCATTTTCTGCACTTCGTTATATGTTTTCCTCTCTCCAATCAACTTTTTAATCAAGGTACGCTGTTCTTCTGAACAATGTCTGGAACGACCCATTTTCCTCAGAATTAGAGAGAAATGCACTGTAACCAGCATGTACAACATTTGCTGTCTTCCTTCCTTAAATAAGGGCAATAATTGCCACCTGTTTTTCAATGAATGAATGACCTCACTAATAGAACTCCACACTGCTATTATTTTGAACATGCCCCTTTCAATTAGTGATTCAATTACACAGAATCAGCAGCATGCATGTCATGACTGTTGGGTCTGTTGGATTTCTATTACTCTACTACACCTGCTAGTAAATTATTTGCCATGTAGAAATATCATTTCTACCAAAAACAGTGATTGATCAGGTTAGTGATGTCTGACTGCTATTATTTTGAACACAACTGTATCACACCAAAAAGGGGACATCTGAGGAGGAGAAAGGACAGAGGGTTTTGGTTAAAAAACAAGGATCAATCCCCTTGGCAGTTGGGAACTATGCTCTTCCTCCTATAGCTACTGTAAATTTTGCAACAAATGCCTAGAAGGAACAAGAAGGAAACAAATTACAATGTGTACAGTTTGAGGTTCTGTGCTTCCCCTCTAACCAGGCTGGCCTAGGCACTGGCCCAGAAGTGTCAATGTGGCATGTACAGCTCCACCTAGGGGGGGCAAAAAGCATTATTCCAGTCCTTACAATTGTTAAAGATGTTGAGGGTTTTTCTTAAAGGAGAAATAGGGCCAAAGCTTTTTTGGTCCTACTTCACCTGTGGACCACAAGAGTGCACTTCGTTGAGCATTCCTGTTACCCATATTCAGCCAACACCGGGCTATAGTCTGCTGTCGACTAACATCCCTCAGCTGGTCCAGCCTCTGCAGGAAACCAAACTTCAATGTCAGGATCCACTCAGATGCCTAAGGGGGCAGATGTCTCAGCCTCTCATTGCGCCGCTGAAAGCATGGGCCAGCCGCTCCTGGTCCCTTCCCATCCTGGTGCTCCAATGAGTGCTAGAGCAGGAAACTGTCAGGCACGGGCTCACTACTCACTGAAGACCAAGAACTGTGTGATCAGTGGTCTTTAATCACTCTCGGTCTTAAGAGTCAGCAGTGACAGATGCAGCAGTGGGCCAATGATGAGGAGAGCATGATTGTTTTTTTTTGTTTTTTTTTTCTTCTCATTCTTCTCTTTTAAAATTGGCTGTTTCCCTAACTGTCATACCGATAATCTAACAAGTCACTAATAGAAATCAATATTGAACGTTTAGACTGAAAGTGGCAAAGTGACAGTGTCTGTGTAAAGGGGCTCCTCAGACCCACTGATACCGTGTCAGTGCTCCCCCACCAATACTTCCTTAACGTGGTTGTAAATGTTGAAGGACTTTTACCTGCATGCATTCTATTCATGAAGGTAAAAAACCTTCTGTGTGCAGCAGCTCCCCCCAGCCCCCTCAATATTTACCTGAGCCTCATCGCGATCCAGTGATGTGAATGACAGCCTTGGCTGCCCTGGGTCTTTGCCTCCTCATTGGCTGAGACAGCAAGTGGGAGGCATTGGCTCCCACTGCTGTCAATCACAGCCAGTCAGCCAATAAGGAGAGAGGGGGGGCAGTGTCAAGCCGTGGCTCCATGTATGAATGGACACACAGAGCAGCAGGTGCCCCCATAGCAAGCTGATTGCTGTGGGGGCACTCGACAGGAGGGAGGGACTAGGAGAGCCTGCAGGGAACCCGAGAAGAGGAGGATCCAGGCTGCTCTGTGCAAAACCACTGCACACAGCAGGTTGTTATTAAACAAAAAAAAAGAACCTTTAGAATCGCTCCAAGCATAGCCAGCACCAAAATCCTCAGTGTGAGCTGGTTTCGGATATTAGCAGGAGCAGTGACACCACTCCCTCCATCATGTGATAGTGCTCAGGCCCAGTGATTGGCTGCATATGGGAGTAGCTCACATGCTTTCTGTTACCAGCTGAGGCAGAAGGAGTATCTGGCAAGGTGAATATCAGTGATTCTCCTATGCAAAGACATTGTCACTTTGCCCTAAGTATGCGATATGAACAGTGTCCCTTTAAATGGCCGAACACTTTTTCCAAGCCAGTAACTCTCCAACTAATAATGTAAGAGTATCAACATGACAGCCACATAAGTAGCAATGGCTAGATTTCTATCTGAACAAGTTCACTTTAAGCTCACGGTAATAAACAAATGCAAAATAATAATTCATGAACATCAAATGCCTTGAATGAACTTTGTCAGTCAATATTGTGCCCAGTGGTAAACAGCACCTAATTTGCAAATAATAAAAAAAAGTGACGCAAAGGCTAGGCAGAGCCCAATCAATCGCCATCACGATATCCCGAGCAACCTGATGTATCTGTGAAACTTAATTACGGAGCTAAACAACATCAGAAAACCAATAATCAGGGGATGTTTGTTTAGTTTTGAAAACGCATCACAAAGTATTTCCTTTCACACAGCTCTGTTTAAATTGCCATTGAGACTTAAAATATTCCACAAGCTGACCTTTCTTTTGAGATGTGCGTCAAAGCGGCTTGAAATTACCATCTGACTGATGGCTGGAGTCAAGACAAAATGAATGAACGTATTTGATCAACATGCAAAAATAATACACACAAATGAACACAGCTCCAGAAAAGTGTTAATATACAGAGATTTACATTAGTAATATAAGAAGCGTGAGTCTGTGGAAGGGGAAGGCTCATAAGTCTTGGTGGTTGAATTGTTTAACCTCAGCGGCTTTCCCAGTGCTAAATATACTTAATTAGTTCATTGCAATGCTGTGTTACTTAAAAAAAATCGTTTTTTTCAGGCATTGCAGATGATATTTATTTCTTTAAAGGGGTTGTACCATCCTAAAGACTGCAAAAAAAAAAATCACATTTTATTAAGCTTTAGCCCTGGTTCACACTGATGGGAATCTGATGCGGGGTCTGATGCGTTCCAGATAGCACAGATTCGCATTTCAAGGGAGATAACATGGCTTCTATGGAGGTCATTCACACCAAGCGTTCCAATGTGATTTCCAAAAAGGCCCTAGTGCATTTGAAAATGCATAGGTGTTCAAATGCAATGTAAAATTGCTGCAGAATCACACTGCAACGGTTTCTGAAATCGCACTTGAAAAGGATAGAAATCGCACCGCATCAGTGTGAACCAGGGCTCAAAGAGACTCCCATAGACCTAAAAAAATTGCAGAATAAAGCACAGCCAGGGGCGGACTGACCATTTGGAAACGAGGGCCTGGGGTCAGTAGGGGGCCCCATGAGATGCTCCTGGTACCTTTTTCATAGGCTTTTTTGAGTTTGAGCAAGGACACAGGGGCCCCATGATCCCCTATTGCCCAGGAGCCCCATGAGTTGTCAGTCCGCCCTTGAGCACAGCCCTTTTCCATTTTGCATTTCAATGTCCTCTCTTCTCTGGGAGTGTCCTATTTTTCTATGCACTGGCCCAGCTCCTCTGCCTCTCTCCTAAATTGTTACTAAACCCAGGACCCTGCATTCACTATATCCGGTCTCCCCGGACCCTGCATTCACTATATCTGGTCTCCCCTGACCCTGCATTCACTATATCTGGTCTCCCCGGACCCTGCATTCACTATATCTGGTCTCCCACAGTACATACAACCTGAAAATGCAATTATTTTTAGTAAAGATAAACTGCAAAATATATTTTCTCATCAGCAGTTAGAGCAGTCTTATGACTTCTATCAGTGTCCAGCAGAGCACATGTTAAAGCTTATAGGAGGAGTTTTAATTTTGCTCTAGGAGGATGCAGAACCCCTGACCTCTGTCTTGACAGTGCTGATTGGCCCTGTGCTGATCACATGCACTCTCCTAAGAAAAAAATAAAAACCTCTCTAGCAATACACACCATACTGAGCATGTGTAAAGTGACTCCACACTATGCCTTATCAGGAGATAAGAGAGACACTGGAAGAAGGGGAGGATCAGAGAAGTCAGGATCAAACAGCGTTGTTATACAATGCAGAGGATTAACCCCTTAGGTTCCACAGTGAGTATAACAAGCAGGCTTTACTGCATATACAGACTGATTTTACTGTTGTGGGTTTAGTAACACTTTAACCCCCATTATAAACCTTTACGTAGCTGCTAGGGAAGCAGCATTGGAACACACTATAAAATGCTATTTGAGTGACACTCAGCAGCTTGGGCTGCTAACATCGCATCCAAGGCGGCAGTACAAGAGTTTCAGGCTCTTTGGATGAAAACAAGAGAGTCTTTTACAGGTAAATAACATGTATAAAATACATTGAAATTATATATATAATTTTACTGTAATATTTTTGCCGATATTAGTCATCTGGCAACAAGGTCTAGTTAAAATAGTATTGTTACTCTGATGGTTCTCTAAGCTATGTTAAAAATTATGATTAGCGTAAAAATCATGGCTTTATCAAATCAATGAAATCATCATTCTTCCCTGTCAGAAAACTGCCAGTGTTAGACTGACAGCACTGTGCCATTGCACCACATCCTAAATAGTTAACAGTCCTGTCTTTCCCTCTACTAGTCTTGTTGTGCAAAGGAATACAGAAAAGATAAAGACAGATTCAGATACATTTATGCTAGCCACAAGGCCTCTCTTTAGAAAGTATTCAGGCCGGAAAGCCCATGCGAAGTAGATTTCCTGTTCATTGATACAGGAAGGCCCTTTATTGTTGGCTTCAATGCTCAACAGCCTAACTATAAGAATGAATAAGGAATCTACTTTGCATGTGCAGGTCAGACAGGATACCTTCCAAAGAGAGACTGTGCAGCCTTGTGTTGACTGCTGATGGACACAAATTTAAGAAGAACTGCACTAAAGGTGATCAGCTGAGTTTATTCAGGACTTAGAACTCTCTGCACTTCAATGTTGTGTCACTGGTGCCTGGTGTTGGCCATTTTTGGGGTTTAGGCTTCAAGGGAGTATGTCACATGTTCTTCCATATACTGTATGGGAGTACTAGGTATTCAGCCAAAAGGAGCAGTGTGAGAGCAAAGGGTAGATAATCACTTGCGGTGAAGAGGAGGTGGCAATAAAGCTGAACTCCGGGCACAATAACATTCATTTATATATGTTTCTCACAGCCACAAAGGATATAAATCCACTTGGTGTGTACCAAATGCAATTGAAAACCCAAATATTGCTTTGTAAATGTGGCCTTTGCAGGGAACAGAGCTGTGGGATTGGACCAGCAGGTCCACTCACTACTGATTGCCTGCAGAAAACCACAGGAGAGTTCGATATGAGAGTTATTTCATGCTGGAATACTGCACAGCTCTGGAAGAAATACACAAAGGGCATCAATATTTTAAGAAAAATACACAAGCTTCTTGGCTTAAACAATTTCTATTTAGCCTGGAGTTCAGCTTTAAGTAAAAGTGCATTAAAAAAACAACTTATTTTTAAAGCGGAGCTCCACCCAAAAGGGGAAGTTATGCTTCAAGCCTTTGACCTCCACTCCCCGTTAAGGATTGGCACCTTTGGGGAGAGAATTTGACTTGTACCTGCTTTCCCACTTCCGCTGCAATCGCCTAAGGAGATCAGAAGCGGATGTTGTCCATCCTTCTTCTGGGACATGTGACATGTCCCAGAAGACTACAGGACCATTCACAAAGCGCAGCGCTACTTGTTCATGCACAGTGGGCACCCATCTGTCACAGCCGTGTGCCCACACTGAAGATGCCGTCGTCGGGGAGAGAAGACGGCTGGTGAGGACACCGCTGGACCGAGGGACAGGTACATATCTGTATTTTAAGCCAGCAGCTACAGTTTTTTTTAGCTGCTGACTTTTATTTTTTTTTTTATTCTACTGGAACTTTCTGGAACTCTTTCTGGAACTCAACTGGAACTTTCTGCTTTAACTTGGAAAAAGTAAGGAAGGGTGACCTTTGTCGGGTTTTATTTCATGACTATATGACATAGATTTGGAACTGAAGTTTTTGTTAACCAAGACCACATGCAGTTTGACTGGGTATGTCAGAGTCACATATTCCAGACATTCACAGCTATACTAGGGATAATGACTTAGACAATAACCCACTTACATAGCTGGGAATTCAATCTCTGGATCTCACCTGGAGATGCTGGCTAATCGGTGTTCCTGTTGGACCTATGGCCTGGTAGGAGTTTTCTCTAGCTGCAATATGCAACTGCAAGTTGTGCCGCTGGGTCTGGGGACAGGGCAGGGGAAAGCATTATGAGCTTGCCCTGGTCCTACCTGTACTGCTAGCAATGTGGTAGAGAACTTTGCTTAGTGTGGGATACCAGTACTTGGGCAGCATAGGTGGCACTGACCTCTGGACTCTAGGCTGTCAGGGAAGAGCTACAGTGATAGTCTATAAACTCTATTCCTGGGTGAATGTCAGTGTTCTGTTTTCACTACACATTTCGTGTATACCTCGATATGCCGCTAAACCCCCCTATTCTGCAATAAGCCAGACTGAATGTAATTTTGAAGCCTTATTAGCAAAACATGCTAGGGTGAAACTATTAGGAAAAACAAATAAGAAGTACATAAAATCAGTATATGGAATATACAAACAGAATGAAATGATTAGGCTGTAGATGGCAATAAGTCCATGCTCACCAGTGATGCTGCCTGTAAGGGGTGTAAGGTCAGTCCATGACATGTTCTGCAGAGAATTATGGCTGGTTCCTTTCCCTTAGACTTAAGATGGAGTCTAAGCTCCCAAGATGCACCTGGCTCCCTTTCCCAGACTGAAGGATGATGGGAGCCTTCATTAAAGCTGAACAGTGCTTCTGCAAAACAGTTAATTTATTCCAGGCTGCATCCAGTGGCAAAATGTAATACTTCAGGATAATTTTCCCCGCTGTAGGCAGAACAGTAAGTGTTGTCTATATTACTGCCAACTACAACCTTGAGTCTACATAACAAACAGATTGATGCTGGGCCACCTGGAATCTGAACTAGTGATTGCTGGGAAAATTGATACCTGTACTGTTCACTGCTGAAGAAACCGTGGTCTATAGTCACTGAAAGCTGTACTGGTCACTAGTGTGGACACTGAGATTTATGCTGGTCACTGCTGTGGACACTGAGATCTGTACTGGTCACTGCCGGGAAAACAAATCTCAGCAGCACCGTGGCTAAATGGTTACCACTTCAGCCTGGCAGTACTAGGGTCATTGGTTCAAATTCCAACCATGGCACCACCTGCCTGGAGTTTGCATGTTCTCCCTGTGCCTGCGTGGGTTTTCTCCGGGTATTCCGGTTTCCTCCTACATTCCAAAGACATGCTGGTAGGTTCATTGGATACTGTCTAAATTGGCCCTAGTATGTGTATGTAAGTTAGGGACCTTAGATTGTACCCCCTTGAGGGTTAGGGACTGATGTGAATGTGCAATATGTATGTAAAGCACTGTGTAAATTGACAGCACTATATAAGTACCTGAAATAAATAAATAATAATAAATAAACCTTTACTGGTCATTGTTGGGGACACTAGGATTTATACTTGTCACCGATAGGGACACTGAGAGCTGTATTGTTCATTACTATGAATACTGAGAAGTATGTACTGTACTGTATGTATAGCTCACTGCTGGGGATACCGAGTGGTGTACTGGTCACTTCTGGGGTCACTGAGCTCTGAACTGTAAGTGTACAATCCAAACGCACACGTTCCTGTGTTACAAATATCTGTGTGTATAACAGCTATTAAACATGCAGCAACCGTCAGCTGGAACCGAACAGAATCAGCAAGGGAGAATGTCACCAGCACACCGAGGATCACCAATATGGGTCCAAAAGTTTTCATGAACGATCACATACTTACAGCAAGGCAACGTTTCGGTGTCTCACAAGACCCCTTCATCAGGCATGTGACCGACATTCTCAATTGCTGAACTGGTCACGATTTACAATATGCTAATTTATGTTGGGGGCTATTACGAGTAATACAAGGAGCTCCATTAACGTGTGGCTTTTTTCTTTTAAATGTTTTTAATGTATGTGGTCATGTGGGTTACTACAAAAAGAATTTTGTGGTTAAACAAATAAAAGTTATTTTTCTTTTCTGTTGTTGTAAGAACATAATATTTTATTTGAAATTAGGGTATCTTTTAATTAATGTATAACATTTAGCTTGATAACCGATTAAGCAATAGGGATACAGAAGGCCTTACCTCCCATATGCATACATATACATAAAAACATATTCCTGTCTGTGTCCATGCTTGGGAGATTTTTTCTATCTGTGCGTTCTAGCAACCATTGCCACCAGGTCTGAATGTGAGAGAAAAGTCAAACTTTTGATTTGTCGTTGGAATACAGAGGAATTCTTCCGAAGGGAACACTTGTTGCACTGACAACAGTTATTGCATTACTTTGTTGTGTCTCTGAGACAGGAGATGAAGGAAAATCTCCCATTTACAAAACGGGGTTTTACCATGCCCTGCTCTATGCAAAATTTTATAAAGTTTTGGCTTTAGATAAATCTGGGCCTGTTACTTTGTGTTGCATGGAACTGGAATACTAACCATATAGCCATATACAAATGATTACTAGGAGAGGTATAAATAAGTTACTATATGAAATACAAACGTGGAACAGTAAGCAGGTAAAAAATACACAAGTCATGCCAACAATATCTTTTAGGTAGATTTTACAATTATAACTTATTGGTTGATATAACACTAGAGTTTCCCTTTAAATTCAGTTTTTCCTCTTTATCATGCACAAATAAGCCAAGTCCTGAAAGGTGGAGGTATGAACCAACCATTAGCTTTCCTTCTGGGAGTTGGCATATTACAGAATCCTGGCTTTCTACACTTTAGGAAATCTGAAGGTACACTCAGCCACCTGAGTTTTCATTAAAGAGCAATTCAAGAAAATTAGTGGAAGTAACCAACTAGCTTCCTTCTCCTTAATATGTTCAGCCAATAAAAGGCTGGACAGGTTACAGAGGAGGAAGTGCAAAAATATCAATCTTCTGAGAACCATCCAAAAGTCATAGAATACTTGTATGCAGAATGTGCCAGGTTGCTGGTCTTAGTATTCCTACAATGTATTATTTCTTTGCACAAGCTACTGCAAATTTTGGACATGGGACAACCATGGGGCAATGCAATGTATACTATTAAGCATAGGCCAACTTTAAAAGAAAACCTTGCCTTAGGCCACTTTCACGAGTGGTCCGATCGGGTCTGTTTTTCATGCGGACTTGATCATATCCCTAATTTTCTATAGGTAGGTGGATATAAATAGACTTGTGTCCATTTACACCTGGCTACCTCTGATCTAATCCAGAAAAAAAAATGGAAGGGGATCCATTTCCCTCTGTCTGGGCGGATTGGATGGCAGTTGGGTATAAATGGACAGCCTGTCCATTTACATCTGACTGCCCATAGAGCAGAGCAGGCTGTGTTTGTGTCCATTCTGCAAAAGCGGAGCAGACAAGGATCTGCCATGTGGCCGCTCCACTCATCAGGAGGCCAACAGACAGATCTGCTGCACAAAACTGGATCAGAATTGTGTAAATGGGGCCTTAGAGAAACAGATTGCCACTGCTGAGTTCACATTCTGCAAATGTTAGTTGCACTTTGTGTTTCATTACTTAGACATTGGTCCAAATCAAGTCAATAACTTTTGACCTTTTTCTGACTTTTATTATCTTTGTACTTGCTCGAGGTCAGTTAGTGAACATGCATTGAAGCCATTGGATCAGCATAACAGACTAGCAGGCAATCAGCATTTTTAGATGAAGGTCAGCAATGGTAGTCTCTATATTTCTCCTAGGAAAAGTTCACGTTAATGCTCCCCAGTTTAATCAGTCAATTGATAACATCTCAGCATGTTTAGGAGACCTCTACGCTGCATATGGGAACCAAACATAAGTGAATCAGGCTGACACATGGCCCTTGTTTTGGATGTGGCTCAGGATGTATTTTGCATGTTGCGACATCTTCTCTTTGGCCTGGACTCAGAATTTCAAACGAAAGCACGGTTTTCATAAAATATGCCAAAAATCTATTATCGTGTTCTCCAATCTAAAAATAGCATAGAAAAGGCTGCAGCTTTTTTAGTGATTAACAAGGCAGATGGGTTCTGCCTGACTGTATATGAATCACATTGTATTTAGCGGTTGGCAGGTCAAAGTCTTCCTAAACAGCAAAGCCATTTCTTGTTCTTGCATAAGGTTAAGCCAAAGCAGCATATTGCTTGCAAGACGAACAGTTCTAGAGCCACAGTAACATGACTCACTACACGGGATGAATGAGTACAGTAGGGCCGTATTGGGTGCAAAACAGAGCCTTGGCGTGTAAATCACAACAGCCCATTTTTCTGAATGTGACCAAGACTGGTGGACAGCAATAATAATACACCATCATCACTACCAAATCAGTATTGACACTATGTAAAGTTTTCCTTTTGTTTTGTTTTTTTTACTATTATTGTGTAACTGAGTAGTGCAGGCAAACAGGTACATTAACAGATCAATTTCCAATATTTGAACTGTGCTGGTGGAGGTATATAGAGCTTTTACACCCCAGCCCAGGATTCCAGGTGATCAATTCAGGCCAAAGGTGGGAAGTCCTAGACCAGACCTGCATACCTATAACCAAGTAGAGGGACCCCCTAAAGGACATCCTATTACCAGGCAGTACCTGCACGGGACCTCCTGCCATTGAGATTTCTATATGCGCATTAAGATTGCGCTTCTGGTGAGTGGGCAATCTTTCCATTCTTTTCACCTGGATACCGGATTGGATTTCATACTGGGCTATCAGAGCCATCACAATAATATCTAGTTTTGGACTCACTTTCCAGCACTTTTTACCTGACTAGAGGTGTTTTATATATGATTTTACCCATAGCACATGGTTTACATTTGTGTTTTATAAGTATATCATCTGTTTTAGCGCTGCACTTTTTTTATATTTGCTTGACATAGAAAGGTTTTGTGGTTCCTTTTGGTGCATATAGCTGCTTTTATGTGCGCTTGCTAGGTCTTTACAATTTTGTATCAAAAACGTTTGTTAAGCTAGTTTTTTATAGTATTAAAGCTTCAGATTTTTTATTATAAAATACAGCCCTCTAGACCTGTTAACCACAGGACAATTAATGATTATTTAAAAAAATGCAACTAAATACTCACATTCTATTATTTTTACTGCCACTGCCTACAGCGTTTTCCATGTGGCTACCCCAAATCTTTGGCTGGGGAACCCACACTCTGAAGGTAAGCATTTCCTGTTTCTCCTCCCTGGATCAACAGGTCCCATTTTCTTTGTGCCATGGGGTATGAAAGTCCCTTCAAGAAATGATTGTTTCTATCCCTCTGTGCTGTCTGTGCGTGTCCAGAGCAGGCAGTGCCTGTATGCAATCTATAAGAATGCACAAAAGGGTTGCTATGGCAGGGCTCCAAAAGACCCTTCAAGTCATGGTGCCTCCCCTCAAAAGGGAAATCAGGGCAAATGATCAGTGGATCAAAAAAGAAAGACAAAGGATCAGAAGAAGCAACAAATGTAATTCTTACCATCAGCATCCGAAATTGTAAAAAAAATAAGTAGGGTTTTAATATTACTTTAAAGTGATACAAAAGGTTCTTTTTTTTTAAATGACAAACATGTCATACATACCTGCACTGTGCAGTGGTTTTGCACAGAGGAGCCCAGATCCTCCTCTTCTCGGGTCTCCCACAAGTGCTCCTGGCTCCTCTCTCCTGCCGGGTGCCCCCACAGCAAGCAGCTTGCTATGGGGGGCACCCAAGCAGGTGTGTTCCCTTGCCATGGCTCTGCATGTCCATTCACACACAGAGCCATGACTCAGCCCCGCCCCCTCCCTCTCCTCATTGGCTCACTGGCTGTGATTGACAGCAGCGGGAGTATGAGTTCCCAGTATGAGTTCTGCTATACAGGGGATTCTGGGAGGCACATACTTCTTAGTCAGGTACTTATACTGCATGCATTGGGAAAGTACTGTAGCACACTCTTCGTTAGCCAATTTTTTTTTTCTTTAGAGAGAAGGTTGAGTAGCAGTCTGGGTGATAGTCAGAGAGGTCAAATTTTGGTCAGGGGTGAGAGGCTCTGCAGATAAGCTCACTGATACCTTCCTCTGATCTAGAGACTTGAAGAAGTCTCTAGAACTCAGTAGGCAGGAGCGAGGAGAGGCTGATCTGCATACTAAGAGGATCCCGACCAATCCCCAGGCAGGAGGCTTGGCATGGGGTTGGGACATCCTTTAATTATGTTTGAGTGTGCTCAGCAGGAAGGGAATTTGGGTGGAAGATGGAGTGAGAGGAAGAGATGCAGGAGCCTGGGAGAGAGCCCAGTGGGAAGGGACCTATCTACAGGTTGGGTCTTGGACAAGAGGATTACTCAGCCTCTCCAGTCCCCAGAGGGAGGACTACCTGTGGAGCCAGGAAAGGAGCCAGCCCAGCAGAAGGCCTGAAGGCAGCCACCTACCTAAACCAACTCTCGGGCCAGGTCTGAGTGAGTAATCCTACACCCCCTGGGCCAGCTAAAGGGGAAAAGAGCATTCTGGTGGGAAACCTGATTAGTTCCTTCCCTGGGACTGTTCAAACTGGCATGCACTGGATCCCCTTGCCCAGTGATTCCTCCAGACAGCTGGGTAAAGAAGAGCATTTATCTGGGATCTGGGGTGGTACACCAGGAGAGGCTGGAGAGCTGTCCCAGAATAGTATTGCTGTGTAAAGCATTGTGTATAGCTTCCAGGAAGTTGTCCTCAGTTTACTGTTCCTTGGGCATCCCATGCATCCTTTAGCTCCATCCAAGTTTAATATATTTTAATTAATACAATTAAAAAAACAACTTCAGGGACTGTTTATTGTCTCAGGAATGCAAGTCTGTGGAAAATGCATGTTGCCTGGCTGTGCAGGATTATAGGAGGACCCAAATAAATCTTTAGCAACTTCTAAGGGGGTGGTGCTACAGTACATTTAATGATGTATTAATGAATACAGAGCTGCACTGATTTATACATACACATATACACAATTTGGATAGCAGCTTTCCTATTTTTTTTTTTAAATAAGATAAATCATATGCAATCATGGTGACAACATAAAGATTTGATGCAGATCATCACCCTGTTAGAAAATTAACCCTGCATAACTTCACAAGACCACTGTGCTAGCCACTAAACAATCACGCTGCCCTAAACTAAACAGTAAAATAAAGCTCATCTCAGAACAAGGCATCCATTTGCTAGAGGTGGTCCCCTCCTACACAGTGACCCCATCAGCAGGGAAAAGCTATGCATTCAGACAACCTTGTTATACTGTATATGCCCATCCAGATCTACAAACAAGTTATCTGGTTTCACTGCAATTTGTTAGGCTTGATGAATGAGTTCCTGTGTGCTTTGAGTTGATTAATTAGAAAACTAGGGTGACTCAGAAAATCCAAGAGCACTGCGCAGATATCCAGCATACTAATGTGGTCAGTTGTCTATGAGGGAGGATGCCTACAGCATATATTATCAGTGGGAAACATCTCATCTAATTTTTATATCAGAACGCTCAATGGATCATTCTTAATGCAAATGATGTAAACAGTGTGCATGTACAGGTGTGAAACAGTTCAGCTGTAATTTAAAGTCTATCTAAATTCAAGAGCAATAATTCAATATACCGCAGCGTACCGGTCCTTAGATACAATGGCTGCAGTAGTTTCCTTTTTTATCTGGATTTTTTCCTTTACTTTCACTTGGTGATTCTGCCATTTCCTGTTCTAGGGTGACAACACACACTCACAATACTATATCTATAGAGAAGCAGCACATGCCTCAGGAAGTACACTCCCTGTGACCTTATGAGGTGCTCTGTGAATTCTGGTTGGAGGGAAATACCGAAAGTTGCTCTTTAATGTGTGATAAAATTTCCCATAAGCATCACATCACCTCCTGCCTTAAAGCTGCAATCACATAATTTATCTGCAATGATGTATGTCCACTGTCCAGCAGGATTATAGCTCCTGTAGAAGCCTACTCTCCACTGATACCCAGTCCTCTTCACAGTGCTGATGTCACATACCTGGTCAAAGCCAAGTTGATGAGAGGGCTACCCTTAGACCTCTTGTTCTCTTTCCCCTGGGGATGATGACAGGGTATAACAGAGCAAAAAGTGGCATGGGTGCCTGTAGGAGATCTGGTTAGGAATATCTTGGCAGCAGATGTGGAGCTGAAGCAGACCAGCGAGCAGCAGGCAGATATTGGATCTCAGATGTGCAGTCAGGCATGCAGAGGTCAGTAGTGTATTTATCGTGAGGCAAACAAGGCATTTGTCTACGGCAGCAATTTTCAGGAGGGAGCGGCGCTGCCCCCTAGAAGAAGGGACACGCATGGCAGGGATGGTGACCTGGTGAGGCTCTGCCATGGAATCTATGGAGGCTGCTTGCTGCTGGAGGGTGTAACATTCTTGCACAAGGAAGACACAAGGAAGGAAGACACTTGGCGCTGGGGATGGCCGGCTGCTTTCCGGAGGTTAAGGTTAGTGCTTGACTAACTCTCTCTCTGCGGGAGGAATGGGGGGGAGGGGGGTTGCTGGAGAGCAGCAGGGGCCGAGGGGGGGCATTGGTGGTGTGGGGGGGCCTAGGGCAGCACAAGAACTAAATACACCACTGGCAGAGGTCGGCAACAACCAACTGGGCAGCAGGAGTACAGACTCAGGAACCAGGAGGCAGGAAGCAAGGTCAGGTCACAAGCTAGAGTCAGCAACAGAGGTACAGGAACAAGTAGGATCAACAAGCCGAGTCAAGTGAACACAGGATCAGATCACAAGCAGAAAGAGCAAATGAATTCTCAACAATGAACCTGAGTCCTGTAAGGCTTTAAATAGGCCACTGGGTGGCAAAGGACATCACAAGCATGATCAGATACATGAGCACACGCAGACTGTTACTGCTCACGCGCACATGCTCGTGTAGATGCACACAGGGTCCTAATGCTTTGCATAGTTCTATGGACCATCCTGCACACCTGCTCATGCCTTTGAACATGAGCATTCCCTTGCGCATGGACATTCCTTTGGGCATGGGCTTCAGCATAACTTTCCTGATGGCTGAACTTCTGGAGCTGCAGGGATTAATGGCTTCTAAATTGCAGTATTATGAAAATGTCCTGATGGGGGCCTGTCCCTTTCTCTCCAATCCTCCATTGAAAAAAATTACTTGCTGTGTTTCACAGAAAATAGCAGTCAGGAGGAGAAAGCCAGGAGGACGTGCAGCTGAGCTCTCTGCCTCAGGAGCACAGGAGTTAACATAGGATCGCTCAGATCAAAATGTACGGAGGGATTGGAGCTGGGGGGAGAATACAACCCACAGCTCCTGGCGCAATTCTAAAGGGTGCCCTGACTAAAAAAAAATGTTGAAAACACTGTTCTAAAGGATACCCACGTGTAATTTCTACTACTTTTTTTCTAAAATATAAGCATGTACAAAGTAGAGAAAGGCAAAATTGCCTATGCTGGCATTACGTTGGAGATTCAAACTGCTACTTGGAAAGCACTGACATTATCCAAGTAATCATATCAGCAGCTCAAGCCCACCCAGCTGATTAGATAGCTGGACGGCAACTAAGTGACTGCATGCAGTGGGGAGCAGGGTGTGCTGAGCTGCTCAGAGGACCAACTTTAAAACCGTCAATGCTTCTGTTCTGAACCTGAGGAGTAACTTTTCCACAGTGCCAGGGCTACAGAGATCAGTGGGAGCTTGTTTTAAATCTAATTTTCTACTTGCTAAGTGTGCATATAAAACTTAAATGTCTATAAACTAGTCATCTAGTCATAAGTTAACGTTCAGTTGTTTCTAAAAGTTGTATATCAGTTCCTTTGCAGTCAGGTACGTTTCTGTTAAATATTCTATATATAGCCCTAACGAATAGACAGTGCACAGTCCAAGTGTGTTTATCTGCTGCTCCTCTGCTAACAGGAAACAGGAACTATATTTTCAGAGAAAAGGCAGAGTTTAATCATAGATGCAGCTACAAAATTATCAACACTGCCATCTATTGGTTGAAGAATATATCTCTGCTTAATACTGATAGTTGTTGCACAAAGCATACATAAACACTGTATTCCAACAGTTTCATGTAGTTGTATTCTCTTTTTTTTAAAGCCCAACTGAAGTTTAAAAAAGTAGGTAGAAATTAAATTATTAAAAAGTAAGCAAAATGTTCAAATTCATATGCTTTACAGTTTGTAGTCTTTTGTTTGCTCCCCAGTATCAGCCCAAAATCCAACAAAACTGGTTCTCTTTAATAAGCATTGCTCATTGGTGACTCAGCGGTAGTGGTGAGGATGGTCTAGACCACAGCCTAGAAACTGCTGTTCTCACACAGAAATTCCTTTCCTGCTGCCTACTGCATGTGCCTCTTTTTAGGCTGGCGCTGGAGAGAAAATACAGATTTACACTAAAAATTCATTATGATGGTTGGATGTAAGCATTTTGGTACCTATTACATGTCTCTATTCGTTTTAAAAATGCAACTGGGCTTCAAGCAAGCTTGCAATCTGCTACAAATGATAGATTTCAGAGGAGTTCTTCCACGCCATACTCACTTAATCAAAGCCCATCAGAAATAAACAGACAACACTTCAGGGTTCAATCATTTTTTTCCACTACGTTCCTTTCGTAGCAATATGAGAAAAGGTTGCTGTTTATATGAGCCCTAAAATAACTTTATTCTTTAGACAAAAAGGCTGCAGAAGCCAATTATCAGTGGATACTGAAGAAGATGCTATAGCTGCACAGGGGGTGAATAGTAGAGGTCACACAGTAACCCCAGTGGTTGCACAAATGGTGCAGCTTCAATGAGCCAACTTTAATGAGCAACTGAACAAGCTTGGCAGGAGAAGGTTAACACTTCACTGTATATGGATCTGTTTATCCCTACAAAAGTGTGTGTGTGTGCTGGGAATGATATTCATACGTCACTATACAAACTCCACGTGCCTTAATGTCAGCAGCAAAAGGGTGGTGTATACGTGTAGTTGTTCAAATTTATGTTATTACATTTATTTTGTCTTTTTCATTTCTCTTTCTTATGCCACATTTAGAAGCCATTTTTCAGCTTTGGATGCAAATCTCCAAGAGGAACACAATAATCATAAAAACACAAGTTTTAGAAAAGTTGAGGAAAGTTGAAACCCTTGTTAGCTTTTTATTGCTATTTGTGTCCCTATTAGAGATTTTCCCTTATTTCCTGTCAGGGTGGCAAAGGTCTTAACAAGAAACAAAAAACAACAACAACAAAAAGATAGAAAGTCTGGTCTGGGACACTGGTCCCGAAAAAGTAGGTCTGGTATGTCTGGAAGTGAAGACTCCATGCTGAGTTGTGAATCAGGTTCTCCCCAGCCAAAAGGAATTATTACTGTGACTGATTGACTTCACTTCAATATAACTTGGATATAAATCTGACAATCAGGGGTTAGGCGGAAAAAGCTACCCCAGTTGGAAGTTCCATTTGGCAAAGAAAGTCTTCTTCCACTGCCATTGGAAATGGTGACCAAGATAGAAAACAGGAGCATTTCATGTTTCACAGGGTTGCTGCAAGATTGATCTGTGGTGTCCTTCACCTGTGTGTCAGTTGCTTGTAGATTATTTAATTGAGTGTCTACTTATTATTGGGTATGAATGAGCAGCTTAAGCCCAACTCCAGGCAAAAACAATTTAGCACATTTATGCCACTTGTTATCTTTTTGGTCATCAGTCCCCTCACCACCCGTGTAAGTTTTCTGCAATTTAAGTAATTTGAGAGGGCACCGGTCACTAGAAGCTTTGTTGATGCCAATATTAAGTGTCCCTATGACGCAGGCAGAAGAGTCCTTCTGCCTGCGCCATAGGGACAATTAATATTGGCATAGGGACACTTAATATTGGGTCCACTAATTGTAAACAGAAGAGGAGAAATATTCAGCTGGAAGATCAAATGATCACAACTTAGGGTAAATGAAATGTTTTTTATCAGTGAGGGGAACATGATAGGGGGTTAATGTAAACCTGGATACAGTTCTGAATTTGACAAGGCATTCTAAGTTGTAGGGAGGTAAGTGGGTGTTGTTGGGCCACTGCCATGATTGGTTGGAGTTCTTGACTGGGCTTATGGCACCCGATCCCACCTTGTGTCTGGATATATCCTACTACCACTTTGTGGTTTAGGCATAGTATCACTTGTCACAAGTTAGCCTGCAGTTCTTGTTTGTGTATTCTTACCTCCTTGTTGCAGTGCTGTTCCAGATTCCTTTCACTTGTTTGGTTTGTCTGTGCTCACCTATGGGCATCGTCTTCTATTCTCTGGGTTTTATTTCCTTCCCTTCCATCACTTCCTGGCCTGCCTCCTTGTTTGCCTGCCTATATAAGACATGCTCAGTCTAGGCCACTTTGCCTGAGCAACGTCTTAGTTCTCTGAGCTCCTGTCTGTTACTACGCGTGCATCCCGTATCTGACTACCTGTGTACCAACCACGGCTTCATCCACTGACTGTGCTTGATCTTCACCTGTCCTGACCTTGGCTTGTCTATCAGCTTCCCTGTTGTTTCCTGGATTACACTCTGCTCACGCGATTGGTCTCTGCATCCTCAGCTGGGCCTACCTGGGAGCCGCAACCTGGTCCCAGCTTGCTGCAAGTCCATCCCCACCATCAGGGGCTCTGGTGAAGAAGCAGGCTGGGGCTTAGACTCCGCGCCCTGGTGAAGCCCGAGTTGGCGGTCTACAAGGGCTCACTACCACAGGTCCGTGACAGCACTCTTGTCCTTTGAGAAGCAAATGCTAGTAGCCTTTTGCATGCTGCGATGAACTGCAATATATTTGACACTACCCCCTTCAAATTGAATGACCAGCAACCCTGTGCTACTTTAATAGAAAAAAATGGGCTCCCCATACTCTGAGTGTCATTCTACATAATTGTGTTGCAACTTGAGTTGGTGATGGGTATATGGTTGGATAGATTTTGTCATCGTGTCAAATACCAGTGAGACTCTTTCACCACTTTGGTGATTTGTATTGGTTGGAGAAGAGTTGCTCCATCCAACTAGCTCAGGAACTAAATCTGAAGAGGATCCATATGCCAATGCATCCACTTTACCATCGGGATAATTGTTGATAGTTTTCCCAGTATGCCAAGCCATTACTGTATACTACTGGAAGGTGGGTCTATGTGCCACGTCTATGGTAGTGAGCTCTATAGAACCACAGCTTGGGGTTCCCCAGGGCACGGAATCTAAGCCCCAGCCTGATTTTCACCAGGGCCCCTGATGGTGGGGATGGACTTGCAGCAGGCTGGGACCAGGTCGCGGCCCCCAGCTACACCTAGCTGATTTGGAGGAGACCGCTAGCGGGAGCAGGGTGCAAGGGAGAAGACACAGGGAATCCAATGGGCAAGCCGAGGTCAGGACAGGCGGAAAACTAGCAAGGTCAGGAACAAAGCCGGATAGGTACACAGATAGAAAACACAGGATACACAGCAGAAACACACGGGAGCTCCAACAACACGAAGTTGCTCAAGCAAAGTAAGACAGACTGAGCATGTCTTAAATAGACAAGCCAGCTAGGGGGCGGCCCAGGAAATGATGAAAGGGAAGGACACAAAACCCAGGGAATAGCAGATGATGCCCACAGGTGAGCACAGACAAACACACATGTGAAGGAAACAAGAGCAGTAAGGAGGTAAGAGTAAACACACAAGAGGCTGCAAGCTAACTTGTGACACTATGCCAGCCTTAGTATACTTTCAAAGGGATTTTTGGAGATTTTGTCTTTAAGGGGGCTTAACCAAATGTTTCTGTGAGTTGACTACTGTCCTGGGAACATCGTCCTTGAAATTGGTTGAAGAGAGATTTCTGTCCATTTGATGGACCAGCCAAAAGCGTTGCTAAGTAGCGATGGACGTTAGACTTTCCTCCATAAGCATTGCTATTAACAGCAGCTGAACATTTGTAAATGTTTTTGGTGGTTTTGAAAGGCAAACAATAGAATAATGCTTCTTTGCTAGCACAAATTGAAGATATCTTTGGAAACTTAGATGGACAGAAATATGTAGATATGCTTCAGACAAATCTATGGAGAGCATCCATTCATAAAGGTACATTGTGAGGAAAACTGATTAAAGAATTTCCATCTTGACCACTTGCATGTTTGTTTCATTTTTTTCAGGTCAAAGAAACAATCCCCCATTTTTTACCCTATTAAGAAGAGTATGGAGTAAAAACCTTCACCTTTCTAGGCTTCAAGCATTATCACTTCACTTTGGGACAGTTCCTCTACTTATTTAAAAAAAATATTTTTGCTTTGCCTCTGAGCAGGGAATTTTCATTGAAAGTGACTGGCTTGGGGTCTCCATTTGAATTTACATCAATGACTGTTGGAATATGGGTGAAGAGAATTAGCCTGGCTCCCACTTGTATGCCCTGGGCTGGTGCACCCTCAAAAGGTTTCCAGCTAATCTGAAGGAGCAGGCATCTTGTTTTAAGGTAGCTTTATGTGGCTTGATTGGGTGCCTCTCTACTTCTGACTGTAGTCATTTTCCAGTTTGCAGTACTCTTGTATCTTTGAAATTTTCTGAAAACTTCTGTCATAAGATTGTCTTTGCCACTTTGGATTTCATTCAGTTGGTATTAAGCATGAGTGATCTCCTAACACTTTAGATATAGCTTTATCTAATTGGCTTCCAAATAAGTTTGCACCATCATAAGGAATCTTGCACCAGTTCATGTTTGATGTTGGATCACCATTTTAAATGTTACTATAGCTAATATAGCCCTGGTGGAGCATCTGATTATGTGGACTGAAGACTCTGATGAAATCTGCTGCTTTAACATTTGCAGAACTGTGGCAATTATTTCTTGATCCACATTCTCTAGCAGCATTTATTGACGCTTTCCAACTAGAAAGTGCCCTGTTGATTGAGGCTGGGGCTATGGCTGGTCTGCACACTCCTCCTGCCACTGAGTAGGCTTTCCTACTACTATATCTTAGACATTGCGGAAAGTCACCTCCTCTTCCATACTATTCGTGCATCAACAATGAGGCATCTACAAGTAGGTCTGACATAGAAGGGTTTGTTTTAGACTCTTTTTGAAGATACTGCTTTCCCGACCTATGTTGACACAAGTTTTTTCGCCATTTTTTAGCCATTCATTGAGGATCAATTACTTTTTTTTAAATAATGGAAATACTTCCTCATTTTTGTTGCACTTTTCCAGTCTTTTCCCAGGTGCTTGTCTCTTTCACAGCAGTGCTGTGAAAAGATGAAGTAACAGGATGTGGAACACAATAGGGCTGTTTAAATCCTAAAATAGAAGGAAAATGCCCACAGACCACCAGAATGGGGCTCTCCATATCTGGCTCATTTACAGGCTGAACAGGGATGATTTCCACCCAGGAGAGGCTGAACCTGGTTTGAACAAGAAAACATGGTATCTCAGTAAAAACATTGCTCCTCTCTATGCCACCTGCATTTCCATGTACAGTATTCTTTTATAATAATGTTTTTAAACACTTACACATCTGTCCATAATTTCTTATTAAAACTATTATCCACCAAGTAGTTTATAAAAGATATGCAAAAAAACATGTAGTCACATTATCTTTGCTAATAGGGAGCATCTGAACCTCCTCCTCAACAGAAACCACACAACCAAATGCCTAGCTCTTTGGATGCATAGACAGCACTGAAGGGAACATGGAGCTACATTTTCTCCAGGAAAAGTGTATATCATAACCCATCTCACCCCATAAATTTGGTCCTAGTATGCATCTGTATGATCACAGCACGGGCATTAAACTGCAAGCTCAATTGAAATAGATTAATGTTAATGAATTAGAATTCTGAATGAATCATTAAAGATTATGATGGCACTATATAAATGGATATGTAACAAAAAGTCATTTAAAGTACATGTACACCCAATCCCTAAATAATAAAACATTAAACATTTTAATGCTGTTTCAAACATTATTAATGTTTTAACATATTTGGCTTTCATTGAATAATATCTAATGAGCCTGCCATAAGGGTCCTTTTCATACACTTCCTGTTATAGGGTGACAACACTTGGTCCCCTTCTCCTAAATGTGCTGCTGCATTGTCATCCTGTCTGAGGTTTTCTGAAGAAGAATACAAGAACAAGATAAATATTTGGCACACTAAGAATGAAAAAAAACAGATGTATACTGTGATGGCTAGTATATTAACTACACAAGTAAAGTCCTTAAAGTCCAAAGGTGGTTAAGGGATATTCCAACAATGCTTGACTCAGTGGCAGCCGATTCAAAAAGAGCTAGAAGAGACTCTGTGTGAACCATAAAAGAGAGAGAAGCAGAGAGAGAAGCAACGCCATCTAAGTGCAGCAAATAATTTATTCCACAAAATTGGCAACTCACAATAGTAGTAGTCAAATGAGCGCTTGTCAAACTGGTGTCAACCTCTGTGCAACACCTGCTGTGCTGGTGGTTCCCAGTACTTCGTAGTCAGTGTGCTGACATCACTCCCGCCTGCCCTGAGGATCCACACTGACCAGGAAGTACTGGGAACCACCAGCACAGCCAAGGACAAAGCTTTGGAGACTTGCCTGCAGCAGGACCAGCCAGGAGTTACACAGCGGTTGACACCAGTTTAACAAGCGCTTGTTTGACTACTACTATTGTGAGTTGCCAATTTTGTGGAATAAATTATTTGCGTATATTGCTGCACTTACATGGCGCTACTTCTCTCTCTTTTATGAAGAAGAATACATGTGGCCATTTCAACTCAAAATGCAGGCATCGTCTATGGCTGTCATAGTAGAACACCCACTCCAAGAAATACTATACAACTTTTGCTGAAGTGCATGCATATAGATAAGAAGTAGCTGCAAAGTGGCTGCAGGAGATACACGATGCTGAGATGCAAACAAAAGAATAAGAAAAGGTAAAAAGTATTTTATTTAAAAACTGGCAACTGGTCATTAAGTGATGGTTAACAGTCACTCTAATAACATTTAAAGTCTATTTTTATATGTACTACACCCAGTTGTTCTATTCTTTCAGGCAGTGATGGTGTTAAGCCTGACTGAGAATCTGCTGCAGAAGTGCAAAATATGGAACTCGGCAGGATTCATTAATTCCTGTTTCTGGGCCATGATTTCTGATACTATGCAGTATATTAAATAGAACACGTTGTCTCAGTGTGTAGGCAATGCGTAGGTTTCTTAGCCTTAAAACTTTGCAATGATATTGGTTAAATGGTGGATCTCATACACCTTTCTTGCCTCCCTTTTCAGTGGGCGTGAAAGGGTTTATTTGTATTTTACATTGCCACTGACATAGATCTCTCTGTGTTCTCCTGCAATCTCAGCTGCTATTCCCAAGTCAGAGGCTTCCCCAGAAAGCTCGTCAAAGGATTCCTACCCACGCACTGCATAGATAACAAGACCTGACCCATTTTTTTCCCTTGTTAAAGTAATAGTGACGATATTAAAAATGCATACTGAAAAACATCCTTAGGAGGCTGCAGACAATTATCTAGCCCCCCTGCACATGGACAAGGCTACAGTCCTGACATTTGCACTGCGACAGGAATCCCCTTGATGCCCTCGGGCTAGTTTCCAGCTCTGCCTTAGCCAACCCCTTGTTAGATAATCTGTGTAGAGCAAATCCTGTATTATTTCTCATGGCTAGTTTAGGAAGCAATGGTGAAAATATCACAAACTTTCTTTACATATAAATGAAGACATAGGCGTGCGATTACAGCAGACAAAGTAAACGTGATCAGACACTATGCATGCAATTAATAAAAATAATTATAATTAGGCACTTGAGCACCAGCCTGTAATAACGCTTTGTTGGTTGGCCATTTTTTAGTTTCCAGTGCTGTAATACTTTGACTGACAATTATGTCATCATGGAACGCTGTATCCAAATAAATTTTATATCATTTATTGAGACAGACAGAGCTGTCTTGTGATGGCACATATCTTTTTACTAGATAAAGGAATAGAAGATCAACATACAGTGGGGCAAAAAAGTATTTAGTCAGTCACCAATTGTGCAATTTCTCCCACTTAAAAAGATGAGAGAAGCCTGTAATTGGCATCATAGGTAGACCTCAACTATGAGAGACAAAATGAGAAAACAAATCCAGACAATCACATTGGCTGATTTGGAAAGAATTTATTTGCAAATTATGGTGGAAAATAAGTATTTGGTCAATATCAAAAGTTCATCTCAATACTTTGTTATATATCCTTTGTTGGCAATGACAGAGGTCAAACGTTTCCTGTAAGTCTTCACAAGGTTGGCACACACTGTTGCTGGTATGTTGGCCCATTCCTCCATGCAGATCTCCTCTAGAGCAGTGATGTTTTGGGGCTGTCGCTGGGCAACACGGACTTTCAACTCCCTCCAAAGGTTTTCTATGGGGTTGAGATCTGGAGACTGGCTAGGCCACTCCAGGACCTTGAAATGCTTCTTACGAAGCCACCTTTTCGTTGCCTGGGTGGTATGTTTGGGATCATTGTCATGTTGGAAGACCCAGCCACGTTTCATCTTCAATGGCCTTGCTGATGGAAGGAGGTTTGCACTCAAATATCACATTACATTATTACATTACATTACATTGAGTTTATATAGCGCCAAAGGGTTTGCTCAGCGCTGTACAATAGAGGGGGGGACAATACATGAAACATTACAGCAACTACAAACAGCACACGAGGGGTTATAGGGCCCTACTCTTTCGAGCTTACAGTCTAGGAGGGAGGGGGTAGTGGTACAGGAGGAAGTGGCTGTGGGGGATGGAGTGGTAGGAGGAATGAAGGAGAGCAGCAGTTAGGTGAGGGTGGGGTAGGCTTCCCTGAAGAGGTGGGTTTTCAGGGAGCGCCTGAAGGTGAGGAGGGAAGGTGACAGTCTGATGGATTGGGGTAGTGAGTTCCAGAGGATGGGGGAGGACCTGGAGAAGTCTTGCAGACGTGCGTGTGAGGAGGAGACCAGGGAGCAAGATAGAAGGAGGTCCTGTGAAGAGCGAAGGGTACGGGTAGGGTGGTACTTGGGAATCAGGTTGGTGAGGTAGTTAGGGGCAGTGTTGTGAATGGCTTTGTAGGTCAGAGTGAGTAGTTTGAATTTGATGCGTTGGGCGATAGGGAGCCAGTGGAGGGAGAGGCAGAGGGGGGTGGCAGAGGTGGAGCGGGTGGTGAGGTGGATGAGTCTAGCCGCTGAGTTGAGGATGGTCTGAAGCGGGGAGAGCCTGCACTGGGGTAGGCCGGTGAGGAGGGAGTTGCAGTAGTCAAGGCGTGAGATAATCAAGGAGTGCACAAGTAGTTTAGTGGTGTCTGGGGTAAGGAAGGAGCGTATTTTGGCGATATTGCGGAGGTGGAGTCTGCATGTGTTTGTGAGTGATTTGACATGAGGTTGGAAGGAGAGGTTAGAGTCCAGAATGACTCCAAGGACTTTGGCTTGCGGGGCGGGATTGATGGTGGTGATGTTAGTAGTGATGGATAGGATGGGGGGGCGCGGGCAGGAGGGAAAACGAGAAGCTCGGTTTTGGAGAGGTTGAGTTTGAGGAAATGGAGCGACATCCAGTCAGAGATGTCGTTTAGGAGGTGAGTGATGCGGGCGGAGAAAGTGGAGGTGAGGTGAGGGGTGGAGAGGTAAATTTGAGTGTCATCAGCATAGAGATGGTAGTTGAAGCCGTGGGAGTGTATGAGTTTGCCAAGGGAGGAGGTGTAGATGGAGAAGAGAAGGGGTCCAAGGACAGAGCCCTGGGGGACCCCAACAGAGAGGGGGAGTGAGGGGGAGGTGGCACCATTGTAGGTGACACTGAAGGAGCGTCGGGATAGGTACGAGGAGAACCAGGAGAGAGCGGTGTCTCTGATGCCAAGGGAGAGTAGTTTATTAAGGAGGAGGGGGTGGTCAACTGTGTCGAAGGCCGCGGAGAGGTCCAGGAGGAGGAGGACAGAGTAGTCGCCTTTGGCTTTGGTGGTTAGTAGGTCGTTGGTGATTTTGAGGAGGGCGGTTTCAGTGGAGTGTAGGGGACGGAAGCCGGACTTTAGTGGATCAAGGAGGTTGTTGTCAGTTAGGTGGGCGCTTAGGCGGTTGTAGACTAAGCGCTCCAGGAGTTTGGAAGTGAGTGGCAGCAGGGAGATGGGTCTGAGGTTGTTTGGGTCAGAGGGGTCCAGGGAGGGCTTTTTGAGTATGGGGGTGATGTGCGCATGCTTTAGGGGGGAGGGGAATACGCCGGTAGAGAGGGAGGGATTGAAGATGTGGGTGAGGGAGCAGATGAGGGAAGAGGGGGGTGACTGGAGGAGTCGAGAGGGGATAGGGTCCAGGGGGCAGGTAGTGAGGCGGGCTTCTGAGAAGACCCTGGTGACTTCCTCAGTGGTAGTAGGGCTGAAGGAGTGCAGAGCTGGTGGGGTTACGGTAAGCGGGGTCTTGGGTGTGGAGGGGGGCAGTGCGGTTGCGAGGTCAGAGGAGGGAAGAGATGAGGGGGAGATAGGGGGGGGGAGGCTAGGTGGGGAGGTAGATTGCGAGTTGACTATGTCCTGACGGATTGCATCAATTTTGTTATGGAAATGAGTGGCAATTTCGTGGGCGGTGAGTGAGGTACTGAGTGGAGGAGGGGGGGGGGGAGAGCAGGGAGTTGAAGGTGGAGAAGAGTCGGCGAGGGCAGGAGGAGAGGGTGTTAATCAGGTTTACGAAGTAAGCCTGCTTGGCGGCGTGGAGGGAGGAGGTGTAAGTGAGGAAGGCAGATTTGTAGAGGGAGAATGAACGGGGGGACCTGGTTTTGCGCCATAGTCTCTCTAGCGCGCGACTGCGACGTTTGAGGCATTTAGTGTGGTCGTTCTGCCATGGTTGGAGCGGTCTGGGTTTGATGTAGCGTGTGGTTAGGGGTGCCAGAGAGTCTAGGGTAGCTGATAGTGAGTCATTGTACGTGTTAGTGGCTAGGTCAGGACATGACAGTGGAAGGATGCTGTCGTGTAAGCGGTCGGCAGCTGAGTGGAGGGGGGCCGGGTTCAGGTTGCGGAGGTTGCGGCTGGTGATGGTTTGGCGCTCTGGGGGGGGGGAGTTAGGGGAAGGGGAGATGGAGAACGTGAGGAGGTGGTGGTCGGAGAGAGGGAAGGGGGTGTTAGAGAACTGGTTGAGGGTACAGAGGTGGGAGAAGACGAGGTCCAGGGTGTTCCCAATGATGTGGGTGGAGGATTGAGTGTGCTGTGTGAGCGCGAAGGAGGAGGTTAGGTGGAGGAGTTGGGAAGTAGCCAGGCTGTTGTCGTTGATGGGGATATTGAAGTCCTCGAGGATGATGGTTGGTAGCTCAACGATACATGGTCCCATTCATTCTGTACTGTACATGGATCAGTCATCCTGGTCCCTTTGCGGAGAAACAGCCCCAAAGCATGATGTTGCCACCCCCATGCTTTACAGTAGGTATGGTGTTCTTTTGATGCAACTCAGCATTCTCTCTCCTCCAAACACGACGAGTTGTGTTTCTACCAAACAGTTCTATTTTGGTTTCATCTGACCATATGACATTCTCCCAATCCCCTTCTGGATCATCCAAATTCTCTCTAGCAAACTTCAGACGGGCCCGGACATGTACTGGCTTAAGAAGGGGGACACGTCTGGCACTGCAGGATATGAGTCCCTGGCGGCGTAGTGTGTTACTGATGGTAGCCTTTGTTACGTTGGTCCCAGCTCTCTGCAGGTCATTCACTAGGTCCCCCCGTGTGGTCCTTGGATTTTTGCTCACCGTTCTTGTGATCATTTTGACCCCACGGGGTGAGATCTTGCGTGGAGCCCCAGATCGAGGGAGATTATCAGTGGTCTTGTATGTCTTCCATTTTCTAATTATTGCTCCCACAGTTGATTTGTTCACACCAAACTGCTTGCCTATTGCAGATTCAGTCTTCCCAGCCTGGTGCAGGTCTACAATTTTGTTTCTGGTGTCCTTCGACAGCTCTTTGGTCTTCACCATAGTGGAGTTTGGAGTGTGACTGTTTGAGGTTGTGGACAGGTGACTTTTATACTGATAACAAGTTCAAACAGGTGCCATTGATACAGGTAATGAGTGCAGGACAGAGGAGCCTCTTAAAGAAGAAGGTACAGGTCTGTGAGAGCCAGAAATCTTGCTTGTTTGTAGCTGACCAAATACTTATTTTCCACCATAATTTGCAAATAAATTCTTTCCAAATCAGCCAATGTGATTGTCTGGATTTTTTTTCTCATTTTGTCTCTCATAGTTGAGGTCTACCTATGATGCCAATTACAGGCCTCTCTCATCTTTTTAAGTGGGAGAACTTGCACAATTGGTGGCTGACTAAATACTTTTTTGCCCCACTGTAATATACAGGGGTTAGAGAAAAAAATGGAAACTCTACATGATTTGCAGGTGTGAAAGTGACAGCATTGAAAGCGGAAGTGATGTAACATTCTTTTGCTTCTGCTGTGTGATAAGACACCTAGCTAACAGGTGAGAAGTTTTGTAATCCACTGCGTGCACTGCTAGTAATACTGAGTCATGTCAGAACATACTGAGCTTCAAAGAGGGCAAATTGTTCATACCCACTTAGCTGTGACTGAAGTTGCCAGTTTATTTGCCGTGTCACAAGCTACAGTATCAAAAGTTATGTCAGCATATACAGTTTCGGGGAAAATGCCGTCTGAGAAGCATAAGACATGGTCAACTGACCGAAAGAGACAAAAGGACATTGCACAGGATTGTGACCCGGAATAAGAAAAAAAAATTTGCAAAAGTGACTGCAGAGCTCAATCTCAGTCTTCACAGGACTGAGACTCTAACCTCTGTTATACATGTATATATATCTTTTATTTTCTGTTAAAAAAAAATAGCAGGACAGTACAGCTCCTTGTTTTGTTCTCATGTTTGCCACATGATGAAACATAGTGGTATTGAGGGATAAAACATTGAGCTTGGTAATGGTGCACTAAATACAGAGCATACAAGTCATACACAGAGGGAGGAGGGGATGAAGCGGTTAATGTACAGGTCACATATAGTAGGAGATGAAGGGGTTAATGTACAGATGTGCAGGATAAGGGAAATAAGAGTTAATATACAGGTCACATAGAGAGACAGTGTGGACAACAAATGAAAAGGGGAGGACAGTTGAAAGGATTAAACTATAGTTGAATGTGCTGATGCTGGGATCTCTACAGTGAACATGAATTAAAGATTGAGTCATTTCTAGTTTTGAGTCAGTCAGTCATTCAAAGTTCCTTTTTATTCCAATTTTTCCTTTGTAGGAGA
The DNA here is from genome assembly GCF_062004578.1 of Staurois parvus. Taxonomy (NCBI): domain Eukaryota; kingdom Metazoa; phylum Chordata; class Amphibia; order Anura; family Ranidae; genus Staurois; species Staurois parvus. Next base: position 746,177 of record NW_028319268.1, read on the forward strand.
AAGGAGAAGGCTCTCGGATATAAACAAACACTATTTACATCGGAGATTTATGTGAATAGTCTCTCTATGACCAGTCACAGTGATCACATTGTACAGAGCCGCTCAGATCAGCTCTATACACAGTGTCTATGAACCAAGCCTTCCAAGCTGGGTCTACCTGCAATAAGAGGTGGAACAGCTGCCCGACTGAGCTTTATCCAGTGCAGTTTATAAACTGCTTTTTAATGATAACGTGAAAGGTTCTCTGAAAATGGAATGATCAAATGAAAAACATAGATAGATAAGTAGACTTAAAAAATGTAAGACTAAATAAGGTATCTAATGTGCTGCTAATTATAAACGCATACTGTAGTGGATCTCACCTACAGACAATTTCTTGTCTTACACTGGTCATTCAGGGCCTTCATTTAGAGCCACTGTTTGAGGAGCATAAGAGCATTTCAGCACCCAGCAATTTACTTTAGCACTGTTATAAAAGAGTTTTCCGACAGAGTTGTGACACCATCCAGCCAGTAGAAGAGCAACATGGGACAGAGAGTGTATTCAAAAGTAAACAAGTTCTGAACACCAATACTAAAGGTATGGGGTTGGGGGGATCTAAAATCCAGTAATACCACTAATGGAGTAATATTCCTCCCATTGATACAAACAATAAGGCAGTATTCCTCGCACTGACACCAACAATAGGACACTATTGCTCCAACGGACCAAGAGGGCATTTATCACTCCCACTTCCGCTAGGGAATTTTTTCTCCTACTGATCACCAACACAAATTATTTTTATTTACTATCACTAATACCATTGCATTTTTTAATCCCACTGAAACCTGGAATATTTTTTACTTCCACTAACCATTGACACAAGGGGATTTGTTTATTCTAGACTTTTTCTTCTCCTACTGGCCACAGTTTGTCCCTTCAACAGTCTGGCAGACAGTGAACTGGCCCTTTGTTTGAAAAGGCTGAGGACTCCTGGTCACCTGTACCTTCTGTCATAATGCCAAGCTAAAAATACAAATTGCCCCAGAAGATGCTATATGACAAAACGCATATGGCGGAGCCTGTTAATGTCATTGCATAAACAGTTCACCCGAAAGTTCCATCTTTACAAGGCAGAGAGTTTATCTTATAGGTTCAATTACTGAATTTTAATTGTGAGAGTAATACTTTTTAAATAAAAATATTGGATGGTTTTATGCATGTTGGGCATTTGTTCCTATTCTGGATTTGAGCCATTGTTAAGGGTGGAATCAAATACTGAGATCCCTGTTGAATAGCCAAACTGGCTCTTCTGTGGATCTTGAGAAGGAGCAGGAGAGACGTGTCTCTTGTGGAAGCATTCCACTGGTCAGGTTTCCCCAGAACGCGGAGCCTAAGTCCCGGAGCACTTGTTCACCAGGCCCCTGATGGTAGGGATGGACTTGGAGCGCACCGAGACCAGGTCGCGACTACTGGGTACACCCAACAGTGGTAGAGGCATCCGCCAGAGGCTCCCGCAGGGTAAGAGCCTGATATGAAGAGGTCAGGAGATCCCAACGGGATGGATGAGCAAATGCAGGGTCAAACAAGCCGAGTCGGGAGCCGTGGGGTCGGTGCGGTACAAAGCAGCGGGCAGAGAATAGTCGGGTCACACGCCAGATCAGCAACAGAAGATCAGATCCAACAGGGGGCATCCAGGAGAGAGGTCAGGCAAGCCAAGGGTCAGGGCAGGAGAGTACAGCACAGTCAGGGACAATCTGGATCAGCAACAATCAGAATTCAGGTATACACAGGATCAGGAACATAAAAAGACCAAACGGAAACCAGTGACAGCTCAGGGGGATTTAAATACCGCGCCCTGCGCTGTCATTGGTGCCAGGCGCGCACCCGTGGATCCTAGTGCGCATGCGCGAATTCCGTCGCAGCGGCCGGCCCGGACCTAGCGCCCGCATCTCTGTGCAAGGCGGCGCACTGCGCTTGCGCCGGGACCAGCACTGCGGCGATCCCTGGCAACACCATTGATGCTTTCTTTGATTTCTCTTTAGTTAGGGGGTCTTAGATATTTGGTAAGCCTGCATTTTGCTACAACCTGGTGGATCCTTTGAACCTATCTTCAGATACCATTTTCAGGAATTCTTTGGTGGAAGTGCACAATATTTTTAATTTTTTTCTTTGGACATTCACGTGATTGATGTGTGGGACTTTAACTTATTAATGCTTTGTTTTTCCCAGTTGTTTTTTCCATTTTATTTCTTCTATATACATATGTACATAATTGTGGCACTCTATTTGCATATGATTCATTATTGTTGTGTCTAGTTTTATATGATTAATTATGTACAGTCAGGTCCATAAATATTGGGACATCGACACAATTCTAACATTTTTGGCTCTATACACCACCACAATGGATTTGAAATGAAACAAACAAGATGTGCTTTAACTGCAGACTGTCAGCTTTAATTTGAGGGTATTTACATCCAAATCAGGTGAACGGTGTAGGAATAACAGTTTGCATATGTGCCTCCCACTTGTTAAGGGACCAAAAGTAATGGGACAATTGGCTTCTCAGCTGTTCCATGGCCAGGTGTGTGTTATTCCCTCATTATCCCAATTACAATGAGCAGATAAAAGGTTCAGAGTTCATTTCAAGTGTGCTATTTGCATTTGGAATCTGTTGCTGTCAACTCTCAAGATGAGATCCAAAGAGCTGTCACTATCAGTGAAGCAAGCCATCATTAGGCTGAAAAAACAAAACAAACCCATCAGAGAGATAGCAAAAACATTAGGCGTGGCCAAAAAAAATGTTTGGCGCATTCTTAAAAAGATGGAACGCACCGGTGAGCTCAGCAACACCAAAAGACCCGGAAGACCACGGAAAACAACTGTGGTGGATAACCGAAGAATTATTTCCCTGGTGAAGAAAATACCCTTCACAACAGTTGGTCAGATCAAGAACACTCTCCAGGAGGTAGGTGTATGTGTGTCAAAGTCAACAATCAAGAGAAGACTTCATCAGAGTAAATACAGAGGGTTCACCACAAGATGTAAACCATTGGTGAGCCTCAAAAACAGGAAGGCCAGATTAGAGTTTGCCAAACGACATCTAAAAAAGCCTTCACAGTTCTGGAACAACATCCTATGGACAGATGAGATCAAGATCAACTTGTACCAGAGTGATGGGAAGAGAAGAGTATGGAGAAGGAAAGGAACTGCTCATGATCCAAAGCATACCACCTCATCAGTGAAGCATGGTGGTGGTAGTGTCATGGCGTGGGCATGTATGGCTGCCAATGGAACTTGTATTTATTGATGATGTGACTGCTGACAAAAGCAGCAGGATGAATTCTGAAGTGTTTTGGGCAATATTATCTGCTCATATTCAGCCAAATGCTTCAGAACTCATTGGACGCCGCTTCACAGTGCAGATGGACAATGACCCAAAGCATACTGCAAAAGCAACCAAAGAGTTTTTTAAGGGAAAGAAGTGGAATGTTATGCAATGGCCAAGTCAATCACCTGACCTGAATCCGATTGAGCATGCATTTCACTTGCTGAAGGGAAAATGCCCCAAGAACAAGCAGGAACTGAAGACAGTTGCAGTAGAGGCCTGGCAGAGCATCACCAGGGATGAAACCCAGCGTCTGGTGATGTCTATGCGTTCCAGACTTCAGGCTGTAATTGACTGCAAAGGATTTGCAACCAAGTATTAAAAAGTGAAAGTTTGATTTATGATTATTATTCTGTCCCATTACTTTTGGTCCCTTAACAAGTGGGAGGCACATATGCAAACTGTTGTAATTCCTACACCATTCACCTGATTTGGATGTAAATACCCTCAGATTAAAACTGACAGTCAGTTAAAGCACATCTTGTTCGTTTCATTTCAAATCCATTGTGGTGGTGTATAGAGCCAAAAATGTTACCATTGTGTCGATGTCCCAATATTTATGGACCTGACTGTAATTGATTTTTTTTTCTTTTTATTAGGATACTTATGTTTAGTATTAAGAATGAACGTGGCACTTCATTTTCACAATTTGTCACTATGAAAACCATACATACTTGTTCTAAAAGTCTAGATATCCCTCTATAGAATTTGGCCAATTTCCATATGATACTGCAAAGCCAACAAAAACTGTTGGGAAAAAAAAGGGCAAGGACCACGAGAGTGACCCAGAGGAACTTACTCTCCCAAACAAGGCTATGTCTAGAAGTTCACTTTTAGATGGACTGATACATTAGGCACTGTAGATGAGAGTAATGTATTGGTCAAATCCCATAAGCACTGGCCCAGTCTATCAAAACAGGTCAGCAGCACCTGAGACAGCATCTTGCTTAATTTATATACCAAAAAATAAAAACCCAGTGGCAATCAAATACTACCAAAAAAAAGCTCTACTTGTGTGAAAAAAATGATATCAATTTCATTTGTGTACATTGGTGTATGACTGAGCAATTGCCTGGTAAAGTGGTGCAGTGCTGAATAGCAAAAAATAGCCTGGTCATGAAGGAGGTAAAACCTTTCAGAGCTCAAGTGGTTAAATTGTGACAGTGGGTACGGGGAGAAAAACCCCTGCATGCTGTCACAGGGAGGGGGGATTAGGGAGGAGAGGAGGCAGGAGCTAGAACCTGTTATTTATTACACCCAAAACATGGCTGGAACATGTAGCATGTTCCAAAAGTGAACTTATCCTTTATATTGGCAGTAGTATATGTATGTATACATGTGAGAAAGAGACCTTGGATTGTACAGCTCCTTGAGGGCAGGGGGTGCCGTGAATGTATAATATGAAAAGTGCTGAATAAATTGATGGGATTTCAAAGATTAGAGTTTTGAAAATGGCTTATGTTATTTCAGTGAACCTATACACTAAATTTTACATTTGCATTTTTTTTTCTAAAATCCCCACAGGATAGCATTTTGTAAACATTTATCACAAAAAATATTCTGGAATTCAACATCATACAGCATCCAGAGATGCGTTTCTAAATGAAACATCACAGGAGTATGGCCCTGTTTTTGTGACTGATTTGCCTTAATTAGAATGACATTTGGTTTGAGGTAATGTAAGCAACTCCTAAATGTGGTTGAAAAATGTATAGGTTTCAGAGATAACAATGTCTAGTTCTGAACTGCCTTTGGCAATACACATTTTTCCATGACCCCCTCACTATTTTATGTATGCAGAAAGAAGCTCATTGCTTAGGACAGCAAAACAGAAATAGCTCAAGAAAGTAACACTTTCAAGAAAGAGCTTTCTTTACAGACACAAAGAAATGTGCGGAACGAGGGGACTGATGGTCGCTGTGCCCTGGTCCTACGTGGGTGGCACTTCGTGGAAGACTGATGAGGAGAATGTGATCGGTGGACATACTGATTTTTTTTCCAGCCTGACCTCTTGTTTTATTCAACAGTAGAGGCCAACAGCTTCACCTGTGTCATATTTAAAAAGTTTTGTTAAAGAACAGTCACGTAGAATACTTGCATTATCATTTTACCTTTAAAGAGACCCTGCCAACAATTTAAAAACTGCAAGTTAAATCATGGGAAAATCAAGTATTTTAAATGCTTACTTGCAGTGTTTTCATATTCATAAATCATCTTGATTTCTTTCATTATTAAATGATGCACCTTGGAACTTTCAAGCAAATTTGACTACTCTAGGAGAACAATTCCCTAGCAGAGCCCCCTCCCTCCTTGCATGTCATAGCCCTCTCCACTTTTTGGAGTTTCTAAATATTCTATGCTGCTCCAGCTCCTCTGCCATCACCTCCCCGCATAATCTTTTCTGTAGCTTTCAGTGAGCAGTGAAGGGGCATACTATAGTGTCACTTGAGTGACAGTTCTGAGGCTTCTGACATCAAATCTCAGGGCTTATGGATAAAATACATTTAATGCAAATATATTCTAATGGCAAGTTCTTTGTTCAACTGAATGGTCTAGCAACAAGATCTCTTTAAAGAGACTCTGTCGCATATCTGATAAAGTGACAGCGTCTGTGTAAAGCCACTCCACAACCCAATGATACCTCTTCAATGATCCCCAACTAAATAATACAGTTGAGCCAGCTACTCAGTGTCATCTGAGAATTATATAAGTCTTTATTGCCTACATCAGGGATGTCAAACTGGCGGCCCTCCAGCTGCTGCAAAACTACAAGTCCCATCATGCCTCTGACTTTTGGAGTCATGCTTGTAACTGTCAATCTTGCAATGCTTCATGGGACAGCTGGAGAGCCGCCAGTTTGACACTCGTGGCCTACATGGTGAATAACAAGTTAACACATTTTGGCTATTGATCCTTACTCATTGCTGAACACAGTATAGATATTTGCCAGTACATCGCACATCCAAATGTTTTTTAATGAATCATGATCACATCACAAATAAAAGAGTGCAACGTTTATATAAAACATTTTTAAAAAATGTGTCAGGGGTGTGGTCTGGCGCATTGATCGATAAGCTGCATCTCCCACTCTGCTCAGCTTTAAGGCCGCTCAAGGCACACATCATCTGCTGCCTACACCCAGGAATGAGTAAGCATCAAGGCGCTACCTCAGGGAAGATAGGTGGGGGTAGATCTACGAGGGAGAGCGGCAAATTTCTAACCCGATCTTTCTCCTGCAATAGAGTCCAGATGGTGGACAAGATGGTGTCTACTCCATAGAACGCCACAGAGGCTGCTTTGGAGCTTGACCGTGCCTCACACAGTGACTCAGGCAGCTGCTTTCCATCACCCCTGGGACCAGATAAGATGCCCTTTGAATCCCTGTATGAGCATCCCAGGGCTCCAGGGATGCTGGGACATGGAAGCTTTAGGGCCCTACCCTCCAAGCAGGATTTTGAATTGTATGTTCGGAGACTTGAGCATTCTTACAAACAAGAAATTCTGGAGCTTAAAAAAGATCTAGGCTCTAGACTAGAAGATTTGGAGCAATCTAATGAGAGTATATACTCTGCACTGAATAGACACGAGGCTGCTCTTCAGGAACACACTGTACAAATTCAGCAGCTCATTCTTCAGCAAGATGATCTGGAATACAGAAATCGGTGTAATAATATTAGAATCAGGGGCCTTCCTGAATCTGTTGATACCAAAGATTTAGCACCTGCTGGTATCTTTAATCAATTGCTCCAGAAACCTAAGTAAAGCCCTGTTGAAATTGACCACATTCACAGATTTCTGGGACCCAGGAACCCTAATCCTGTATTCCCAGAAATGATGCAAATGGAACATACTCAGGACGCTATCCTGTTTAATGAAACACTTGTAATGCTGCTTCAGGATCTGTCACGTCTCACAGTGGATTTAAGGCATTCCCTAAAGCCATTCACGGAGGCACTTCAAACTAGACGAATCAAGTACTTTTGGGGGATCCCTTTCAACTCTAAATCCTTCAAAAAGAGCAAAATCTGCTATCCTTTTTTACCTAAGGAGATCTGCCTACATTTCTCAGTGCTTTTGAGCACTTCCAATATCTTCTCACTGGCTAAAATCTCCTATGAAGAGACCTCGTCCTGCCTCTCATAAACCCATTGGTAATTAATATCTATTTGTGATATGGGATCTGCATTTTTTTTTATGCTCTTTTTGTTGATATTACTATTCCATTTGCTCACTTATGCTGCCTTTATTGTACGCCACTGTTGGAGTTTATCTCCTATTTCTGTGATTTATACTTATAAGTGTTTCCTCCTTGCTGGGAGTAGTTGCCAATTTCTCACTATACCAGGTAAGAGACGAGCTGTCGCTTGGGTTTGTTTCTGGGTCACCATGTTGCTCACTCAGATGTATGTAATGCTCATATGACCTTGCAGAGTGAGCCGCTACGTGCAACTGCTAGGTTCCCCTCCATAGGGTTTTCAGTGCCCTTGAGGCTCTGCTGTTATTGCATAGTGCTTTAATGTTTGGGCTTTTTGGCCTATTCTGCTACTTGACAACTACATCCATTGGAGGCACTCGTATATACACCATTATCTCCTCTCACATACAAACATATATTTGTGGTGTCGATCTGCTTGATTTACCTCCAAGGGATGTTCTGCTTGGTTCATGCGAATACTAGTATTTTTTAATGTTTTTTCACATTGTTCTCTTTTTCTTTTCTACCCCTAACCCTTCCCCCTGCTTTGGGTACACTTATATTTTTGTCTTTTTCAGGGCCTCCTTATGGATAAATGGCAATTATGTCAAATCTCAAGTTGTCTTCCTTTATACTCAATACTCCTGAAAAAAGACAAATTCTCTACCATTTTCATAAGACCCACACCAAGATTTTACTCTTGCAGGAGACTCACTTTAAATCTCATAAGATCCCTAATCTCCAAAATAGACAGGAAGTCTTCTATATCTGCACTCTGATAACAGCTTAAACCTAAGAAAACCATACAAGATAATACAAATAAAAACCACAGTCAAAAAGAACTCAAAGAACGCCCTTTTTTATTTAATGCTATCATTCCTGCCAAAACCCCATTAGAACATATTATAATTGACCATTTCCAAGAAAAACTTGGCAGTCCTGAAAGAGCAGAAGTGAAGTTGTTAATTTGCGATAATGGCATATTATTTGATCTCACAGATATGTCCACACTATTTCATCAAACACAAACAAAATAGAGCAAAACAACATTGGTTTGACCCTGTGAGCAACACTGCAAAATCAATAGGGTTCCCCATCTTGATGGACAACATCACGTTCAACCACAAACTGTGACTTGGCTGCACCACGCTTCTGCACATGATTAATCACTGGAACAGCTTCTGCCTGCTTAGTGCGATCTGTCATTATAAAGATATTGTCATGTGCACAGGCAAGATAGGGTTGAGGCATGCATCTGCCTTTGCACAAAACGAAACAGTATATCAATGTTGAAGTAGTGTTTTAAGAGAGCACATGCTTTTCAGTTCAGACACAAACATCAACACTGTATAGGGTGCACTCATACTGGGCACGGTTGACCTGAACTGTGTCCGGAATTGGTTGTCCCTCCTTCCTATTCCCCCAATGGTCAAGTGATCACGAGAACATACATCTGCCAAACAGGCCACAGTGATACCTCTATGCTCAGTGATCTATGAAGAGATGTGTGCTCAGGCACAGTTTGCACTCACATTGAAGTGATCCGTACTAGACCACAAGTGAACCTTGCCCAGGGTCACCTCTTCCAAGTGGTCCCAAGTACGGTACACTTAACTGTTTCCGGGAACAGTTCAGGGCACTCACAGCACACGAACGAACCAGACCAAGGGGTTAAATCTTTCCCAGGCTCAGTTAAAATTGCTAGTGTGAGTGCACCCTCAATATACCTGAAAGTATCCATGGTTTATTATTTATAAGAAGACACTGATATGGGGAATATTAGTATACATTAAACAGCGGTCAGGAGTTTCGAATAGATGACTTGCTATCTAAATATAGAAGGTAATGGTGGTATCATTAAAGCCCGACTACAGGAAGAAAAAAATGACACCTGCTTTGTATTTCCTTGCATGTACAGTCATGGCCGAAAATATTGGCACCCCTGCATTTCTGTCAGATAATTCACCACTTCACCCAGAAAATTGTTGCAATTACAAATATTTAGGCATTCTTATGTTTATTCCTTTTGTTTGCATTAGTATAGCACAAAAAAGTGGAGAAACAAAAAGCCAAATCTGACACATTCCACGCAAAACCCCAAAAATGGACTGGACAAAATTGATGGCACCCTCATTGTAATATATGGTAGCACACCCCTTGAAAAAAATAAATGAAATCAATAGATTCCTGTAACCACCAATGAGTTTCTTACACCTCTCTACTGGAATTTTGGACCACTCTTCTTTCACCAACTGCTCCAGGTCTCTCATATTGGAAGGGTTCCTTTTCCAAACTGCTGTTTTGAGATCTCTGTACAGGTGCTCTATGGGATTGAGAACTGGACTCATTGATGGCTAGTTCAGTACTCCAGCGCTTTGTCTGAAACCATTTCTAGGTGCTTTTTGACATGTGCTTTGGGTCATTGTCCTGCTATAAGACCCATGACCTCTGACGGAGACCCAACTTTCTGACACTGGGCCCTACATTTCACCCCAGAATTCTTTGTTAGTCTTCAGATTTCATAATGTCATGCTCACAGTCAAGACATCCAGAGCCTGAAGCAGCAAAGCAACCTCAAAACATTAGTGAACCTCCACCATGTTTAACTATAGGGACTGTATTCTTTTCTTTAAAGGCCTCATTTCTTTTTCTGAAAACAGTAGAATGGTGGACTGTATCAAAAAGCTGTAATTTTGTTTCGTCTGTCTGCAGCACATTCCCCCAAAAAGAGTTTGGTTCCTCAGGTAACTTTTGACAAACGCCAACCTGGCTTTTTTATGTTTCTGTGTCAGCAGTGGGGTCCTCCTGGGTCTCCTACCATAGCATTCCTTTTCATTCAGATGGCAACGTATAGTGCGAGCTGACACAGTTGTACCCTGCCTGTGCCTGAAGGTCAGCTTGAATTTGTCTGGAAGTTGATCTAGGTTCTTTAGCCACCATTCAAACAATCCTTCATTGAAATCTTTGATCAATTTTTCTCTTTTGTCCACATCCAGGGAGATTAGCTACAGTGCCATAAGCTGTGAACTTCTTGACAATGTTGCATGCAGCGGACAAAGGAACATTAAGATCTCTGGAGATGGACTTGTAATCTTAAGATTGTCCATGCTTTTCCACAATTTTTGTTCTCAAATCCTCAGACAATTCTTTGTTGCTCTTTCTCTTCTTCATGTTCCATGTGGCACCCAGAGACACACAACAGAAAGGGTGAATCAGTTTTTCACCATTTTAACTGGTTGCTGGTTTGATATCTATATTGTCAGCACCTGCCAAATGATACAGGTGAGTTTAATTTCAAATTACAGGAGCATCACAAACTTGGAATGCAATTATTTCTTACAATTTTGAGAAGGTGCCAATAATTTTGTCCAGTCCATTTTGGGGATTTGCATGGAATGTGTCAGATTTGGCTTTTTGTTTCTCCCCTTTTTTGTGTCATACCAATACAAACAAAAGAAATAAACATGAGAACGCCTAAACATTTGCAATTGCAACACTTTCTGGGCAAAGTGGTGCATTACCTGATAGAAATTTAGGGGTGCCAATATTTTTGGCCATGGCTGTAGGTGTTCCTTGGCACTCCTGCTCTTTATCGTATAAGCTGTATATCTGAGGTGAAAGATACTCCTAGCGTCACAAGGTCTGGAGCAAGATGAAGTGATATAACTACCATGCTGTATGTTAGGGAAGAAGATGTGCCTGAGGAGCTACAGTGCAAGGATCCCCCTGTTTTTTATTCATTCATTCTATGGATCTGTGCTTCCTGCACCTCTCCTGCTATCTAAATCACAACCGCCAACAAGATATGGTAAGTCAGTGACTGGAAAAAAGATAAGATTCAGAAGGCTTAAAAGGTAATACTTGTGACTAGTCCTTTGCCTTCTGTTTGCATTTTTTTTGGGCATAGCTCCCTCTTAAAGCAACTAGATGTCAATATCAGGTAGTATTGGGTTAAATGAGCGCTAGGTAAAAAGGCAAGCTGCTAGCATAAAGGTCAGACCTCAAATCCTCATAAAACATCAATAATCATAAAATGCAGCGTTAGTCAAATGATGAATAAAACAATGCTAAAATATGACAAAAACGTGCGCTGTGGAGCGCTAAGGGTATTAGTGAAAGTAGCGTCTGGATATGACGCATAAAGTGCAGTAGTGACACAAATAGGTAAAAACGTCCAATACATATAAATGGGTGAATTCCGTGACTCAAGTGGATGGAAAAACAAGCATATATTGCACTAACCAGAAAGCGCAATTATAAGCGCATTTGAGTAAATTACACCACTCCTGGTCATCTGTATCTTAAAGGTAACCCAGGGGATCATCTGGCACACGTCTGCACATCAGTTGCTCATCCGGCTGCTACTCTCCAGGTTTCCAGGGTAAATCCCATCCGGTGTAAATGGACCAGTATTAGGCAATAGGAAAATTAGGAATCCCCCTTAAAAAGCTCATCAATAAACGAGCCAGAGAAAGAGTGCCTAATAGTGCAGTAATTTTTTATTTAATTTGCATGAATTGTGTAAAAATATAATACATCTGGCAATGAAAACAGAATCCAAGATGGGCACCGGCCTTCCTCGTGGCCTGTGTGGCGTGATGTCACTGGCTTGGCTCCTCCCTTAGGATGTCAATATCAAATTGGAATTAAACCTGCTAGCTTCAGAAATACTTATTTCTCTTGATGCTTTCATGATTAATTGCTAAGAAATCTTCCCCTACAATCTGCAGGGAAACCAACACTTTTTGGAGTGTCGATCTTCTGTGTGCCCTATCACACTTAGTGGTTCTTTCCACCTTTCCATGTCATTACTGTGAAGTGTTTGTTTTCAAGCAGACTTCAGGGAGATGATTTATACAGTTAGGTCTATATATATATTTGGACACAGGCACAATTTTTGTTTTTTTTCAGGTATTTACCAAAACATATTCAAACTATAGTTATATAATGGATATAGGCTGAAAGTGCACACTCTCAGGTTTAATTTGAGGAAATGATCACCCAAATTGGAGGAAAGGTTTAGGAATTACAGCTCTTAAGAGTAGCCATCCCCCCTTTTTCAAGAGACCAAAAGTAATTGGACAAATGAATCAAAAGCTGTTTCATGGCCAGGTGTGGGCGGGCTACTCCTTTGTTATTTTTTCATCAATTAAACAGGTAACACATCTGGAGTTGATTCTAAATGTGGTATTTGCATTTGGAATCTATTGCAGTGAACCTACATCATGCGTTCAAAGGAGCTGTCCACGCAAGTGAAACAGGCCATTGTAAGGCTTTAAAAACAAAACAAATCCATCAGAAAGATAACATTATGAGTGGCCAAATCAACAGTTTGGTACATTCTGAGGAAAGAAGAACACACTGGTAAGCTCAGCAACATAAAAAGGCATTGATGTCCACAGAAGACAACAGTGGTGGATGATCGCAGATCCTCTCTATGATAAAGAGAAACCCATTCACAGCATCCAGACAAGTGAAGGACACTCTGCAGGAGGTGGGAGTGTCATTGTCAAAGTCTACAGTCAAGAGAAGACTTCATGAGAGCAAATACAGAGGTTCCACAACAAGATAAAAACCATTCATACGCCTGCAGAATAGAAAAGCCAGATTAGACTTTGCCAAAAAAATCTAAAAGAGCCAGTTCTGGAAAAGCATTCTTTGGATGGATGAAACTAAGATTAATCTGTACCAGAATGATGGGAAGAAAAAAATGTGGAGAAGGCTTGGAACAACTCATGATCCAAAGCACATCTCACACATCTCACACACATCACACACACACTGTGATGGAATGGGCATGCATGGCTTCCAGTGGCACTGGGTCATTGGTGTTTATTGATGATGTGACAGAAAACAGAAACAGCCGGATGAATTCTGCAGTGTTTAGAGATATACGGTCAGCCCAGATTCAGCAAAATGCAGCAACGTTGATTGGACAGCTCTTCATAGTACAGAAGGACAATGATCCAATACACACTGCAAAAGCAACCCAGGAGCTTTTGAAGGAAAAGAAGTGTAATATTCTACAATGGCCGAGTCAATCACCTGATCTCAACCCAATTGAGCATTCATTTCACTTGATGAAGGCAAAACTAAAGGCAGAAAGACTCACAAACAAACAACACTGAAGACTGCTTCAGTTAGAGCCTGGCAAAGAATCAGAAAGGAGGAAACCCAGTCTTTGGTAATGTCTATGGGTTCCAGACTTCAGGCAGTCATTGCCAGTGAAGTATTCTCAACAAAATATTACAAATGAACATTTTATTTATGATTACATTCATTTGTCCAATTACATTTCAGCCCCTGAAAATGGAGGGACTGTGTATAAAAATGGTTGCAGTTCCTAAAATTTGTACTTGATATTTATGTTCAACCCCTTGATTTAAAGCTGAAAGTCTGCACTTCAAATTCATTTGGATTGTTTCATTTTAATTTTTTCTGGTGGCATACAGAGCCAAAAGTATGAAAAACGTGCCTGTGTCCAAATATATATGGACCTAACTGTATATGCTATGTATGTATGCGTACATACAACTGCATATTGCATGATGGGAGTGGCAGTACACTTTCCACCTCCCAATACAACCTCTGTGTTGGCTGCAAAGATAGACAATCCTTTGCATTGTGGCTACAGAGATGGGGGATTTGTCTCTTGTGCATTCAATTTCAGCTTAGAGAAGAAGTTTTCCCAAGTAACAGTGGTATGCATAAGTACTGTATATGGAGGTGTCTGATATTAGTTATTTGTGGCACATTTCTGTATTTCTTTTTTCCTAATGACAGGTTCACTTTAAACCATTTATGGAAGCACAAATAATCCAATGTGACTAAAACATGTTGTTTTTGCTACATTCTTGTTTTTAACCAAACTTGGAATTTGTGAGTAAAGTGTGGAGCCTTGGATCTGCTGTTGAAGCCATATGGTGATTACTTTCTCTGAGACTTGGATGTCTTTATTTCTTTACAAGTAAAAAGAAAAAACATAAATGCATAAAAATTATGGCTTAAAGTAGTTGTAAAGGCTCATCTCCATAAACAGGTCCACATGACTAAATGGCTATCGTTAACCATTTCCAAAATTGTAAATAGCAAGAATTGTAAATTACTGTAAGTATGCTGATTAAAGTATTTAAATTATGGTTGCATGGCCACAAATTGTCCTATTTCTCCTTTGAGGTTGGTGGGAAATATACTCAGTACCTGGGTATGTGACAGCAAGAAATGACGTATGCCCTAATATGACTCCTGATTCCAGGGCAACTCAGATGTTGAGGCTAGGAGGAGTAAGTTTACCTATGCATTGTACTTGGTATCTGTTAAGTCAGTGCCAGAAGTGACTTATACCCCCATGCTTAAAATAGTTTCCAAGGAAACTCAGCACAAGCTCAAACAAGTGACATATGCCCACATGTTTATACCAATTTCCAGAGCAACTCAATGTAAGCTTGAACAGGAGGCTTGGAGGACGCGTCAGGTGAACACGACATACACACACATTATAGCACGAATTGTAGATGCAGAGGGCCGACAAAGCTACCGAGAAAAGAAGTTCCAATATAGCATTGTTGGCCCGAGAATGGAAATACACTAAAGAGATGCAAACTGGCAGGTCAACGAGGTACTTTATTAGTAATACAGAAAAATAAATATATTGTGCCTATTTTTCTTGTTCAGTATTTTTTATTAGACATCTTCAAATAAAATACATTTAAAAGGTTGCAAAGCCAGATATCACAAGTTTGTACTTTGACATTAATGTAATCTCATAGACAAGGGTAGGATACAACTGTTATAAACAGAGTAGTAAGGGGTTAAGGAGAAAATAGGTAATACAGGAAAACTGTGACAAAAATAAAAAAGGTAAGATTCGGGGGGGTAGATGGTCATTGTCCCTTTGAGCTGATGTATACTGTAGACCTCTAAAAGTACTATTTGCTACTACTAATTGTTATATTATACTAAACTTTTAATCCAACCTCTAAATCTGTCTCTTAACTTCTTTTTTTTTTTACCCCAGAGGAACCCTTGAAAAATTTGCCATGTTCCAGGGAACCCCTAATAAACATTTAATATGTCTATAGCTCATGAACATTAGCATGATTTCTAATTTGTAGATAGTTTTAATTAAAATGGAAGGTATGCTGGATACGTGGATGGATAATTTTTTATCAACCCTGCTATATATGACAAAACTATTTTCAGTATTAAACATGAAATTAAATGAATATTAAAGTCAAATAAACACAGACAGAAAAAACTGTAGTCTCCTTGCACTTGCTGGTCAAAATAGTGCCTAGCAGCCCCTAGCAAGGTCTGGAGGAAAACTAGGGTTCCATGAAACCCTAGTTAAAAAGTGGTGCCATACATTTTTACATTATTTTGATACACCAGTGTAAAAAAAAAAGATTGGTTGGATATAAAGCACTCATGAGTTTTAATTAATATTTTTTTTGTGTATTAATTCCTCATGATGTGAGTAACTGAGAGCATGTTAGGAATGTGTCCTTTGCCAAAATACTGTGTACTAAAATGTGTCCCTCTTTCTCATCTTAGAAAGTTAGGAGTTATGGGTACTTCCTGGATGTAGTGACTATAATGTAGTGGTCATTCATTGGCTGTAACAGACTCTGTTACTTTATCCGTTGGGCAATGTAACAAGAGTTTCTTTATCATGGTGTATTAATATCTGGTTGTAGTGGAGGAGGTCGTTTTTGGCTGTATATAAAATGTAGTTTGCTACCCAACTTTCTGACTGTAGTGTTAGCTCTGCAAGCAGGGCATACATGTACCGAAATTCGGCAAGTTCATCAGGAACAGTCAGATTTTGGTACATGTACCAATCTCTGTTCAACAGAAGCTGGTCTAGCACTGAATGGTCATGCTGGAAAACCAGTATTCGCTCAGCGCTTGAAGCCAATGGCTGTAACACTGAACTGTGTATTTTGATGGGGGGGGAAATGAAGTTGACGCTATAAGAATACAATAGCATGGTGAGGGAGATCCCTGTATTCACATTGCTTGCATAGATGCAGGGATCTGTCAGGTTTTTTTTTTCTGTCCAACCTGCAGGTTGAACGAAAAAAAAACTGTGCATGTATACCCTACTTAACTGTCTCTAATTTGAACTTTTTTATACCAAATCCCTCCTTTTCTCCCCTGTTTCTCCCACCTCTTTTTGGTCTGATGTATAGACTTCTAATGCACTAATTATCTATCTAAAGTTATCCTACACAAACGTTTCTTGTATCCTTTAAATCAGTGGTCACTAAACGGCGGACAGAGCTCTGGAACCGGACCGAGCGACAGTCCCGTCCGGATCGCAGCCACGCCACCACCGGGAGCCCTCTCTCGGGCCCCCCGCCCAGCCACCGATGCCATCCCCACAGCGGGGTGCAAGGAGCTGCAGATAGGGACAGAGGGGCGGGAGCTGACCAAGTCACCATGTCAACAAGTGGGCTGGCCCACTTGAGAGAGCGGAAGTCCCCGCACACCAACAAGCTGGGCAATCACCAGCTCCTGCCCCCCCAGTCCCCACACCCCACCCACCGCGAGGATGACACCAGCGGCTAGGCCCAGAAGAGGACACCCAGCAGCAGCACGGCTGCGGTCTGGACAGGACCTTCCATACCAAGCCCACCTTGGCGACACTGGTGGCGTACTGGAGGCCCAGGAGAGGACACCCCAGAACGATTAGTGTCTCTGCCCTGTCTAAGATACTAGGGGAAGGCTTGCATTAAAAGGGGTTTTGCGTTGTGTTAGGGGTGCTGTGTAGTTAGGGGAGTTGTGTTGTTAGGGGCACTATATTGTGTTAGGAGGCACTGTGTTGTGTTAAAGGGTGCTGTGTTGTTAGGGGTGCTGTGTGTTTTAGGGGTGCTGTGTTGTGTTAGGGGTGCTGTGTGTTTTAGGGGCACTGTGTTATGTTAAGGGGCGCTGTGTTGTGTTAGGGGGTTGTGTTAGGGGCACTGTGTTTTGTTAAGGGGCACTGTGATGTATAGGGGGGGAGTGATGTGAAAGGGAACTGAGAACACAGTGGGACTTCTTTAAAGAGGGGACTGTGATGTAGAGGGGACTACAGTGTGAAAGGTATGCTAAAGATCATAATGTAGCGGGGGACTGTGATGTGTTGTATTGCTAACGAGATTCGGACTTCTGCTGGAAGGAAATTTTGCTGACCGGACCTCCGTAAATTTTAATTCAAGACCCCTGCTTTAAATAAATGCAGATTAAACCCGTTAGTTTTTGCATATGAATTCTTTATGGTCTACATAATTAGGGGTGTGGCAGGAGTGTGCCCTTTGCCTACATACTTTGTGCTAAAAGGCTTCTTCTTTTATCTCAGAACGTTGAAAGGGTATGTGGCATTAATTTGCTGGTCACAGCAGAGGTCATATCAGTGGTACATAAAACCTTTCAGAAAGAAGCCATTGTGTACTGGTTGCCGTAAGAGTGATGCCAACAATTTTCTACATTTCTGCAGTGTCACAAAAAATGTACATGACTGTTGTGGCGTTACCCCCCAAGGAGCAACTTTGTAATTTGGGTTTTCTGTTCTGCACCTTGACTCCAACAAAAACCTCAGTCACTCTGACACACCTGGTTGAAAGCTAATGCAAGCACTTATAGTAACACAAGAGTGGATAACAATAACTTGACTGTGAATTAGTATCAGAAAATAGATACAAGATCATTTAGTGGTAAATGAACTCGATGTATTGGTATTGGTTGCAAAAAATGGTAGTTTGAAATGAACATACAGAAGGTAGGTTAAAACACAGTCTGCTAGACAGTATAAAGTAACTCAATGTTCTGTGCCACTAGACTAGAATTAACACATAAATCATTAAAGTCAGAAATCAATGGTGCCTATAAGCAACAACTGCAATGCAAATAATACTATAACTAGTCCACTCAAGTAGAATATCTAGGATATAGTGCAATGTCCCCTGAGAGGTACCTCTTAGCATAAGCAATAGGTAAAGGTCTCTGTGTAGCAGCTGTAAAGGGGTAGTCTTTAGCCCTAACTCTTCAGCCGGTTAGCACTGGGGCACTGTTGTAATGTTGGTACACATGAGAATAGTCCCAGTCAAACGTTCACAGAGCAATAAGGCTACTGGATGGCTGTATGCTCAGTTCCTAAAGGGCTCATTCTCTCTAGCAGCAGATAGTAAATCCCCATAACAGCAGTTCACCAGTCCTAGCAATATTGCAGCCCACCATTCGGTCACACACAGCGATTAGTCCACTCTCTGTGCTGCACCCAGGTGACTCTGGCTGTCAGCACACCTGGACTCAGCACTCCAGATCCTGCTCAGGACACAGCTATGTAGCAGTCGTGGTGCACACTTGACAGCGATGTGCTCTCTCCAGGTGCCCTCATGGCAAGAGGAAGATTTGACCTGTACAGTCTAAGAAAATGCAGCTCTTTCCCCACCTACTAGCAATCTTGCTCTAGTAAATGTAGTTCATAAGCGCTTTATTACAGTAGAGTCTATCTCCTCTGGACTACAGTGCCCACAGTGCCGTGCTGCCTGACTAAGTCTACTGAACTCTTCCTGCTCAGTAGCAACCTTCTCTTACGGATATAGTTGCTAACCAGTTCAGCACCACAGGGCAGCAGCTACAGAGTGCAGCCAGTATTTCTCCTACTCTCCATTATTTGCCAAACACCTGGCTACACCATAAAACAGGGCAAGGTCTCTGGAGTTGCTGATGCTAGGAACAGCATGCCGGCCACATTGCCATAGAACAGTACACCAAAGTAAAGGAGTTCAATACCAATCTCAATTTTGACATGCTTTACTATGGAAAAAATGTCCATTCAGAGGTCTGCTTTAATCTCTGGTCATGCTAGAAAGGAAATGCAAGTGGTTGAATGTTCACTCAAAAAAAAAAAAAAAAAGCCTTATTGCATGCATCACCATACAAGCATTTTGTAACATCCAAAATATATACATATAAAAAATAGAACATTTTTAAGCATTTATAAATTATCAAACAAATACAACCAGTCTATATATGTAAATCTGCAGCTGTACTAAACGTTCATGCTTTACATGGCTTTTCCTAAAGCGTAGCTCCACCCAAAAGGGGAAGTTCCGCTTTAAGCCTTTGTCCCCCGCACCTCAATAAGGATTGGCACCTTTGGAGAGCGGGTACCCGAATTTGACAGGTACCCGCTCCCACTTCTGCTGCGATCACCCAGGTGATCGGAAGCAGATGTTGTCCTCCCCTCCTCCCTCCCCGTAGTCTTCTGGGACACGTGACAGGTCCCAGAAGACTATGGGGCCATTCAAAAAGCGCATGCGCAGTGGGTACCCGGCTGTGAAGCCACAAGCTGTCACAACCGGGTACCCCCACTGAAGATGCCGGCGCCAAGGAGAGAAGACGGCCGGTGAAACCAGCGGTGGTGAAGACACTGGAGGACCGAGGGACAGGTAAGTGTTTGTATTTTAAAAGTCAGCAGCTACAGTTTTTGTAGCTGCTGACTTTTAGGTTTTTTATTTTCAGGTGGAACTCCACTTTAATCTTAGTAAAATGTAATCAATTGCAGCCACATTCAGCTAGTTTCTCGCAGTTGCTTCTAGGCAGGAAAGTAACCTCCACTGGCATCACTAGACCCGTTAACCCATGCCACTTGCTCTGTGCCTTCTGCTGGATGCCTAAGGTGTTAAGCTGTGATTCAAGTATTTTAATACCGATATGACTTATTTTAAAGCACAATTTATTAAAGCACAATTGAACTCTGATACCTTTTAACGTTTTTATAGTTTTTTTACCCCTCATTTTATGATTTGTGACTGATTGGAATTGATTAAAAATACACTATAAAGGCCATAGGTTTGATGACACCTCATCATTACACCCAAATAAGCTTGTTGGAAATCCTATTCCAATCCATGGGCATTTATATGGAGTTATTTTTAAATATTACTGTTTTTCTGTTTCAATATTTTTATTAAGAAAGTTTTGTTTTAAGAATACAACAAGCTCAAGATATGCCCACGCAGGGGCAGAGCAGAACAATAACACATAAACAGATACATCCTGCTGACTTGTATTAGCCAAATAACGGAATGACCAATGACATCAAGGAGGGACGGCAAAAAGCCGAACCAAATAATAGCAGCAGCAATCCATCATATTACTGGAAAAAGAGAGAGAGGAAAAAAAAAAAAAAGGTTAGAAGGAAGGAAAAAGAAAATGTAAAAACATAGAGAGAGAAAAAAAATAAGAAAAAAAGAAAGAATCAGACAGAAAACATGGAGGAAAGTAAGACTAGAAGAATCATTGATCCAGGGCAACGACTATAAGAGTCCATAACTAGTAGGAGGCATGGATGGCAAGGAATAACGTATCCAAGGTTCCCAAACCTTAAGGAATCTCGGATGAGAATCATGAAGAACGCTAGACATCTGTTCATTGATCAACATAGCATTCATCCGGGTCTTCACCCCCTGGAAGACAACCAAAGGGGTTCTACAAGCTTAAGCTATAGCACGTTTGGCCGAAATAAATAGGTAAGATGCCAATTTCTGCTGAGACCTAGACAGACCCAAAATTGGGCAATGCAGGAGGGCCACCCTTGCATCCCTATGGACCGTAATATGAAATAGCATTTGCAGCAAACCAAAAACCCTAGACAAGAAGCCTATCAATCGCAGGCATGACGACGAAATGTGCAAGTCGTCCCCACGTAGACAACAGTTCCGGAAACACCTATCTCCGCCAGTCGGATTAAAGTGAGCAGTCCGAGCCGGGACCCACTACCACCGCAGAAGAACTTTGTAGGCTGTCTCAAGAGTGACTGTATTGAATGAACATTTCGCCACCATCCCCCAGGCCCTATGCCAATCCTCCGCCGCAATCGAGAAACCCAGATCTCGCTCCCATTGAGAGACATAAGACAGGGATAGTGAGGAGGACCTACAGTTAAGAGAGGCATAAATTACAGAAATGAGACCAGGGGACCCTGGGGAATGCTGACAGATGTGTTCAAAGGGCTTTTTGTGGTAAGGGTATGTAGAGGTACAACGGAGGGATAGGACCCAGTGGTGCAATTGCAAATACCGATATTTTCCCGTGGCGGGACCCCCCTTGATTCTCGAAGAGACTCCCATGATGGAAACTTACAAGCGCTCAGAAAATCATGTACAATAACAAAGCCACGGGAGGTCCACCAAGAGAAAGAAGGGGGATGTTCTAGGCCTGGTGGAGATAAATAATTATGCGTAATTGGCAAAAGAGGCAGAAACGATGATATCAAATTACCTGAATATTTAACAGAATTTCAGGTTCGTAAACTGTGGAGCATGATAGGGCTCAAATCCAGAGGGCGCAACTTAGGCGGGAGCCAAAGCAATGTAGTTAAGGAAAGCGGAGCACAGTTGGGTAATTCCAAGAGTACCCATAATGGGATATCTCTTGTGGCATGAAGCATAGACAACTGGGAAATCTGAGCCGCCAAGTACTATCTAGAAACGTGGAACTCCCAAACCTCCCTGTAATCTATGAGTATATACAGTGGCTCTAGGCACTCTGGGAAGTTTATGAGCCCAAATAAAACGGAGAATCTGGCTTTTCAGTTCACAAAGAAGAGGGAGAGTGCGGAAAAAGTACAGGATCTTCGGCAAGATAGTCATCTTGACAGCATTTATCCGGCCAATCCATGATAAAAAAGGAAACCGCCAAGAATGAAGCAGGGAAGTAACAGAGCGCAATAAGGGGTAATAATTAGCCGAAAATAAGGCAGAGTAGGAGGAAGTAAGTGTATCGCCAAGGTAAGCCAGGGAATGGGATGCCCAATGATAGGGAAATTGTGTCTGCAACCGTTCAACCAGGTCGGCAGGGAACGTAATATTCAATGCTGTGGTTTTAGGCAAATTGATGTGAAGGCCACATATAGTCGAAAAACAATCCAATATGACCTGGAGATTGGGGAGAGTGATAAGAGGATTGGTTAAAATCAAAACAACATCATCCACATACAAGTTGGCCTTGTATTGAGTGCCGACATAGGGGACACCAGAAATATCCAGGTGATTTCGAATGGCTGAAGCTAGAGGTTCAAGTGCGAGAACAAAAAGAGCAGGCGATAATGGGCATCCCTGTCTCCTGCCCCTGAAAATAGGGAAAGATGAGGAAAAAAAAGCTGCATATTTCACAGAGGCCGAGGGCGACGAATATAAAGCTGAGATCCAAGCCAGAAATGCATCACCAAACCCCCATCTAGACAGCGTATATGTCAAATACTCCGAAGAAAGCAAATCAAACACTTTATAAATGTCCTGGGATAAAAGAAACCCCGGTATCCTGCGGCGATGTAAGATATGAATGAGATGGATGACTTTACGGATGTTATCAGCAGCTTGTCGCTCCGGAACGAAGCCAACCTGATCTCGATGAATAAGTGAGAGTAGATACTTACTAATTTGGGTGCTCAGAACCTTTCCCAGAAACTTCAAGTCCACATTTAGCAGCGAGATCGGTCTGAAAGCTTGCGATTCAAAGGCATCTTCAGACTTCTTAGGAATCATAGTAATATGCGCCTGAAGAGACTCCAAAGAAAGCCGGGAACCCTGCTTCAAAGAATTGAAAAAGGCCGTCAAGTAAGGAACCAGAACGGTGGCAAATTTTTTATAGTAGAGCCCAGAAAACCCATCTGAGCCTGGAGCCTTGGAGGTCCTCAAAGGTTTGATGGCTTGGTAGAGTTCAGATTTGGAGATAACCGCATTCAGGGCATCTTGGGCTGCAACGGATAAAGAGGGTAGGTGCAGCTCAGCGAAAAAACTATCAGAATTTTCCGCGACAAAGGTGTTCGGTTTTTGGTAAAGAGAGGACAAAAAAATCTGCAATTCTATGTGTAATCTTCACAGGGTCCGAGGTAAAGCCACCGCCCCTCATTCGGTGTTGAACAGGTTTATGCGTGTGACCTAGCGAATTAAGTTTCTTAGCAAACATTGGCCCCGGTTTATTGGCGCATGTATAAAACCTATGTCCGGCCCAACGCAAGGCCTTCTTAGCTCATATAGTGGAAAGAAGATCAAGTTCAGCAGCCACTACATCTCGAGCTTTCCTATTAGCCGTAGTTGGGCAGGCTTTCCAAGTAGCGTCTACCATGGCCAATTGGGAGGTCAATTCCAACATCCTCTTCTCTCTGGCCCAGTTCCTGGACAAGGCAATCTGAATCAAGTAACCCCTTATGGTGGCTTTGTGAGCCTCCCACAGAGTGATGGCCGAGGATACAGAACCCACATTGTCTGTAAAATAGGAATGCATGTGCGAAAGATCCTGGGAGCAAGAAGCCTGAGTGGTGAGCAGGGATTCATTGAGTCTCCACAGAAAATAGGGCCAAGCCATACCAGAAAGACACAGTGAAAAAAACCAATGGGTCATGATCAGACCAGGGGTGAGGTCGAGATGACAATCTTTTGAATTAAAGATAAATGTTGGAAGGAAATGAAAACGTGATCTATTCTACAAAAGCTCAGGTGTGGGGCCGAATAAAAAGTGTATTCCCATGACGTAGGATGCATTTCCCGCCAGACATCAACCAAACCAAAAGCTTGCAGCATATCACGCAATTTAGATTCCTGAGAAAGGTCGTGGCTAGGGGTCCCTCCAGTCGGGTAATGGCGATCGACAGAGGAATTAAGAGCAACATTTGAATTGCTCAGCAATAAGAGAATACCACGTTGATGGTGCGAAATCACTTCCACAACCTAGAGCTCTATCTGCTGATAAAACCTCCAGTGATAAGCCTCTCTTCCATATTAAATGTTTCCACTGTGGACAAGCAGGCCACACAGTTCGTCAGTGTCCACTGCTTGCTGATAGTTCTGAAATTCACAGTAAAGCTGGACAAATGTATAAAAGAAAACAGGGAAAATCAAGAAAACAAATGTTCACTAAACTGGCTGCAGTAGGCTGCAGATGTACTTTCAATTTGTTTGTTAATGATATACCCACTACTGCTCTGTTTGACACTGGCTCTCAGCTGACTATTATCTACAGACCCTTCTATCAGCAACACTTAAGCCACCTCCCTTTGAAACCTATGGACACTATGCCTGTTTATGGTATGGGAGAAAATCCTGTTTTTATGGATGGTTGTCTAGAAGTTGAGCTTCGCATTTCTGGTGTGACAGCTGACGAGGATCCCCCACTTAAAGTCATTGCCTATGTGAGCCCTCCACCCGGGGGTAGTGAGTATGCTCCTATGATTATGGGTTCCAATGTTGAAGCCGTTGAGGCTGCTTTCAAAAGGTTTCTTCAGCCACAACAGGGTACTCCTCTACCCTCACTGCCTGTTGCTCAAGAACTTCAAAATATCTGCCAATGTTTTGCTCCTGATCTTCCTGGAGGATGTGTGGGGAATCCATGGCATCCCATAGAGCTTTCAGCCGAGGGAGTGAGAGTGTTGCGGGTTTTTGTGGAAATTTCAATGGGTGCAAACGGAAGCTTTTTCCTGCTAGAGACTGATCCGAAAGAGACTGCAAAGAAGGGCTGGGAGATAGTACCAGAAAGGAATCGTTTAAAATGTCCAAGAATTGATGTTGTTAGTGTTCAGAATGTTACCACATACCCAGTTATAATACCAGCCTGGCAGGAGGTAGCCTATTGTTACCCAGTGGAAACCATTAGCTCTTACCCTGCCAAGGTCAAGGAGAAAGAAGCCAAATTAGACTTTCACCTTAATGATGCTGATAGTCCTGCAGAGCACAAACAAGCACTAGAAGAGCAGCTAATGGAATACAATGATGTTTTCTCTACTGATGACATGGATGTTGGGTGTGCTAAAAGTATTCAACACAGTATGCGCCTAACAGATAGCACGCTCTTTAGAGAAAGATCCAGGCGCATACCATTACTAATGGGGGCCTTCCTCAGAGGGGAAGTCTGAACCCAACTACTCCTGCATTTGAACCAACAGCCCAAAACTTTGTGCCTACAGTTCCAGACATGATTGGAGCACCAAGTTTTCCCACTAGTGCAGTCCCAGATTTATCTGGACTAATGCCTGAGGGCTTGAGGAGAGGAGATCTTGTTTGACACCTTGGGAAGACCCTGCTATGCTGTACAGAACTATGCTGTACAACCTCATGTTCTCATGAACATGATTACAGCCCATTCCAGACTGGTTAGCATGATGCCTATTTGTTATTAACCATGTTTTCTTTGCAGCTAATCTCTGCAATAGATTGCTTCTGGAGAAGTGGTCTGCAGAAGGCGACAACAATGTTAACATGCTATGTTTTGTTGTTGTTTTATGTGTATATCCTTGCCGGGTTGGAAGGATTTTCAGCAGGGGGAGAATGTAGTGATGTGATAATTTCTTTGCCCATTTTCCAGTGTATACTTCTGTTATGCAGTGTTTGTTTTGCCCTTTTCCAATATGGCTGCTATGCTCTCTGGGCACTGAGGATGAGGTTATCAGAGAGAGCACTTATGGAAAAGACAGGGGTGTGGATTTCCTGCAGAGAGCGAACTCAGACTGTAAGTGTTGCAGCCTCCCCAGCCAGCCCGCTATCCCCATGGAATCCCTAGCTATCCTCATTAGGGATTCTGAGTCACTCAGGGGTCAATCGGTGGGTCTGTGGGAAGAGAGGATCTACCTTTACACAAATAATGTTCTGCTATATTTGGTAGGCAATACGGCCTCGCTGTTGTTGCTGTTGGAACTTGTTAACACCTTTGGACTCTTTTCCGGTATTAAAATTAATTGGGATAAATCCTTCTTGTTCCCACTAAATCCATCGACACCATTGGTTATGGCCCCCACTCCTTTCCACCAGGTCACCAAATTTAATATCTAGGGGTATTAGTTTAATCAGACTTATCTGGTCATGCATCAGATAACCTTCAACCCACTTCAGACCAATTTTCACATCAATGTCAGAGCTAGGTCTCCCTCCTTCTGAGTCAGGTGGGTAGGTTTTAATCTAATAAAAATGGTCTTCTTGCCCAAAAATGTTATACTTATTCTGGCACACCCCAGTCAGTGAGAGAGGATGCCCAGACTGGCTAGGACAGCTCTACAACATCCTCCTACACTAGCTCTCCCTTACTGAGAAATATTACTGGGCGGCAGTCTAGGTGACCGTGTACTAGTGGTTTGCTTGATCAAGCGGAACATGGCAGTTACATTGGAGGTGGGACTTCTGGGATCATATATGTAGCTGAGCAACCTACCGTTTAAGGGCCCCAGGTCTAGTGAGGCTGTCATGGTGCCCGTGCACACTGCCTTGAGGGTTTGGGTGCAAGCCTCTCTGAAATACCACAAACCTGGAGTATACTCCTCCACACCCCACTGTGGGGGAATCCCAACTTGCCTCACTTATGACACCAGCTTCTTAGATCTGGGCTTGACATGGTATCACCTTATTGCACCACATTATCTCTTGGGTATGTTTCCTCGAATTCTATTCTCTGAAGGCTGACTTTCAATTGCCCAACCATATGCTTTTTTAATTTTTTTCCAACTCAAGGCATGCAGTCAATGTACAAATTTGACAGAGTTTCATTGTTCCCCCACCCACTTGAGGAACTTTTTGTGAAAGATGGTTTAGACCAGTGGTCTCCAAACTGCAGTGGTGTATTATTCCTCTCATATAAACCAATGATGGAGCACTATTCCTCCCACTGACACCCACAATGGGGCATTATTCCTCTCATATAAACCAGTGATGGGGCACTGTTTACTTCCAATGACACCAGGACATGTTCTACTTCCACTGGCCAAAATCCGGCCCCCTACAGTTTGAAGGACAGTAAACTGGCCCTTTGTTTAGAAAGTTTGGGGACCCCTGGTTTAGACAATCCACTTTCTTCAATTTATGCCAACCTCAATGTTGTCCACAGGCCCAGGGTTGATGACTTTTATAGGAGATAGCATGTGAATATCCGTTTTCTCATGGAGGAAGACTGGTCTGAATGTCAAGAACACTTTTTTGACGAATATCATATCAGCTGGAGACAGATTTACTCAGCTCAAGCTTTTACACCCCGCAAAGACTGCCCCCTATATATTTAAAAACTTAAAATACAGTATTTGTCAGAGATTCTTCACAAAGAAGGAACCCTTATTCATATGCTTTGAACATGTCCTTGCCTCTAGGCCTTTTGGGGTGAGGTGGCATCCACCGTCAACTCTGTAGTCGGCCTATCACTTTCCAGAGGCCCCCGTATTTTCCTATATATGTTATTGGTGTACTAATCTATGTCGGTATGACTGATAATATAGCATAAACCCGCTAGGTTGAATTATTTGTATTCTACTTGGCATTCTATGCTAGGTGGGCCATATTTCTAAAGTGGAAGGCTCCTCCATCATCTACTGCAGAGGAGTGGAAAGATGCAGTTAACACAGTTCTTCCAATTTATAAATTAACGTTTGCCAATCATAACTGTATGAAAAAAATTTGACAAAATCTGCTGACGGAATTACTATTTGATGAAACCTACTATCTGCATACCAGTATGCAAGGAACAAGGCTTTGACTGTGGCACACTCTTATATATCGACCTATGTGCAGATTCGGTTGCTGACACCTGTTCCCTTCTTCCTCCCCTCCCTCTCTCCTTTCCCCATCCTTCTCCTCTGCTCTGCCACATCTCCCCCCCCCCCCTTCTCTGCAGCCTCCCTCCCCACCCTTTTCCTTTTCTCCTTCTTCCACACACCATACTCCTCTCTAGTGTTTGCATTTGGTTAGTAAATGTGTGCCACACCTATGCATTTATCCTATTGCAAATCCAGATTGTCTTTACTAAAATGCTTCTCTATGTTTACTCAATGTATTCTACTGAGCCTTGACCTGTACTTTTCAATAAATATTTTACTGAAAAAAAAAAAATCTCACAGGGGTTCTAGTCCCCCCTCTACTAAAGAAGAGAATTCTTAGCTCTGTGCTGTCATTGAAAAGTTGCCCTCACTTCCTGTCTGGTAAACATAGTCAGCAGGACAAGATGTGAGGGTAGATATTTCTAACAGACTCCTGGATAGCAATAAATAACAAATAAAACTTGCCCCATCCCCCTTCTACTCTAACTACCCTGTAGAACGAAGATGATCATATTTACTGTCACACCTCCTTGCTGCAGTGCTATTCCTGATCCCTTTCACATGTGTGTTTGTCTTTGCTCACCTATGGGGGTCGTCTGCTGTTCTCTGGGTTTTATTTCCTTCCCTTCCATCACTTCCTGGCCCAACTCCTTGTTTGCCTACCTATATAAGACATGCTCAGTCTGGGCCACTTTGCCTGAGCAACTTCTTAGTTGTCTGAGCTCCTGTGTGTTGCTATCACCTGTATCCGGCATTTGACTACTTGTGTACCGACCCCGTCTTTGTTCTCTGACTGTGCTTGTTTTCCTCCCGTCCTGACCTCGACTAGTTTATCGGATTTCCGTTTGTCTGATTCCATTGTACTCTGCTCCCAAGAGTGGTCTCCAGATCCTCAGCTGGGTGTACCTGGGGCCGCGACCTGGTCCCAGCTTGCTGCAAGTCCATCCCCACCATCAGGGCCTCTGGTGAAGGAGCAGGCTGGGGCTTAGACTCTGCGGCCTGGGGAACCCCAAGTTGACTATCTACAAGGGCTCACTACCACAGGTGCTGACACTTACCTATTCTCAGGAGCCTCTAGCCTGGTCTAGTGATCTCCTAAGCAGATGGCTTTAGGGGACAGGAAAGAGTGCCAACAACGATTGGAATGTCTGGGTGGAAACAACACCCAAAGGCTTACTATGGGGCATCCATTGTCAGTTGTCCCTCCTCCCCCCTGAAGCAAGCACTCATGTCACCAGACCAGAGCGCCCTGAAAATAAATATGTATAAGCATATTCTTCCCCCTCATCATTACACACAGATCAACACTTGCAGCCATTGACTGCAAGCACTGATCAAATGCTGGTTGTTCAACAGGACTGTTTAACAGACAGTGGTATACACGTACCGAAATTCGGCCAGTTCCTGCTAAACCAGACGAATTTCAGTATGTGTGTACCAGGCTTTAGCTAGTTATAGCCTGGACTTTCACTTTAAGTATCAATTTGTTTTTTTAATAATGTTCTGTAATGCATCCATGGCAGAACAAGTTGGAGGGCAACATTCAATGCAAATTATTGCTGTCAATCAAATATTGACAGGTGCTGCTCCTTCACTGTAAAATTAGCAGAAGAGAACAGGAGCAATGATCAAACTGTATTTATTACCCTGAGTGAAGAAAAGGATGGTCAGTGCCCTGGCTAGGCTAGACTGATACAGAGCGCTTTCAGCTATCTCTGTCACCTTCATTCAGAAATCAGCCTGTTACTTCTACTTGTGTTCCCAATTGCTATCTATTATGCTGTCTGGCAAGCATGCTTGGATCTCATAACTGGCTGAACACAATTACAAAACATTTTGCATATAAAAAATATTTACAAGTGTATTTTAAATATTTCATGGTTTGCTTGGAGTTCAGCTTTAAACAGTCAGTCCACCCATATTGATATATGAGTGTTTGTTAGAGGAGTTCAACAAACATAAGAATTTCGCTCAAGACCTTTATTGACCAGAAATCTGTCTTTTCGTTTCTGAGTCAATATTCCAACTGTACTGGTTAGCATTTCTTAAAGTGTATCTCTAGATATAACCTTTTTTAGTATTCAAAAAAAGTGGGGAAGGTTAGACCACTCTATTTTTACTGGTAACCATTATCACTGATACAGAAACTGAAGAAAAATCCAACATTTTAAAGTGGCCCCTAGAAGAAGAGGTAAGGGGAAAACTTTGAAAAACACCTCCAACAGCGATACTTTTTCCGGGGAGGACTGTCTAAAAGGGAATTGCCCCTGTTTCCGTTACCTTTCTGCTGTGCCACTTGGACAGGAAGTGAATAAAAATTTCACCAATGGTAAACAAATAGTGAAAAATAAACTGGTATGGTTTTAACCCTTCAAGACTATACAAAATAAACAAAAAAAAGAGATGGCTATGCATACAATTTTACTACAATATACTGTATTAGAAAACATTCAAAGGTGGGTTTGAACAAGCAAAGTTCAAAGTGAACAAGAACCAAGTCAGGAAATGTGTCAAGAAGATCTCGCTGTTGGAGGATTCAAGACATACTGTATAGGAAGCCTGAGATGAGTCCACCAAGCTAGACTTTAAAGCAAACTAACACTTTAATGTAAAACACAATAGTAAAAGTACATACATTTTTTGAAATCTCTAAACCAGAGATAAAAGTAAAAAAGCTAAAGATTCAACTCACAGTTATCTACCCAACACCAAGACAGCGTTTTTGTCTATGAATTGCTAGTTTAAGTCTGCAGACTGCATGAATGAAGATGTCACTATGAACTGGATGTCAGTAGACAGACTTAGCAATAAAGAGATATTCTTCAGAACAGCTGTGGGAATTACCCCAGTACAACAAAGATAAGCTTCCTTATCTGGTCCTCCTGATACCTGGCAGCTTGAAAAGCGAATGATAAAAATGAATCCCACAGATTTGGTGTTTTTAAGGGAAACAATGGTTAATCAAATGCTGCACTTACCCATCGCAGTAGGACAAACGCTGTGCTATGGTGTACGCAGTAGGATCTCTGTCTAGTGCTAATACTTTAATATTAGAAGCCTGTTTCAGAATTGATGTGGTGTGACCTCCTGCACCAAAAGTCATATCCAATATAGTCTAGACCGAGGAGAAAAAGAAATACACATAAATATAATACATGCTTATGATTAGACAATTAAATATTTGAGAAGTCAAACAGCTTGTATCAACAGTGTTAATTTGCAAAAAGTGATATGCATGTTTATACATGTGATTAGTCTATCATTTATACGGATAATTAATTCATGGACCACAGCTCCAAAGTTACTGTGGTGCTTGCCTTCCTTAAGGATTCCACGGACAATTTCATGGAGCAAAATGCACTTTTCACCAAACCATACATAGTAATACAGTCATATCTTTGAAGTGTTTCTGTAGGCAAAAATCTTTTTGTTAATCTTTGATAAAGCTGGGAAGGGTTGGACTCTCTGCCATGTTTCTCTTGTTACTGTATCTCCTTCCCCATTTGGAGAAATACATTATCACCATTTGTACTTGTAACCATTGTCAGTGAAAAAGAGAAGGGATATACAATATTTTAGCATTTTACCAGTGGATCTGTCAGGTCAGCCCATCAGTGGATCTGTCAGATCAGCCCATCAGTGCATCTCTCAGTGGAGCCATTAATGGACCCAACAGTGGATTTGTCAGTGCTGCCATCAGTGGATCTTTCAGTGCCGCCATCAGTGGATCTGTCAGTGCTGCCATCAATGGATCTGTCAGTGCCTCCATCAGTGGATCTGTTGGTGCAATCCATCAGTGCATCTGTCAGTAGAGCCCATCAATACACAGCCCATCAGTGGATCTGTCAGTGCCGCCATCAGTGCAGCCCATCAATACACAGCCCATCAGTGGATCTGTCAGTGCCGCCATCAGCGGATCTGTCAGTGCCGCCATCAGCGGATCTGTCAGTGTGGTCATCAGTGGATCTGCAAGTGCCACCATCAGTGGATCTGTCAGTGCATCCCCATCAGTGCATCTGTCAGTGCAGCCCATCAGTGCACAGCTCATCAGTGGATCTGTCAGTGCAACTCATCAGTATACTTATCAGTGCATCCATAAGTGTACCTCTCAGTGCATCCCTATCAGTGGATCTGTCAATGCAGCCCATCAGTGCACACCCCATCAGTGCATCTGTCAGTGCAGCTCATCAGTATACTTGTCAATGTACCTGTCAGTGCATCCATCAGTGCATCCATCAGTGTACCTGTCAGTGCATTCATCATTGCAGCCCATCGGTGTACCTGTCAGTGCAGCCATCAGTGCAGCCTAATCAGTATACTCATCACACAGGCATCAAACAATCGTCACGAGTCAACATAACTGCCACCCATCAGCAGTGTACACATCACAGCCATCCATCAGCAGTTTACCCCTCATACAGCCACAATCACCACAGCTGCAATGTCCAAAAAATATTTTTCCAGTGAGGCGGCGCTCAAAATCCTCAGCATGTAAGATGAGAGCAGTGGGGAGCTCTCACCATCCAATTCCGATTCGGAATACGAACCAGTAGAAAGTAGTGGATCTGTGACCGAATCAGGGGAGGAAGCAGTCCCTCCTAAAAGGAGAATGTGCGGTGAAGAACAGGCAACCACAAGCAGCGCCACACACCCCAATGATCAATCAGCAGACACCAATGGCGCTAGACCCCAGGATGAAAGGCCAGTACTGGAGCATCCCACCAGACCCCAAGAATTAGGGCCCAAACATATCTTCCTGACACCCTGGCAAACCCTTTACGGTTGCCTTCCAGCTCAGGATCAGCTTCAATCCCCCCTTTCACCGCACAGCCAGTTGTGCAAACCAATACTGAAAATCTTTCTGAAATTGATTTTTTTTTATTTGTTTTTCCCTGCCGATTTACTTCAATACATTGGATCTTTTTGCTCAGCAGTATATTGATAACAATTGATAACAATCCCAGTATATCCTATGCCCGTCCTTTTCTATGGAGATGTCTCACAGTGGAGGAGTTAAAATTGGTTTTGGGCCTTACGTTTAACATGGGGCTTACAAAAAACAAACAAATTGCATGCCTACTGGTCAACCAACCCCATCCATCATATGCCCATCTATTCTGCTGTAATGTCCCGGTCACGCTATGATCTGATCATGCAATTCCTGCATTTCAATGATAAATAACAGTGCCCTCCCTGGGATCATCCCAACTATGACAAGCTAAACAAAATCCGTCCCCTAATAAATTCTTTTGCTAAGAGATTTGCCGAACTTTATGTCCCTGAGCAACAAATTTCTGTGGATGAATCCTTTGTCCACTTCACTGGCCGGCTGGGATTTAAGCAATTAATTTCCAGTAAAAGGGCCAGGTATGGATTGAAGCTGAACAAGCTCTGCGAAAGAGCTACAGGATATGTGCAGGCATTCCACGTGTACAAAAGCAAAGACTCCCACATCCACCCCCTGAGTGCCCAACCTACATCATCAAAAGTGGCAAAATTGTTTGGGACCTTGCACCCCACTGTTCCAAAAAAGGTTATCATATCATTATACCAGTCTGCCCCTTTTCCGGCATCTGTACCGTGAGAAAACCTTAATCGACCATGTTTTTTGCCTGCCGCTTGAACTGATCTTTTGCCCTGCTACTGTAGTAGTGGGATGCAAGATAACACAGCGAACTCACATATGTGAGGGGCTTCAGAGTAGAGAAAACCAGTTTTGGTTTTCACCGGGTTTTGTCATTCCAGGATCAGGGTCTGTTAGTCCAGAGGCTTCAAAGAGCTTGGGTGGGACAAAGCCTCTACCCCTGTGGCCAGGTCTTACCGGACCGAGGCCCTAAGCCTGATGTTTCTTCCTGCTACCTGGATCAATACTGTGCTGACCATATCTCTGCCTGCTTCCTGTAATGACCCAGGACTTTATTGGACTATGTTCCTGCCTGCTGCCTGGACCATTCGTTTGGCTATTGCTGACCACATCTCTGCCTTCTTCCTGGACCACTGCTCTCCTCTGCAGACAACTTCTCTACTATAACCACAGGTAATCTTCTGTTTACCCTTTGTTTAGCTAGGCTGTGAAAAAATCTCATGCATGTGGTATCGCCAAATTCAGGACAAGTAGCAGAATATTTTTTGGGGTGTAATTCTTGGTATGTACATGCTATGTGTTAGAAATATCTTATAAATTGACAAATTTGTGTAACAAAATATGTTTTCATTTTCTTTCCACATTTTTCAAAAACTTGTGGAAAAAATGACATGTTCAAAAGACTCATTATGCCTCATAGAATATACATTGGGGTGTTTTATTTCCAAAATGGGGTCATTTTGTGGGTAATTTCATTGTGCTGGTGCTCCAGGGCCTTCAAAATGTGATAGGTAGTCAGAAAATTAAAAGTGTAATTTATGCCCCTAGAACGCCTGATGCCTACTTGGAAGTTGGGCCTCTGTATGTGGCCGAGCTGTGTAAAAGTCTCACACGTGGTATCACCAAACTCAGGACAGGTAGCAGAATGTGTTTTATGGTGTAATTCTTGGTATGTACATGCTATATGTTAGAAATATCTTATAAATGAACAACTTTTTGTAAAACAAAATATGTTTTTATTTTCTTTACACATTTTACAAAAACTTGAAAAAAATGACATGTTCAAAAGACTCATTGTGCCTCATAGAATATACATTGGGGTGTTTGCTTTCCAAAATGGGGTCATTTTGTGGGTAATTCCATTGTCCTGCTGCTCCAGGGCCTTCAAAAATGTGATAACTAGTCAGGAAATTAAAAGTGTAATTTATGCCTCTAGAATGCCTGATAGTGCTACTTGGATCTTGGGCCTCTGTATGTGTCCAGGCTGTGAAAAAGTCTCACATGTGTGGTATCGCCATACTCAGGAGGAGTAGCAGAATGTGTTTTGCGGTGTAATTGCAAGTTTGAATATGCCGTGTGTGAGAAATAACTTGTTAATATGACAATTCTTAAAAAATTCTTAATTTTCCCAAGAATTGATGGAAAAAAAATGACAACTTCAAAAAATTTGCCATGCCTCTTACTAAATAGCTTGGACTGTCTACTTTCCAAAAAAGGGGTAATTTGGGGGTATTTGTATTTTCCTGGCATGTTAGGGCCTCAAGAAATGAGATAGGCTGTCAGTACATCAGGTGAGATCAATTTTCAATGATTGGTACGATAGCTTGTAGACTCTAACTTTCACGCAGACTAAATAATATACCGTTATTTGGGTTATTTTTACCAAAGAAATGTAGCAGTAAAAATGTTGGCCTAAATTTATGAAGAAAATAGAAACAAAAATAAATTTTTTTTTTAAATGTTTGCTCTTTTTGCGCTTATTTAAAAAAAAATAAAAAACCCAGTGGTGATTAAGTACCACCAAAATTAAGCTCTATCTCTGTGAAAAAAATTACAAAAGTTTTGTTGAGGTACAGCTTAGCATGACTGTCATTGTCATGTAATTGTCATTCAAAATGCGAGAGCACTGAAAGCTGAAAATTGGTCTGGACAGGAAAGGCGTAAAAGTGTTGGAGTGTTTAAGTTCCTGTTGCATCTCCAGCAAGGAAGTGAAAGAAAATTTCCCCAATATCACACAGATTCCTCAATCGCACACAGACAGCAAAAAAACTGCCAGGTGACTATATAATTTCCTATCTTATTGTGAGCAAAAAAAAAAAGATGATTTGGCTATATATACACTTTAAAGTGGACCTTCATCGAATTTACAAGTTTGTATAAATACATTTATGCATGCAGTTAATATGGAAAAAATGCTGTATACCGGATTATACAGTCATGGCCGAAATTGTTGGCACCCTTGATATTTTTCCTGAAAATCAAGTATTTCACACAAAAAAGGTATTGCATTAACACATGTTTTGCTATACACATGTTTATTCCCTTTGTATGTATTGGAACAAATATAAAACAGAGGCAGAAAAGCAAATATGACATAATGTCACACAAAACCCCAAAAATGGGCTGGACAAAAGTATTGGCACCCTTAACTTAATATTTGGTTGCACACCCTTTGGAAAACATAACTGAAATCAGTCGCTTCCTATAACCATCAATAAGCTTCTGACACCTCTCACCCGGAATTTTGGACCACTCTTCCTTTGCAAACAGCTCCAGGTCTCTCTTATTGGAAGGACACCTTTTCCCAACAGCAATTTTAAGATCTCTCCACAGGTGTTCAATGGGATTTAGATCTGGGCTCATTGCTGGCCACTTCAGAACTCTCCAGCGCTTCTTTGCCATCCATTTCTGAGTGCTTTTTGACGTATGTTTGGGGTCATTGTCCTGCTGGAAGACCCAGGATCTTGGACGCAAACCCAGCTTTCTGACACTGGGCCCTACAGTGCGACCCAAAATCCTTTGGTAATCCTCAGATTTCATGATGCCTTGCACACAGTCAAGGCACCCAGTGCCAGAGGCAGCAAAACAACCCCAAAACATCATTGAACCTCCACCATATTTTACCGTAGGTACTGTGTTTTGTTCTTTGTAGGCCTCATTCCGTTTTCGGTAAACAGTAGAATGATGTGCTTTACCGAAAAGCTCTATCTTGGTCTCATCTGTCCACAAGACGTTTTCCCAGAAGGCTTTTGGCTTACTCAAGTACATTTTGGCAAACTGTAGTCTTGCTTTTTTATGTCTCTGTGTCAGCAGTGGGGTCCTCCTGGGTCTCCTGCCATAGCGTTTCATTTCATTTAAATGTCGACGGATAGTTCGCGCTGACACTGATGCTCCCTGAGCCTGCAGGACAGCTTGAATGTCTTTGGAACATGTTTGGGGCTGCTTATCCACCATCCGGACTATTCTGCGTTGCAATCTTTCATCAATTTTCCTCATCCGTCCACGACCAGGGAGATTAGCTACAGTGCCATGGGTTGCAAACTTCTTGATAATGTTGCGCACTGTGGACAAAGGCAAATCTAGTTCTCTGGAGATGGACTTGTAACCTTGAGATTGTTGATATTTTGCCACAATTTTGGTTCTCAGGTCCTCAGACAGTTCTCGTCTCCTCTTTCTGTTGTCCATGCTTAGTGTGGCACAGACAGACACACAATGCAAAGGTTAAGTGAACGTCTCTCCTTTTTATCTGCTTTCAGGTGTGATTTCTATATTGCCCACACCTGTTACTTGCCCCAGGTGAGTTTACAGGAGCATCACATGCTTGTAACATTCTTATTTATCCGCAGTTGTGAAAGGGTGCCAATACTTTTGTCCAGCCCATTTTTGGAGGTTTGTGTGACATTATGTCGAATTTGCTTTCTTTCCTCCCTTTTTTTGTTTTGTCCCAATACACACAAAGGGAATAAACATGTGTATAGCAAAACATGTGTTAATGCAATACGTTTCGTGAGAAATACATGATTTCCTGGAGAAATATCAAGGGTGCCAACAATTTCGGCCATGACTGTAGATCTGTGTTGTTCTTGATTGGGTGATGGCAAATATTTAAATTCTCTCTATTATACCAACCTATCCTATTTATGGATACTTGGCACTGAAAATTAAAGTGGAATTCCTGCCTATCACTATGCTTAAAAAGTTCCCTCAACCCCCCCGCTACTGACCCTGTGTAAACCTGTATATACTTACCTATTTTTAGTCTGCTCCGGTGCAGTGAGGTCACATGATCCTCAGCAGCAGTTGGGGACTGGAGGGAGCACTTCGACAACGTGACAACGGCTGGGACATGAGTGACATCACAGCTCCTGGAATTCCCAGCTGTTGTCAGCGCTCCCTACTGTCCCCTGCAGCCACTGCTCAGGAACACAGGGGAGGTGGAGCTGCGGGATCACATGACCAGACTGAAGTGGACTAAATATAGGTATCAGGGGCGGACTGACAACTCATGGGGCCCCCGGGTAATAGGGGATCATGGGGCCCGTGTCCTTGCCCAAACTCAAAAAAGCCTATGAAAAAGGGGCATCTCATGGGGCCCCCTACTGACCCCGGGCAGTGCCCGAGTTTCCAAATGGTCAGTCCGCCCCTGGTAAGTATACATATTTTTTTACATAGGCTGCACAGCAGAGGTAGCTGGAGAGGGGAGGGAACATTTTTAAACATAGTGTTAGGCAGGAATTCCACGTTAAAATGGTTATAAAGCCTAAATATTTTTTATCTTAATTCATTCCTTGCATTGAAGTTCAAAATGTTTAGGCATCTTTATCACCTCTTCTTCCCCCCCTTTTACTTTCCTGAGTCCTCAATCGATCCAATACTGTGTACATATGCAGCAGCTCTTTCCTCTTCTCCCCACTCTCACAGGCTTTGGTGAGAGGAGGGGGAGCCATTGGTTCCTGCTGCTGTCAGTCAAATCCTGTGGAGAGGGAGTGGGGGCAGGATCGAGCATGCAGGTTTGCCATGATAGGAAGCGGTTTCCTATGGTGGTACACCGAGAAAAGAAAGAGCCTGGAACAGCAGTGGGGGACCCAAATGAAGGAGGTTAGGGGCCACTTTATACAATTCCATTGTACAGGTCAGATAACTATAAACCTATTCGTTATTTAAAAAAAATTTAATAAAAGTTAGACTTTACAATCACTTTAATGTATACATAAAGTATATAGAACAGACATAGCAATGCCAAGGTCAGACTTATGTGTTCTTTATAAAGAAAGAAAATTAATCATCTAACACTTGACTTAAAAGGATGTATAGCTCACACAGAGAGATTTTTTTTTATTATTTCCCTGTTCTTATAAGAAAAAAAAGAAAAAGAAAAACAGAATGACTCCCACACCAATTTTAACAATCTAAAACACTACTTGTGAAAATTTTGCCTTGCGATCAAGTTCAATTCTTTTTAATCAGATAGAGCTAAATTGTATTATTTCTCCATGTCCCTGAAACTAACAAAATGGAAAGTCACACTGGTTCTATATCATATGAGTCACACTCCTTTAGTTAAGTTATGATTCTGTGACAGATTTACCCAGAGGAATTGTAAAATCTGTTTATGGGGGGAAAAAAAATACTGGTTACTCTCTGAGTTCAGCTGCTTAACTGAAAATTTATAGCAGGTAAAAAATAGAAACACAGTATTCATTTCAGGAATATATGTGATGTTTAAAGCAACCTGTAAGGTTCTACGTAGTTTGACTTTGATCAAAAGACAAACATGTTAATTACTTTGAAAGTGCTTATAATTATACCAAAATGGTAGGAATTTACACAAACGTTTCACATAGATAACGGTTTTCCTTAAAATAAACCCCCATATTCCTCCCAATAGTCACAAATGAAAAATGAAACCTTTCTAACGATCAGTCCATCATCATATGACCCTCTATGGCATCTCTTCTGATAGTGATGCCCAGTGATTCATCACTGCAGTCTGGGTCTCATCACTTCCGATACTATGACAGCGCCATTTAGCCTTTAGGACCTAGTGAGAACCCTGCTAATTGGAAGTGTCCACCTCACCAAGTAGTTATTTGGACACTTAAAGCAGCAGCTTCCCACAGACCTAAAGAAAAAAAGACTTGTGACCCAGCCTATATAACATGACTGTGAACTCAGGCAGGATTTTGGGACATTTGTGTAGATTTGTTTTATCATATGAAAGGTTGTTTGTTAAAGCGAGATGGCATGGGCTAGGTTTTTTCTGGAGATAGCAAAGTACTTTGAAACTCATTGTACTAAAATAATGTTGCACATTTGAGAAAAAGAAAAAAACCTGGAGGCAGGCCTATTTTTACAAAATGCCATCCTAAGTCCCAGAAGCTGGCAATTAATTTCCAAATTCAGTGCAATAAAAAGATTCTCCTTTGGTGATAAAGTAGATGCTTGCTTGTACAAAAGACATTGCTTTTTATTCCAAGGAATGGATAAATTATCCAAGCTAATTGTCCAAATAAAAAAAAATCTTAATACTAAGGAAAAAAATGAGAACACACCTAAAACAGTTCAAAAAACTTTTAAACTGGCTGATGTGCAGTGATTTAAAAATTATGACATGGTCTTGCTAACCCTGAAGGATGGATGGACCTGCCATGAAGAACAAAACATTGAACATGAAAAACACTTTTATTTGTAATGAAACCACAAATAAAGGCTAGAAATAGCTATTGGTAGTTAGTCACTATCGACTAGACTTGTTTTGAAATGCTGAAGATGTTTCGTCAGTTCAGATGAAAATCAGGAACATACCCCAGCATTCATAACCACATAGGTAATTTGGTCACCTTAACGTGGAACTTTATATCTCTGTCAAGATGAATGAACTCCTATGCATTAACTGGAGTGATGTCATCCTGGCCCCACCAATCAAAATGGTCAATGCTCAGAACCCAGAAGAAAAATGGATGAAGATGTCAGTGGCCGGCAAGAGGGCTCATGGACATTGCATCATCGGAGTATCACTGGGGAGTATAGTTCCACTTCAATCCAACCTTCATGGTGTCAGATGGCAGATAAAAGGATGGTGTGAAACTTTGTGAAAGCAACTTGTTCTAATATGCATAATCCAGTCACCTTGAACTCTGACACAGTTGATAAGGTCTTGATACAAACAAAGAAATAGGGAATAAGTAGCCTGTTGTAGAAAATCACTTGCTAAAAAGCATTGACAGTTCCTTCCACCAATGAGAGAGGACAGTGCTCTCTGTAATGACATCAAGGCCAAGACTCCACCTCTTCCTCTACAGAAAGCACTAGCAAGTTTTGGAGACCCTTTCTTTTTAGCAGTCAGACTACTTAATAAACTTTAAAGGTTTTCTGCTGTTTACAGAAACCCACAAAACAGATTTTCAGTATTAAGAGTAAAAAAGGATCTCATGTGGTTTTACCACCTGCCCAAAAAAAGAACACTGTGGGTGAGTGCATAAATGTTTGCTGTAAAAACCTGATTATGAATCACTAATATAAACACGAAAGTAAATTATTTCAGCTAGAAACTTATTTTGAAGGAAAGAATTTGATAAAATAGTTGCTGGAATTAAACTTTGGTGTTTGATGCATTATTACAGTAACATATCACCAGACAGCAGATCTTAGTTATTAATATTTGTTCAAGAATTTTAAAATGTGTATCTTGCTAAAATAAAATTACATGTTAAAAAAAAATTATAACTCAGATATTGTGAAAAGATTATTTTTTTTTTTAAAGTGACCCTGTGAGGTCCTAATTACTGTAAGATCTAACAACAAAGTTGAAGAGGACGCTGCAAGTACTAGAGGTATTGCTCAAAGCAGTTCCTGTTTGCTTTGGTGCCTTTGGATTTCAGGAACAAGGCTGAATGCTGGGATGTAAATTCTGTCCACTTGCATTAAGCCAAGCAAATTCCTGACACCAAGCCGTGCTTTACCTTTCAACAGTCTAAAGTCAGAGTTCCTACTATCCAAAACATTTTGAAATGGACTAGTAAAGTCAAAAACTTTTTTTCTAGTTTTGGAAAGAGCAGAGAAGGATTACACACCTTTTCAGGTTTTTACTGCTAACTGAGGCTTCATTATTATTATACAGGATTTATATAGCGCCAACAGTTTGCTCAGCGCTTTACAATATAACGGGAGACAATACGGCAACAATACAGTTCAATACAAGAGGGATTTGAGGGCCCTGCTCCTTGGAGCTTACAATCTAGGAGGGAGGGGCTAGTGGTACAAAAGGTAGTAACTGTGGGGGATGGACTGGTTGGAAGAGTAGAAGATTCCAGTATTAGCTGAGGGCAGGATAGGCTTCCCTGAATAGATAGGTTTTCAGAGATCACCTAAAAGTGAGTAGAGTAGGCGATAGTCTGATAAATTTGGGTAGAGAGTTTCAGAGGATGGGGGAAGCTCTGGAAAAGTCCTGGAGATGAGCATGGGAGGAGGAGACAAGGGAGCTAGAGAGTAGGAGGTCTTGCAAGCAGTGGAGAGTAAGGTTTGGGTGATATTGGGATGATCAACCGTATCAAAGGCCGCAGAGAGGTCAAGTAGTAAGAGTACGGAGTAGTGACCATTGGTTTTAGCAGTTAGAAGATCATTAGTGAGTTTTAGTAGGGCAGTTTCAGTGGAGTGTAGTGAGCGAAAACCAGACTGTAAAGGGTCAAGAAGGTTGTTGTAGGTGAGGTGGGAGCTCAGGCGATTGTAGACTAAGCGTTCTAGGAGTTTGGAGGTAAATGGCAGCAGGGAGATGGGTCTTAAGTTGTTCAGGTTGGTGGGGTCCAGGGAGGGCTTTTTAATTATTGGAGTGATGTGCGCATGCTTTAGAGGGGAAGGCACCAGTAGAGAGGGAAAGATTGAAGATGTGAGTGAGGGAGCATAGGATGGAAGAAGAGAGTGACCGTAGTAGTTGTGAGGGGACAGGATCCAGGGGGCAGGTGGTGAGATGGGCTTCTAAGTAAACCTTAGTGACCTCTTCGGTAGTGACAAGGTCAAAAGAGGAAAGTGTTGAGGGAGGTTTAGTATAAGGTATGCTAAGTGGGATGGATGTCTCTGCAGTGGCGATGCTCCTACGAATTGCATCAATCTTGTTTTTGAAATGATTTGCAATCTCGTGAGCAGTGAGTGAGGTACTGGGTGGAGAAAGTAGAGAGTTAAAAGTAGAGAAGAGACGGCGAGGACTGGATGACAAGGTATTAATAAGAGTGACAAAGTAGGCTTGTTTGTCAGCATGAAGGGAGGACTTGTATGTTAAGAAAGCAGATTTATATAGGGTGAATGCTTATTGAGATTTGGTTTTACGCCACAATCGCTCCAGCGCACGACTATGTCGTTTAAGATTTCTGGTCTCGTCAGTCTGCCAAGGTTGTAATGGTCGTGACCTGATGCTTCGTGTTGTTAGAGGAGCAAGTGAGTCTAATGCGAATTAAAGCGAACTGTTATAGACATCAGTGGCCAGGTCAGGGCAGGACAGGGGAGAGATTCTGCCATAGAGTTGGTCAGTTGCAGAGTGGAAAGGAGCAGGGTTCAAGTTGTGAAGGTTTCTGCGGGTAATTGTTTGCTGCTTGGAGGGATAGGTGTTTGAAGGTCTGTGAAGCTGATGAGATTGTGATCATAGAGAGGAAACGGGGTGTTTGTGAGGTTGTAGGGAGTGCAAAGATGGGAGAAAACAAGGTCTAATGTATTCCCATCAGAGTGAGTGGAGGACTGTATACATTGTGCTAATGCAAAAGATGAGGTTAGGTTGAAGAGTGGGATGTAGCTGGGTTGTTGACATTAATAAGGATGTTAAAATCTCCGAGAATGATAGTGGGTAGTTCAGAGGAGAGAAAGTAGGGTAGCCAGGCGGAGAAATCATCAAGAAAGCGGGACATCGGTCCAGGAGGCCAATAGATCATTGCAATCCTCAGAGAAATGGGAGAAAACAGCTGGATGCAGTGAGTCTCGAAAGAAGAGAAGGATAGTGTCAAGGATCGGTGGTTCTGCCGCGATGCGCCGGGTGGTGCATGCGCAGAACACGATGCACCCTAGCCAGCGAGCATTGGGATCTTGGCAAATGTGAAGGCCGCGCATGCGCACTTGCGATCGCAGACACTCGCCTGGCACCAATGACAGCGCAGGGTGGGCTATTTAAACAGGACAGGAGGTATGTCAAATTTGGTCTTATCTGCTCTGTTCCTGATATCTGATACTGTGAATCTTCTGTTGCCGACCTCTGCATTGTTCCTGACCCTGCTGACCATCTCCTGTTTAACCCCTGGCTTGCCTGACCATCCTTCTGCCTGATCCTCTGTACCGCACTGCCCGTAAGTTACTGAACCCGGCTTGTGACCCTGATCATTCTCTGCCTGCTCCCCGGGTACCTCGCTGCCCGCACGTTGCTGACCTGGCCTGCCTGACTACGCCTTACGCTACCCAGACGATCCATTCCGCACGGATCGGTCCCTGTTACCAGGTCTGCCAGCCTCTTCACGTCAGGCTCCATTACCCGCACACCTCTGGCGGAGCTCTCTACCATTGCCGAACGTACTGAGGGGTCGCGATCTGGTATCAGTCTGCTCCAAGTCCATCCCCACCATCAGGGGCCCTGGTGAATAAGCAGATTGGGACTTAGACCCCACGCCCTGAGGAACCCCGTGCTGTGGGCTGCTTGAGACGCTGCCCGGCGGTGTTTAACAGATAGAGAGTGAGGGTTATGGAGGACTTGAAAGGTGCTGAGTGGGGATAGAAGCAAACCAACTCAACCACCTTTCCGACCACTGGGTCTGGGTGAGTGGGTCCAGAGGAGGCCTCCATAGGAAAGTGCTGCGGGAGAAGCAGAATCTGCTGCTTGAAGCCAGGTTTCTGTAATTGCTAGTAGGTTAAGGGAGCGGGAGACAAAAAGGTCATGGACAGAATTGAGCTTATTACAAACAGGGAGGGCATACCAGAGTGCACATGAAAAAGGGAGTGTGGTTTTTGGGAGCACGGGGACCGATATTAAATTGAGGGGATTGCGGCTATTCCCGGAAGAAAGAGGATGCCAGGTGTGGGGGTGAGATAGTGGAGGACCAGGGTTTGGGGAGATATCCCCAGAGGTTAGAAGAAGAAGGGTGAAGAAAGTA
This sequence comes from Staurois parvus, assembly GCF_062004578.1. Lineage (NCBI taxonomy): Eukaryota > Metazoa > Chordata > Amphibia > Anura > Ranidae > Staurois > Staurois parvus. The sequence goes on from NW_028319268.1 coordinate 790,787, forward strand.
ACATGGGAGCGGGATGTACACAAGTGCGCATGCCTTCCAGTCCTGGTGTTTGGGTCAGCAGGAGAGTTAAGTATCAGCAGGAGGTGATGAGAGCAGTAGTAGGGAGATGGTAGCAGTGAGGGTGAGATGTACAAGTTTTGGGGTGTAGCAGAGGGGTAAAGAAGTGGGAACGCAGGAAAGTAATATGAAAAGGAGGAGTAGAGGGGACATATTAAAAAGGTACATGGAGTGGGTCTCAGACTTGTAAGAGATGTTTCCCCAGGTGTTTGCTTGCAGTCTGTTCAGCATGCAGTAGAGTTTCTTGTATCTTCCTGCTGCTTGAGTTATCCTGCTTTAGTTCAACTGCTGTGTTTACCTGCGTCTTAGCACTCCATCAATGCAGCACTCACGCAAAAGCAGCACCCCATCTGTGACTGTCCCCCCATCTGTCATTTCCCCCCATGAGCTGATCTAAATTTATAGAGAGATGGTCAAATGAGCACTCTTCTCCGCCCCAATTAGGAACTGATAAGGATCACTTGAATAGGGGAGGATGGTTCTCAAACACAGACCAGACACAGGCCACAGTCATAAAAAAGGGTGCAACTGGAGGTGAGAACTAATCAACAGACAAAAATATATATGCACAATTTGTTCTGAAATTAACAGGAGTCCATGCATTGTTGTAGTTTAGAGTGGAGAAGAGGATAGCAGCATTTACCCCGAAATAGCAGCATTTACCCAGAAATAGCAGGAGTCTATGCGTTGTTGTAGTTTAGAGTGGAGAAGCAGATAGCAGCATTTACCTGTGAAAAGCACGGAAGGCATGATTAGACTGCTGTGTTTAACTGCGTCTTAGGACTCCATCAACGCAGCACTCAAGCAAAAGCAGCACCCCATCTGTGACTGTCCCCCCATTCAAAATATTTACCTTCAACTACTATCCTGCTGGCAATAGGTTTACCAGAATAGTGATGGAAAATCTGCCACCAAGACACTGATAGAATGAAAAATCTGAAGGGGGTGAACATGACTGGATATTGACCCAGTATGTAAGAGCTCTGTGTATCATGCTATTTTTATCTAAACAAGGTCATAAAAGTCGCCTTTGTCCAAAAAGCCAGACATCTGGAATCTCAATAGACTTGCACCTTTACTTTGCTTTGCAGAGGTTTGAAACCTTTACGTGGACCTCAAATAACTTGGTGTCTCCATGCCACCCTTCTTAGCATACACAAATCAAAGATAGGATGCATGCTACCAGACTGCTAGCGGATTCTACTCATCCTGCAGCTAAATTAACACCCAACAGTTCTCCCAAACACATCGAGTCTGTTTCAGCCACCTTCTCTAGCCAACTTCTCCACCTCAAGCTCTTCCACAGCTACAACAGCATCGCCTGGTAAGGACCTTCCTGACATCCTGCATTCACTCTTTACTAAGAGTAACATAGAGGAACTGGTGACCACATTTAAGGGGCTCTGAGACAAGAAATGGCAGAGGTGTGAGATACAGTCACTGACTTTGCTTTCAGGGTAGCCTCTCTAGAACCAGACAAGCCTACCTTAGATAGAAGGCAACCAGCCCTGGAGGCCACTCATGTAATATTGATGAAAAGGTTAATCCTCCTAAAAGTGAAAGTAAAAAAGTGAAAACCCCAGTAGAAGGAACAATTTCAGACTTTGAGGAATCCCTGAGGCCATCTCTAGTCCTGGATCTACATTCTTCACTGAGCAAGCCATGTGACTCTCAACTGGATCCAGATAGCAGGGGCTTCCAACAGCTGGGGTGATCCCTGTCATCTAAAAGTCAGGAATAATTTAGAAGGTTTTCATCTAAAATCTCCAGACCAATTATCAGCTCTGTTTGACCTCCTCAGTGCAGAAGCCGTTCCTGTGCCTAAATGGCTTCTTTCAGCATTCTGCACTGCAATCTGAAACAACAACACTCCAGATCATCTCGAGACCACACCTGTGATAGCACCACAATGAGAGGAACATAGCTGGATACTACTATTTGTACCTTCTGTGAACAACCTCTCCTCTAAATGGCGAAGAAATGATACCTAGTCTTCTGATTCCAGACTCCAGACCTATGTACTTAGGTAATCTGTGTAATTTTGGCATACCGGTAACATTGTCCCACCAATAGTTTATATTTCTTAATATTACAGAAGCTGACTGACTTTACAGGCCAGTTGGCTGCATTTTTACACATGTATGAGTGGTCTTACACACAGAGGACCTACCCATTATTGAAACCAGAGACTAGCTAAATTACAACGGCAAACAGGTCACATACAGGGACAGACAAAAGTGGCGGGCAACCATTGTAAAAATGCATATATTACATATTTACATATATAAACTTATATAGGACACTGAGACTTCTAATTTTGCTGTGACTTTGATACTACCAGCTTGCCTCTGATCTGTTAAGAGGCAAAACATATTTGTTTGTTAACTAGTTAGAGATTGATTTAGATTGTGCCCAAAAAACAGACAGGCATAATTTTACAAATCTGTCCCCAATATGGCACACTACACATCTTTATAGGCTCATTTCTTTCTATTCTGTTTTCCTTATAAACATTTAGCTTGAAGTTTTGCCTTTCATGTCATTCCCTGGAGTGCGGGATCATTTCAGTACCGTTGATTGCGCAAGGCAGACAACATTAATTTCTCCTTGTTCAGGAGTACTGGCTGATAACTGTGGTGGCTGGACGATAATAATTGACTCCTGTCCTCCGTGGTCAACTTTATTATGACAGGTTTACATTTTTTTTGCATTGTTCACATGCATGGTTAAATCTCCAATTACTGCTAACAGTTTTACCTACAGTATGCCTTACAAATAGTGTCTCAATATGCTCTTACTCCCCGATGCATTAAGGAGTCTATCTTTGACTCCACAATTAATCCTAGCTATTACCTCTATACTTATATATCAGACATTCCAGATAGTCTTTAAGTTTAGACTAGCTGCATCACAATTATTAATTTCTGATAGACATGGCTTAGACAGTTTTATTGGAAGCTAACCCCCCCCCCCCCCGGGTCAAAGTGCCTGGACAGATGAGTAATGCTAAAATATTTAGTTTAGTTCCCTCACCCCTTCCATCCTCCAGTACCTTTAGTTGAGGAGGACCCCCCTCAACTATAGTTCTTTTTTTTTTCTTTCACTCCCTCTCCCCCTCTCTTTTTCCCTTTCCAATCCCGCCCCTTTCCCCCTATAAGTGTGCTTGCTCACACTTATAACCTTCTCATTGTTTCATCTACATTTTTAGTGATAGCTTACCAAGATAACCTTGCCCACATGCCGAAACCTGTCACTACAATAGTGATATGGAATGTAAAGGGTTGGAATATTTCAGAAAAAGGTCTAGAGTTTTGGGAGATCTGTGGAATAGGAGAGTGGATATGGCTTTTCTCCAAGAAACTTACTTTCAAACAGGGAAAATCTCACAATCTCTAACTTCCATTTCTCTTATAGTACCTCCCCACACTCCAAACCTAAAAGGGGTGAGCATTGTTATGTCACAAATGACTAATTGGAAATATCAACCCTCTGATGAAGGGGTGGTCCCTGTTCCTTAAAGATCCATAAAGCTTGGTTCTTACCAATGCGTTTTAAGTGCTTTTTGCAGAAATGCACTACAGTCCATTTAACATGGATTTCTATAGGACATTTTCACATACATGCTTTTTTGAGCTGCTACGTTTTTGAAAAGGGTCAGGGACTTTTTTAAATGCAAAAAGCAGCATTTTTGCTGCAGTAGAGTTCAATGGAGAAGCTGCTGAAACACATGTAGTGCGTTTTCCGACGCATTTTTTTTCTGCACAGCAACAAAAAAATTTCCACTGTACAGAAAAAAAGCTGAAAAGAAAGCAAAATGTGATAAAAACATGGCAAAAAATATGCATGTAACAACGCAAAGCACAATGCAAAAAGCATTCTAAAATGGATCAAAAGCAAAGTGCATAGGTGTGAACCAAGCATAAATGGTCAGCTGGTCATGCTAGTGAATGTGTATGCCCCAATCACTAGTCAGTTTAATTATTTGAAGGTGGTTTTGACCAACTGGCGCAGTTTATGGAAGTAAATTAAAAGAATGAACACCACACTTTGCGGAGTTCAAAGTGTTACAATCTGTGTCCCTTTAAGGATAGCAGTTGCAGACAGGTGATAACTCTCCTGATAAATCTGTAGTGTAACACTGAGGTTCATTCAGTCCCTGTGCTTCTTCTCATACTATGAGCAGGATAAACACCTCAGAGTCTTATGGAAACAATCCTCCATGACAGTTAATTATGTATCACAGTGGATTGTTTACAGAAGACTCTGACCTCTATCCTGTTCATAGTATGAGGAGGAGCTCAGCAGACTGAATGAACTTGGAATTTGTGGAAGGTCAGGTTATGCTAGAAGGTGACCTAAACAAGGATCTAGACCTACTCCTAGATGTGCCCCACAATGAATTACATCTATCCTACATTATAATCCAAATGTTTAATTGATGTCAGGCATCCTTCTCACAAGATAGGGATTACATCTTTTACTTTTGCCTTTGTATTTCAGCATTGATTATTTCTTTGTGAAACGAACTGACCGTCACAGAAATAGATCTTAATGGCTAGACATGTGCTAGTGCTTATGGACATTCTCCTTGGTGACGATACCCCCAAAGTGTGGAAATGGACCCTTACCGAACCACTACAGCAGAATGACCAAACCAAAGAAGTAGTTGAACAAGGAATTCAAAATTTCCTAAAAGACAACCCTGTCTCGGAATCTCTCACATAACAGTGTGAAAAAATTCATAAATATTGTATAAGAGAAGTCTTGATAGCTTAAGCTTAAAACAAAAATGAATAAAAAGATCTCAGATCTGCTATTACATATTCACAAACTTAAAACCTTGCACAAAAAACACTAGCTCAATAAACTGCAACTGAATTAAAGCTTCACCATTAAATAAAAAAACTTCTATTCAAACTAAAAGCCCAAAAAACTAGGACTAAGCTGTCCTTCTAAGAATAAGAATAAACCGGGTAGCATACTTTCTTCTGTCCCTTTTTTTTAAGGGACTGTCCCTGATTTGGAACAAAATCTCTGTCCCTTTTTCCTCCTTATTTTGGTCTGATCTATATAACTGTATATACAATGCACTATTTATCTTTCAAAAAAGTGTTTCCCAGTGCTAAACCTTTCATCCAACTTCTAAATTGTTGCATTTGTAAACTTCAAAAGCTAATATAAGGAAACAATAGCAGTAAAAAAAAGTGTGGGTTTAACTAATTTTTTCTGTGTATAATTCTCCTTTAAGGGGGCGGGCAGGGTGTGTATCCTATGCCCACATACATTTTCTAATAGGTGTCCCTCATTCCCATCCCAAAAAGTTGGGAGCTATGGGGTAGGATTCTAGACAGAGCCTTGCGGGAAACACAACTTCAGCCATTTAACTCACAAATTGGCAAAGGCCATGACAAAATGATCAATATACCTGAAGAAACGGTGCATTGTTTCCAGGACTAATATAAATCACTCTACAATCCCTCCACTATACCAGACCCAAAGAAAAAAAGGCCACTTGTACACAAAAAATGTTGCTAGCTTGGGCATCCCTTGTCTAACTTTAGAAGAAAATTTGTCAATTCACCAATCTCTGAGCAAGAATAACAAAGTATTGAAAACTGCAAAGCCACATAAAGTCTTTGGTTCGGATGGCTTCATCTTCTTATACTACAAACCCATTTCTTGAGGCATTTAACTTACGACTGAATAGCTACCAATACCCTTCTAATACCTACGATCACGCAATTTCATCATCCCTAGAAGGGCATAGACCTAACCCAGTTTTCTAGTTTTTGCCCATTTCATTATTAAATGTCCGTCCGTAATGGTTTTCTAAAAGCCTAGCCAACTGCTTGCTCCCCATGATCCAACATACTGTTCTATTGGACCAAGTGGGCTTTGTCCAAAATATAGAAGCCAAAGATAAGGGCCCCATACATTTTTCATATAGCCCAAACCAAAAAACACATTTTTCATACAGCCCAAACCAGTAAAATTCTATCCATGCTCCCTTCAACTGATGCAAAAAGAACTTTTGCTTAGATAGACTGGACATTTCTAAAAATCTAACCTACATTATATAGGTATAAGGGAAAATATGTTCATTGAAGCTTCCTGTAAGTATATCTGCTTGCTCATATATCCCGTATGGCAAACAGATATTCTGACAGGTCTGCAAGAGACCTGCATGGCATCAGTGATCGACTGATCGCTGGTGCAATGCTTTCCAGGCTCATGCAGACAAAAATAATAAACACACATTTTTTTTACCTGCAAAAAAATGTTCATTTATTTTTTTTGGCAAAAAGGTGAACTTATCCTTTAAGACTATCGCTGTTTGGAAACATTGTGTCAAGCCAGTTAACAATGCTATACTTTTTATATATATATTTTCTATGGCTTTCTAAGAAACACACTTCTTTGTGAGTAGCACTTCGTGTTTAAGTGGCAGAGAAGGGTGGGTGTAAAGACTGTAGACAAATGGAGGAACCCCTGGGCTGCAAAAACACTGGCTTTGAAACAGCTGTTCCCATACTAGTACAGGGTTACTTAAGGTGGAACTACCATGCATTTGAGTACCACAAACCAAAATAGCTCTTTCATTAATTTATCAAAGCAAACCCACTCATCCATCTAAGTCTCCCTGCTTTATTTTGCTAAGAAGTCACTTTGAAACATACCCCCTAGTATTTCTGGCTATGTCCATCTTGAGTAAGGGCAGATGATTTATGTAGCATTTATTTCCTGGAATCCATCTACCCTTAGTTCAGGTATGAAAGCCAGAGGATGTGCTTAACTGAGAAAACTCCTCCACCCTGTCCTGAAGACTTATGGGATGTATGTCATTATAGGCATGAAAATGAGGAAGTAACCAAAGAAATATAAAAACTGATTTAAAACAAGTAACTAGAATATACTTTCTTATCTATTTACTAATGTGAGAGGCATAAGGATTAAAATTTGTTAATATTGATTGATAAAGCAAAGTTCCATTTAAAGAGCACAATAATACACTACACCATACTCTATATGTATTTCTATTCTAAACTTCAGAGATAGAATGGAGAATACCTTTAATCTGGTCATATTTAATTATTTCAGTAGCTTGTAATTTTAAAACAATATGCTTTATATGTTTAACTCACTGCAGTGTACTGTCACTCTGAAGAATTCAAATAACTCATAAAAATAGGAAATCAGTATGTCTCTGTTTTATAGATCTTACTGCCCCATGCAGAGACTTATCATCTGTACAGAGCCCTTGGATCATGTGTATTCCAGCAACCAATGAGTTAAGGGCATCATGCTGCGCGCTCAGGTAAAAAATCAGTAACACTCTACGTCAGTATGATCTAAGAACTGCTGATTAGTTTTGTGGAAAGCCTCCTTTTTATCTTCAGCGAGAATTATATATTTATTAAAGCAAATATGCCAGCGTGTGTTTAGTTTCTTTCCTTGTTCTTTGACCTGACAATGAGCTGCCCCCCGCGAATGGATGTGCTACAGGATTTAATCAAAGGATTAAACAGGGCTTTGATCTCAGGCCACCAATTTCACCCTGGCAAGCAGTCAAGTTCACATTAGCATGAGACCAAGAGGGTCACCAGGATGGCAAGAAAATCAAATAAGAGTCGTGATTCTGATTATATGAACTTACATGAACTTATATTTTTCACATTATATATATTATATAACTTAATGGACTTCTCAGTAATTAAAAAAAAATGGGAGTTAAATGAGTGTGATGAATTAAAAAAAAAAACTGTTCACTCTCGAGCACCTTTTTTTGTTTTTCAATTTATGGAGGAACTCCTTCAAGTTATTTGGAGCAAAAAGAAATGTGGGTAAAATTAGAAGACACGTTTTTTTTTGAGTTTTGGATACAGTGGGCAAGGAATTTCCTCTCACTAATGTTCCTGGTATCACCAGAGAAAGAATGAGAGGGGGTGGACCCTTTCCAAATGGTCAGAGGTGAAAACACTTTCTTAAGAAACAAACATCTGTCAAATTTTTTTATTTTTATGTCCCCAACGGAGAGATGTCTCTTCAGTTGGTCCTAAAGACTTCTGCCACCATGGACAGAAAATAAGGTGAAGATTTTCCAATAACGAAACATTGACCATTTAAGTTCTGATGGGGGCTCTAATCTACCAAACCTAGCATAAACATTTTTGATTGACTTTAATGTCAATGTAACTATAGACAACAGATAATTTTTGCACAATCTAATTGTTTTAGCCAAATTGGGCAATTTATATAAAGACAAATTGAAAGATTTTAAACAGTTAGGAGCGCTTTAGCTAATTACTACTGTTTACCCCAAGTGATAAGGGCCATCAGAAGAACTGCCCGTGCAGATATGCACATTTGAGTAATCAGACAACACATGTTTAAAGAAGTCAGTCAAAATCGCTGAAGGACAGATAGATCATGTCTGCACATCCACCTGTCCTCTAGCTACCATTACCGATGATGAAACGGACCCATTCAAGTCTACGGGAAGTCTCTAAATACCAGGAATAAATATACCTACAAACAGAAGTCTTAGCCTGAACCAGCCAAATATGGTCAGAAAGAGTACGTCTCCATACTCACTGACCTCTCAGGACATCTTCGCAGGAGAACACTATTGTCCAGCAGTGCCCCCTTTCCTCTACAGGCTTAAACACACATGTCCACTTGTGTCAATTATGTCAAGAAGATGCATACAAAAAAATCTTTAGGCATACCAACATGGCTGTGACTGCCATCTGATGGCAGTGGATAGCCCCAGGCTGGACATAATGACAATGATGTTGAGCTTGATGTAGTAACATTGAGCATGAGTGGCTATCTAGACTAAAAGCATAGATGTGAGTGCTCACAAAACATAATTCACCACCCCTCTCCATTTGAGGGAGATGTCAGGTTGTCTTTACAGGGCAACAAGAAAAAATAAACTCAGATATGTATATACTACTATCTGACATAAATGCTTCTGAAAGGTTTCCTCAGCACCCATACCTAGTACACTCTATTGAGAAAGAGTACTTAAAGAGGTTTATGACATCCAAAATACACTCACCAACCACTTTATTAGGTACACCTGTTTAATTGCTTGGTAACACAAATTGCTGATCAGCCAATCACATGGCAGCAATTCAATACATTTAGGCATCTAGATGTGGTGAAGACAACTTGCTGAAGTTCAAATGGAATGGAGAAGAAAGAGGATTTAGGTGACTTTGAATGTGGCATGGTTGTTGGTGCCAGATGGACTGGTGTGAGTATTTCAAAAACTGCTGCTCTGCTGGGATTTTCACGCTCAACCATCTCAATGGTTTACAGAGGATGGTCCGAAAAAGAGAAAAAATCCAGTGAGTGGCAGTTATGTGGATGAAAGTGTCTTGTTGATGTCAGAAGTCAAAGGAGAATGGGCAGACTTCATGCTACAACATTCAGATGGTAGGGTCAGAATTTGGCGTAAACAACATGAAAGCATGGATAAATCATGTCTTGTATCAATGGTTCAGGTTGGTGGTGGTGTAATGGTGTGGGGGATATTTTCTTGGCACTAGCAAGGTGTACATAATAAAATGGCCGGAGAGTGCATATCATCTAACACTCCAGAAAAAATTGGAAACCTTGGCTGTACAAAGGAAAAGTCTGTTCGAGCTTGCTTACCCTGATGATGTTAATACAGTGGGGTTTATTTACTAAACCTGGTTCACTCAGAATTCCGAGCACTTCTGCATGGAAATCAATCAGCTTACAGGTTTTATTGCTGAAGCTTAATTGAACAAGTTGAGGTTAGAAGCTGATTGGCTGCCACGCACAGCTGCATGGAATTCTGAGTGAACCAGCTTTAGTAAATCTCCCCCAATATGTCTATTTCACTGGATACTTTATTATTGTTAACATTCTTGGAAAATAAGCCACCAAACATATGAACAAGAGAAGGATATTTACTACATCCTTGATTCATTATTGGAATAAACAGTAACAATTAGTTTTGAACAACATACTCAAAGAGGCACTGGGAAATTTTAAGCTTGCAAGTGTAGTCAGATGAAGGAAAAATTCAAACAAGCTCAATAGCTCTGGCAAGGCAGCACCAATGCTGCAAGGCTCCCCTCAATGGGCACCCAACAGTAGCTCAAATAATAGAAATATAGGAAGAGGCGCCATGCCAAAATTGAATACACAAGTCCAAGATAATATAAATGCTGCTTGACTTTTTATATAACTTTTTACTAACAATTAAAATGATCTTGAACTCGTTTATTGGGTTTTGGTCTGGCGCTACTTTCTATATTTTTATGGTTTGAAATATAGTTTTCAGGACTTACTACATTGATTTGCAGAAGAAATAAAATAATGGTAGTGACTACAGGAAAGGGAATTTTGTGTCCAGCAAATGTCCTTGTGGAGCTCCAAGAAGTAGGAATCTGGAGAGCCTATGGATTGTTTCAAATACGAAATTCTATGGTCACTTTTTTGAAAAAATAATAAATGCACATATTTGTGCAAAAATAAATTGTGTTTGCTTCAGACGAGTCTGTAAAGCATCGCACCTGCAATCAGTAGATCATGGGTGCAATGTCAGGTTCCTGAAGACACACCATCCAGCTTTGTGCCCTAATCAGTGCCCTCGCAGTTCATTGAGAACTACAAGTCATTTGCTGTGGTGGCAGGAAGACGGGACTTGTAGTTTCTTCATTCACAGATGCCTGTGAATGAACGATGTGGCTGTGAAGATGCAACCCATCACAGTCACGCCAATTTTGAAATGTGGTAGCAGGAGTGGGGAGGGGGATCGGAGGGTGAGTGGGGCATGAGCTGGAGCATGTTACATGTAACACATACTATGTTCAAAAAGGCAAACTTCTCATTTGACTTGCAGTGCTAGATAAGTTATGTTTTCAACAAACAATCCACAAAAAATGTTGTTTGGTGGGTTGAATCACGGACTCATATGTTCTTTCTCTGCTTCCGTTTTTTAAAAAGTTTGCAGACTCACACATCATTCTTTTAAATAGGAATTCCCCTCATCATGTCACCTTCACCATAATAACATATAAATTAAAATACCACATGGAAAGTCTTCAGCCCTCTTTAGAAGATAAGTTCACCTTTTAGGTTAGAATTTCACTTTTCATAATAAATAGAAGTGTTTTCCAATACCATTTCTCGCCCAGCCATCCCAACGTGCTTTTCTCTCACTCACCTAATCCACATGAGGTTTTATTTTTTGTCAGTTTCTGTGAGATTTTGAATGGATTTTCAGATTGCATAATTTCCTGTAGATGATCTCTCAGCATTCACTTCCTGTAGGCCATATCTCAGAGGCATTCACTTCCTTGGTGCATCACAGAAGAGGGTGTGATAGGGTGTGTTCACCACTCTGGACCACACCTTCCTCATTACAATACTACCTTCCTCCCATCAGCTATGTAGTACTATTCCATAGTTCTAGTAAATCTAAAGGAAATTGTACAGAGATTGTACTAACAGATTGCATAGTGTATGACCATCTTTATACAAGTACATAGGAGGGAATGGACGGAGACAGTTGTTGGGCCCCATTCACATCTCCACGTAGTGAAGACTCACATTCCCGCATACGTTTGTTTTGGGTGCTTTGAAGAGTTTTCACTTGTCACTTGAACGGTCTTGCCCGACATACAACAAAAGCTCCAGAACTTTTTTGGAGCAGAGCACGGTGCATTATCACAGTTTTTGGTGTGTTTGCCACACTTGGGGTACCTTTAATATGTAATGAAACCACAAACACAATGCACATTTGCAGAGTGTTTCTGAAACGCATGACAAAGCATGCATTTTCTGTGCAGATTGCCATGCGTTTGGAAACACACAGATGTGAACGGAGCCTCATTGTTCTGTGTAAATGCACCTATTTCACTTTCTTCTTGCCTACTTTTCCATAAAGGCCAGATTTGTGGAGTGCATGACTAATAGTTGTCGCGTATACAGATTCCCCCACCTGAGCTGTTACCATGGGCCTCTTGGCTGCTTCTCTGATTAATGCCCTGATTAAGGAAATTTGTTCCACTAGATTTTAGTTAGGGGTATCAGAGTAAAGGAGGCTGAATACAAATGCACGCTACGCCTTTCAGATATTTATTTGTAAAAAATTTTGAAAACCATTTATCATGTTCCTTCCACTTCACAATTATGTGCCACTTTGTGTTGGTCTATCACACAAAATCCCCATAAAATACATTTACGTTTTTGGTTGTACCACGACAAATGTGGAAAATTTCAAGGGGTATGAATACTTTTTCAAGGCACTGTAACTCCCAGAGAACCTCTTACATCACAGTTCCCCTTTACATTAAAGTCCACAGAGCTCCCCCTTAGAGTGTAAGTGGAAATTTTATGGACTCAGATATAATGGGGAAACTCTGTGGACTCTGATGTAAGGGGGGCTCTGAAAACAAGTTGGATAAACCTCAGGTTCTGAGCTTCAACAGACAGGCCATAAAAACCAGAAACCGAGAAACAGGATGAAGTATTGAAGACAGAAAGTCTGGGTGGTGTGAGAATGGCCATGGAGTATTCACCGGGAATCTGAGCATAAACAGGCACCATGCTCATCTGGGCCAATTTTTTGCAACACAGATCACCGCAATGCCCTCCCTGTTGATCCTGTAGAGCATCAAAAGAAGGATTTTATCGGAGGAAATGCATAAATCATGGAAAAGTAGAAAGAACTGATCAAAGGAATCACCAGTGCATCCAATGGGAAGCTCTGCATTGTTTGCACTGTCCATTGCATGCTGACACCGAGTGCCTAAATGGAGTGGTCCTCAAAAGCAGAGCGTTCAGATAGCCCACAATGTGGACACCCTGAAAGAGAAGTAAAGCTAGGGAAGGGGCCAGCACTTTCATTAGGACCCATATAGCTGTAGACAGGCCAAAAGGAAGAGTAACAAGTAGAAATGCTTTCCCACCGCAAGCCACAAATAAAGCATTAATGTGAGGGAAAAATGGAGGTGTGCAAGTAGGCATCCTAAATGTCTTATTGGAGGGAGATGAAGACTGACCTGGCCGATTCCATGTAGAATATTTTTGCCACGAAGTTGAAGTTTCAGGGATATCAAATCTAGGATGGTCAAATGCTAACCTTGGCCTTTGCAACCGTAATTTGGTTGGAGCAGCTTTGCTGTAGGGATAGGGACAATAACTGCTAAGTCAGCAGCTTTAAAGGGAAGAAGGCAAATTTTAGGGCATAAAGCAGGGCAGCGGAGGAGAAGAAGACTCCAGCCTGTAGCTCTTGGAGACAACATTGTATTTCCCAAACCAGGAGGTTCCCCATCACAGCAATGGGAACTTGGAGTTGGTCTTGGCTGATAGAAAAAATCCCAGGATTAGCGGTTAAACTGGACTTGGATATAGATTCTTGGGAGGGACAAAACGAGCTAATTTATGAGAACCGAAAGACTCAGAATTATCCGCAGGAACCTTTACCTTGTATTTCTACGAAGAAGGGTTCTCTTACCTCTAGGGATATTCTTGATGAAGTAGTCAAGATGCTAACCAAAGAGACATTCCTCACAAAGGGCATTCTTTCTAGTCATTTCTTATACAACAATTCCAGGTTTAGCACTGGAGCCAAGGATTGTGCACATCAGAATGAATAGGAGATCTTCCTTGAACATCTGTTGAAGTGTATCCTCCAGCGGGTCCACACAAAATGGAAGGCACAAGGAAGAATTGTAAAAGCTGCAGAACAGCAGGGTACATGAGAATAGAGCTTGGTAGCAACAGCATGGTGCATGGAAAGACCTATAAATGCAAAGGAAGCACTAAAAAGAGATTTGTATTTCAATGGTTTTTATTAATTTATAACAATCAACACAGGAGCAACAAATCACGCCCACGCAGGGGCTATGAATTGTACATAGAGGAACTAGAAATGAGAGAAATCAGTGCTCTAACACCAACAGGGCAAAAGATACGCCCACGCAGGGGCCATCAATGGCACTTAAATAACAAACCATAAATATAACACTGATAATAACTCAGACTAAAGGTAGCTATCCACTGCCACACCAAAGCAAACAGAGAAAAAAAGGGGGGAAAGGAAGGAGAAGTACAAAAGAAAAAAGGATAGCCAAACCAAGAGCAGGAATCCAAGAACGCCAAAGTTGAACAACATCACATCCCCAGGCTAGCCGGGGGGAGCGTGGGAAAGGTATATTACTACCACGACTCCCATATTTTCAAGAATTTACATTGGGAGTCATTGCAGATACTCGACATCTGTTCATTGAGCATCGTAGTGGTCATACGGTCCCGCACCCCCTGAAGAGGGACAAACAGGCTCTTCCAGGCCTGAGCAATTGTTCTAGAGGCAGACAAAAACAAATAGGAAGCCAACTTCTGCTGGTGAGCCAAGACGCCCGGTATGGGACAATGAAGCAAAGCATACCGAGCATCCCGTCGTATAGAAAGATGGAACAAGGTGAAAAGGAGGCCAAACACATGAGACCAAAAACGAAGCAGCCTCGGGCATGACCACCAGATATGCAATACATCACCATGATGGCCACAACCCCGAAAGCATCGATCACTGCAGGCAGGGTTCGCCTGTGCCAAACGAGCCGGAACCCAATACCAACAAAACAACACCTTGCCCCCTATCTTGTATTTACACCGCATGGCTTGTGAGGACGGACGGCGTCCATCTTGGAAATTCTCTGTGTAAGTGTGATTCATTATATGTGCATTTCAATCATTAAAGTATACTACACTATTGGAGGCTTTGTTTGGAGCTCTTTTTTTGCATTGGAGCCCCCCCTTTTTAAAGGTGTTTCCTGACTCCTGCTTATCTGATATCTGGTACCTGTATGATCCCCCTGGTGGCTGATATTGGCATCTCTGGAGGCTGTCTTCTGAACCTTGATGTATGACACCTGGTGGCCACTATACAGATGACTACAACCATCTTCAGTGCTCCAGATCCAGAGAACCAGGAGTAGGTCTTATGTACCCCATGCGCAAGCACCTTTGCTATCTGGTTAGTGCAATCTATACCTATTTCAACCATCACAGGAGTCACGGATATTCTTCCTACAAGTTTATTGACTTTTTCACAACAGTCATGTTCATTTCACGTTATAAGTTTATTGACTTTATTTACTTATTTATTTGTCATTTTATTGCTCATTTTGATTGCTCATTTTATTTGCCTATTAGCGCTGCATATATTTATTCATGTCATACAATTTTGGAGGATTTTAGAGGTTACCTTTTATGCTAGTGGCTAGTCTTCTCGTCATTTTTTCACCCAGCGCTTGATCTTGTTTGTTGTTTAGAAACAAAACCTTGTAGGCCGTCTCCAGCGTGGTAGTATTAAAAGAGCATTTAGCTACAAGCGACCAGGCCCTATTTCAGTCCTCCGGATTCACAACCACTCCCAGGTCGCGCTCCCACTGAACGACATATGAAAGAGAAGTATGCAACGAGCGTCTATTCAAGGCTGCATAAAGAAGGGAGATAAGGCTCGGGGCGCCCGGACTCTGTTGGCAAAGCAGTTCAAAGGCAGATTTCTGGTACGGGAAAACAGAAGTGCCCCACAATGAGAGCAGCCAAAGCCACAATTGAAGGTAACGAAAAAATTCCGCCGGAGGGACATCCCGTTACTCCAGAAGAGAATTCCAGGTGGGGAAGGACCGAGAGGTCAAAAAGTGTCATACTTTTGAAAAACCGTTAGCCATCCACTTAGAAAATGCCCTTGCTTGATCTAAACCCGGTGGAAAGAGGGGTTGTTAGTAATCGGGAGCAGGCAAGAACATTAGGCCACTGGAGTGGCCTAATGACATTAGGCCACTGGAGTAACGTACCGAGTCCCACACTTGTAAGCCATAGAGCAAAATCGGACTCAGTGCCATGGGGCGCAGGGCAGGGGGAAGCCAAAGAAATGTCTAAATCGCAATAGGGGCACAATTAGGACCCAGAGAGGTATGTCTGAGGAAGCATGCAACATAGATAGCGGGGCGATCTGGCTCGCCTGATAATATTTAGTTACATTGGGAATCCCAAGGCCACCCTGGAGTCTATAGACAAACAGCGTAGTTCTGGAAACTCTGGGGCTTTATCGGCCCAGATAAAACGCATAATCTTCACCTGAAGCAACCAAAGGAAATGAGGAGGAATCAGCACTGGGAGGGTGCGGAAATAGTATAACAAATTCGGTAAGATGGTCATTTTCACTGAATTGATCCGTCCTATCCATGACAGGTGTGGAAATTGCCAAGAATGCATAAGAGAGGACACAGAGCGAAGCAATGGATAGTAATTTGCAGAAAACAGTGAGTCATAGGTGGGGGTCAAGCGAATGCCTAGGTATTCAAGAGAAGAAGAGGCCCATTTATAAGGGAAGTGGGACTGTAGGCGTGAAACCAGATCTGAGGCCAAAGTAATATTAAGCGCGACAGTCTTATTCAAATTGATACAGAGACCCGAATCAAAGAGAAGCGCTCCAGAACCTGTTGCAAATTTGGAAGCGTCGTCAGGGGATTAGTGAGAGTCAAAAGGGCATCGTCTGCAAAAAGGTTCAACTTGAACTCCTGTCCCGCGTATGGAACCCCTGATACATTACAATCAGTTCGGAGCGCCATAGCCAATGGCTCAAGCTCCAGGACAAAGAGCGCCAGGGACAGGGGGCATCCCTGTCTCATACCTCACCAAATAGGAAAGGGATCTGAGAAATACCCAGCGTATTTAACGGAAGCTGAAGGGGAAGAATACAAGGCTTGAATCCAAGAAAGAATAGTGTCCCCAAAACCCCAGCGAGACAGCACAAACCGCAGATATTCCCAGGACAGAGAATCAAAGGCTTTATATATGTCTAAGGACAGTAAGAATCCCGGTATTTTCCGCTGTTGTAGAAAATGTATAAGATGGACCACCTTACGAACATTATCACCCGCCTGTCTCCCAGGGACGAAACCCACTTGGTCTCTGTGGATCAGGCTACGCAAGTATTTATTGATACGAAAACTAAGAATTTTCAGGTCTTCATTAAGAGGAGAAATGGGCCAAAAGGCTTGCGGTTCCTGCACATCATCGGTCGTCTTAGGAATCATGGAAATATGAGCTCTAAGCACGTCTGGAGAGGGCAATGAGCCCTGTCGTAACTCATTAAAATAGTCAGCCAAGAAGGGTGCTAACAGGGTTGCAAATTTCTTATAATAGAGGCCGGAAAAGCCGTCTGGACCTGGGGCCGCAGTAGACCGTAGAGATTTAATAGCTTGGAGCACTTCCGGTAAGGTGACACCGGCGTTGAGGGCCTTCTGCGCTGCCTCAGATAGTCCAGGAAGTTGGAGGTCTTGAAAGAATGCCTCTGCCTGTGCCACAGGGAAGGGATCCTGTTTGGCGTAAAGGCGCGAAAGAAAGTCCTCGAAACAAGAGACAATCTGCTGGGGATTAGAAGTATAGCCACACATGGGAAGTCGCAATCGGATCGGTTTATGGGGTTTCCCCACAGAATTGAGTTTCCTGGCCAGCATCGGACCAGGCTTA
The DNA here is from genome assembly GCF_062004578.1 of Staurois parvus. Taxonomy (NCBI): domain Eukaryota; kingdom Metazoa; phylum Chordata; class Amphibia; order Anura; family Ranidae; genus Staurois; species Staurois parvus. The sequence goes on from NW_028319268.1 coordinate 808,370, forward strand.
TTAGCACAGGAATAAAATGTGTGTTTGGCCCAACGCAGGGCCCGTTCCGCCTCTGAAGAGGAGAGTAGGTCCAACTCTGCCGCCAAGGCGTCCCAAGCGCGTTTATGGGCCGTGGATGGGAATGACTTCCAACGTGCATCCGCAGAGGCCAACAGAGAATGGAGCTCCAAAAGTCGGTGCCCCTGTTCCCGCTTCCGAACCGCCACCAGCTGTATAACCTGACCCCGCACCGTGGCTTTGTGCGCCTCCCACAGGGGTACTGCCGAAGAAACAGATCACGAGTTTTCCGTGAAGTATGTGCGTAAGATAAAAAGAGATTTGAAGCTCTTGTCCAACAGAGAGGTGGAATGTCTCTACCTGGACTTGCTAAACAAAGCAATTACATGATCAACAGAAGGAACCACCCATTTATGTGTAACCCTTCCTCCATCGGGAAGAGTTGAGCAAAACTCTTAGGGGGAAGGTAAACCTTTGTGGGGTGCAACCAGTCCTCCTACAAAGCCTTCTTCACTAAAGAGTGCATAGAAAAAGCTTTAGGAGATTTTGGAGCCTTGTTTGGTCCCAAATGATAACTTGCAGCTGAACAGATAGTGGCTTATTGTCAAGGTCCTACCTTTCCTCAGACCTTGTGCTGCTCCATGTGCTGGCATCCATCTTAGGTGTCTGCAAAGCATTGTGGGATCCTTTATGCTTTCAGCCCTCTGCGGCTCCTCCCCCAGGAGGTTGCGGCTTATCACATATAAGTCTGCTGTTTGCGGCTGTCCATTGTATTAATGTCCTGTCTGTTGCACAACAGCAAGCTCCTGTTTAGCTACTCATTGCTTTCCTGGATACCGACTCGGCTTTGGCTAAGACTCCTCCTGGCTTCTGACCCTGGCCCTGGGTCCATTCTTCCTGGCCTCTGATCCCGGCTCTGGCGACGATTCTTCCTGGCTCCTGATCCCGGCTCTGGAGACAATTCTTCCTGGCTCCTGATCCCGGCTCTGGAGACAATTCTTCCTGGCTCCTGATCCCGGCTCTGGCGACGATTCTTCCTGGCTCTTGACCCCGGCTTTGGCTACAATTTCCGCTGTTGGACTTGCATAGACTCTTGTCTTATTTTAATATTAATAAACCTACCTTTAATTGCACCCCCTCGTGTGTCTGGCTCCTCGCTCCCTGACACTTATACAGTTTAAAGCATTTGCACACTTCATTCACCAGTGCTGAAATTGTTTCAGACAACTGACCTAGGAGGCGTAATAGAGGAGGAAGGGGAGCAAATATGAACCTTGTGGCCAGACGTCTCCTACAGGAAATATTTTTTTTTTTAATACCACCATAGAGGTGGACAACACTCCTCACTGCTCAAGCAGAAGGAATGGTGGGCACTCAAGGTTGCTGGGAAGGCATCCAAAGAAGAAAGGGGACCCTGACTGGAGACAGGAGTCACTACTATCTAGGAGAGGGTCCCCAGCAGACTAGTAAACAGCCCTACACCTGACCCAGTTGGGAAAGAGTACGCAAAATTCCTTTTGCCACATCCTCCGTCAGATATTCCATCTTGCACTGTTGTACTGTGCCAGAATAGATTAACAGCTGACTGGTGGATCTGGGCTGTGGTGACAAACAGTGATTCCAAGTCTGTGCTGCACATTGCAGGTGAGGCTAAGAGAAAGGGCACCCATCCAGGTGCCTACCCAAGTAGTGTAGTGACTCAGAAGCTGTGCCATTACCCGGAGTGGCTGGTGAGCACATAAAATGCGTGGAATAGGACATTTTGTGGGAATCTTCCAGAAGAAGCTAGCAATCTCCCTCAGTGGAGAGGAGACATTTATCACGTGAGGACACCAGCAAAAAAATGAGGATTGCTGGGAATGCGAGGGGTTATATGGGGGTCCTTACTGCTCTGCTTCACCAGTGTTCACTCATCTGAAGGTAGCAACATATTATCCAGTCATCTAGCATTCTGCCTGTATTCTGAACTGTAGGAGAAAGAATAAAACTCTGTTAGACTTTTACTTTGATTTGTGTCCCTGTTATGGAGATTTTTTTTCACTTCCTGTTCCAGTGACCACTGCTATTAAGACAAACATTAAGAGAATCTACCTGGGGATCACAATAAAACTTGAAAGACATTGAAGCCCCTCCCTATTCTTTTTTTCCCTGTTGCTAGAGTAAATAAATAAAACACAAGCACCCTGTAAAAGAAAATGTTTAATACTTACCTTTCCAGTGGGCAGAGAGTCAAATTTGCACTGTTTTCAGCATTGTACCCTGTAGAGACATAGAGGTCGGAAGCAACCCCACCATCTAACCGGGAGACCAGGTATCTAGCTCATCTAGAAGTATTAGACACCAGTTGGCAACCCTGGTAGTTCTTCAAGGGAACAATGACCTAACTTACCACCAATGTGTAGTTTTTAAGGGTGTCTGTGTTTTTTTACATTGACCATATCTCTAGTATAAAAAAATAACAAAGTTTTATTTTTTCTAACTTTAGAAATTTGTGCCCATTATTATCAGAACAAAATATGAGGGAAAACCTCCCCAAGGGGAACACAGGCAACAGAATCTTTCTTCTCCATACCATAAAAAATGGACTAGATGAACTCGATGGTGTTTCGCTTTAAACAGGTTATGCGAGTTTTGCCATATTGCAGAGATAGCATTTACAAATTACCAAACAATGGCTCAATGCACAACTGAAAATGTGGAAGTCAAAAATTACTTTTGGCAAAAAATTACAACAACTCAAAACGTGTTCTAAATAAAAAATGATCTACAGATCCCCTGTTCAACAAGAAACTACTCAGTATCATCTAGAAATGTGAATTCTTTATTGGCTACCTAATATAATCCAATGCAAGCACAGGTTTACATGTTTAGCTAGACAGCATTAGCCACAGCTAATGACTAAGGCTTTCTAAATGAAACATGTAAGCTTGCCCTTCCATTTGATTTTTCTATGTAGTCAATAAAATATTCACATTTATGGACGATACCAAGTAGCCGACTGCCTCTTGTTGGATTAACGACTTTGTGGGGTGTGATGTTCCTCCAGCCTAAGTATCGGTAATCCAGTCCTGACAGTCCAGCTGGTCAAGTGCTGCTCTTCCTGTGTATGATGTTGCACTACAGATCCCCTTTAAAGGAGCTGGAGAATGTTCTTCTTGACAAATTTGTTTAGAGAATGCCCAATTACAGGCAAGACTAGAGGACTGTAACACTATGAAGACCTTGAAAGCGTTGTCAAGAGATAATGTAAACAAGAGAAGACTTTTCATGACTCCTGGAGGATATATTTGCAGTATAACCATTTTACTGAGGTCTAAAATATCAAAACACATGTCTGGCATCATTCTATGATTTCGAGGATATGCAATTTCCATAGTGACACAGATTTGGAAGTTATAAAGAAAATGATTGTACAATGTCTTTTATTTGCATAAACAAGATTTAGGCATGGTGTGTTCAGAATAAAATGTTTCCTTCCGTTCATAAAAAGAAAAGGGTCAGATTTTTAATATTAATTTTGTCTGTGGAGTAAAGAGAGGTTTGGCTTTGCATAACTGAAGATCAGATGAATCATTGTACAAAGACGTATAATAAAAAATGTTTTATTGCAGTTAGGAAAAGTTTCCGAAAATGCATGTGGTTCATTAGACAGTTATTTGTAATTCTAGGGAAAGCTGGAGCAGTCTAATTTAACAAGGTCTATCATCCCAGGTCAAACCAACGCAAGCTACCAAAATGAGAACAACAAAAGCTTTAGCTCAAAATAGTGTTGCATATTCAAACAAAGTTTATAAATATCATCATTTCATAGCCAACCCTCTTCCAAAATTATTTCTACCAGCCCGGAAGCTAAAATCAGATTGTAAATGTGACATCTCATACAAGCTACTTTGAAAAGCAGAGGTAAATATTGATGTGAGATGACTATTAGCCTAGATTCTACAACCGAATAAAAGCAATTAATTGACCTGGCTACATTAAACTGAAAATTGACACTTTCCATATCACCAATTGTCTTTGCAGTTGTATAGAAACTAGCACTGCCATGTACCCCTGATGACCAGTAGTGAGCTAATTTACCCACCTGACTCCCACACCTGTGTTTTTCTGCATGGCTCAGTCATCTTCTACAGCTCACATCTGCTGGCCAAAGTAAGAAACTTGACAGAGGCATGCTGAATGTCTCTGATGTTACCAAGCAAATAGTCCATTCAGTACCTGATAAAAAGAGTTCCCAATTGTTATTGGCTGACCTTGATATACTCTTCTGCAAAGACTCTCCTATGAGTCCTGTTCAGCTATCCTGGTTATGACTCCTTTTAGATACTTATCTATCTGCCCCAAGCCTCTACCCCTGACTATACTACAACTATGCCTATCTGTCAACAACTGACTGGTCAGCAAGTGAAAACCATATAATATGAGGTCAAACATTAACACTGTTAATTTGTATGCTACCAGGCAGACTCTTGAGCTACATAATTGAAGGTAAATCTAAAGGAAATTGAATAGGAAAATTGTATAATGTATGGCTAGCTTAACAGCATATCGTCAGGTGCATTTGAGTATGCCTAAAGAGCACAAGTGTCAATGGACTCTAACACTCAACCAAGCACCTACATATACCTGTAAACCATAAAATATAACTAAAGGCAAATCCCCTCAATGAGACACAGCTGGCAAAAAATAAAACTGACAAGGGTTATAACCTTTCCTTAAGCTATGCTAAATTTTATTTAAAAAATGTACCTTTATTTCTACTTTAACCTCAACATAAACCCTGAAACATACCTTTTTAACTGAATCAGAACTCTACATCTTACCTAAACTATGCCTGCTCTAGGTGGTCTTCCTGAGAAAAGACCATATCTGTGCAATCTGTGGCAGCATAGCCACTTGTAATCTCTACAATGGGTGCATCTGATCATGGCAATGCAGAAGTTTAATTGGGAGCTAGTTGTTAGCCCATAAAAGGAAGCTCCAGAACAGACACATTCACAGCAGGACCTTCCTATTAAACCTTGGTAAGCAGTAATGGTTTCTCCAATTAAGCAACTAAAATTAAAATTATACCATTCCGTTTATGCTAAGGCAGAGAATACAATCACAACAAAAATGTTATGTACCAAAGCAAATCTATTTTGTAAAATATCAATGACAAAAAGTGTTGGCAAAAAATATACTGTACCTTTAATATCTTAAAGTGGTTCTAAATCTGATGATTTTTTTTACCTTCATGCAAAAGACCTTCAGTACACGGCTCTCCCCGCAACACCCCCTAATACTTACATGACCTCGATCGCTATTGAGCAGTGTGCACAAGAGCGACTGCTCTCCCAAGCCATCGGCTCCTGTGGTTGTCAATCACAGGAGGGATCGGGGGACAGGGCCGAGCCCCATTCCATGTATCTTATAGAGTGGGGCTCAAGAGTGAGCATGCATGAGTGCCTCCATATGAAGCAGCTTGCTATGGGGGCACTCAGAGAAGAGAAGGAGCCAGGTGTGCCAGCGGAGGACCTGAGAAGACGATCAGGGTTACTCTGTGCAAAACCAATACACAGGGCAGGAAAGTATAACATGTTGGTTATTTAGGAAAAAAAAACCATACCTTTTATATACCTTAAACTACTCCAATCACTACTCACTTGCCCCTTTCCGAGAGTCCCCTGGCACACTCTCTTACATTTAAAATCTACGGGCATATCTAAACACCAATATAAATTGGCCACCCATGTACCATCGGTGGCCAAACAAACCATAGTGAAAGCCTGGAAACAGCAGTTTGTGTCCTTCACGGAAGTCCATACCCGGCTAGACTTTTTTTTAATAAATGAGAAGTTGTCTAGCTTCCTCTTAGACACCCATGAGAGATTCCTCAAAACCTGGACTCCATGGATCCAGCATGCCCAACCTGAGATTTCAGCGAACAGCTTTACCTCCCTTTAATCCGTTTAACCCTTCAAGTAGAATTCAGATGTTCTAGATGTCCATTCTTTTCAAGCTACCTCTATCTTTTTCTCTCTTTCTTGCTCTACTCTTTTGATCTCTGTTTCTTGGCTCTCCCACGGGGATGCCGTGCAATCTGCGAGTTGTCTTACACGTCTCTTAGTTTGGAATACAGTATATTAGTATTTCTTAGATGTTATACTCTTTGACCAGTGTCGGTGGTTGAGCTACTGCTGGACTACTTTCTCCGTAGAAAAAATAGAAATGAAAATAGCGCCAAAGGTGTTCACATGTAATCAATTAACACAAGCAGCTAAACCTTACCCCTAAATAAAAGTTGCAATCAAAAAACAAAAAAAGGTAGCGCTGTCAAAATGAAATCAAACAGTGATAAATAAAACATTGAAAAAATTAATGAACAAAAAAATGTCTTTAAGAATTTTTCTTTTTCATCAGCAGTGAAAAATGTCCATCACCATAAGAACAATTTTGTGCAAATCCACCACCAACAGAAATGAATAAACTCACCAGAGCAAATTGCCAGTTAAATTATAAACCAGCAATTGCACTTGTTTGTTCTGGGAGCAATACTCTGCAGACAGACAAAGCAGTGACCAGCTTTTCAAATTATTCCTCTCTCAGCTTGTTGATGTGGTATATTACAAGTCAGGGAGACTCAGATATCCAGACACTTATTTATCCTCTCTGGGAGCAATACTCTGCAGATCTATAAACTCAGCAGCGAAAACTTCCAGACCGAATTCCAAGAACTTCGTACACAGGCTCAGAAAAAAAAAGAAAAAACAAAACAAACAATCATGTGATGCTGTACGACACATTTATTCATAAAAACTCATCATAATCCACTCACATGAAACAGTGTCATAGCTGACATGAGCAACAAACACATTTCGTTTAAAATCACAGAAAGCTGAGATGCTAGACTCACACAGAACATAGTGACGTAGTCCGAAGCTCCACCCTACGCATTTCGTCATCCGTCTTCACGGAGCGGAAGGACGAACTTTTTGTTTTTTTCTTTTCTTTTCTGAGCCTGTGTACGAAGTTCTTGGAATTCGGTCTGGAAGTTTTCGCTGCTGAGTTTATAGATCTGCAGAGTATTGCTCCCAGAGAGGATAAATAAGTGTCTGGATATTTGAGTCTCCCTGACTTGTAATATACTACATCAACAAGCTGAGAGAGGAATAATTTGAAAAGCTGGTCACCGTTGAGTCTGTCTGCAGAGTATTGCTCCCAGAGCAAACAAGTGCAATTGCTGGTTTATAATTTAACTGGCAATTTGCTCTGGTGAGTTTATTCATCTCTGTTGGTGGTGGATTTGCACAAAATTGTTCATATGGTGATGGACATTTTTCACTGTTGATGAAAAAGAAAAATTCTTAAAGACATTTTTTTGTTCATTAATTTTTTTACGGTTTTATTTATCACTGTTTGATTTAATTTTGATAGCGCTACCTTTTTTTGTTTTATGATACTTTCTCCATACACTGGCTAACCAACCGACACAATAATGTATGTGTTATTTTTACCTTCTGATGAGTTGTTTTGAACATTTCCTATTTTAACTGCGTTGCTTTTGTACACAATTGTTACTGTGTGTTACTTGTAGTTACAATCCTCTTTATGTACTATTATGTGGTTGAAACTGTACTTTGTACTTAAAAAAACACCAAAAATCCAATAACAATTATTGAAAGGAAAAGCATACCTTTAATATCACTTTAAGCTAAGGTAACTGCACCATTCTAAAAGGATTAAATGGTAATTTTGTATATATATTCTGTTTATTTTTACCTCATGTTCTTTACAAAGCTCACTAACTCAAGATGAACATCGAGGACACTTCTCCAGAGTTGTAGTTACAAACAAAGCATCTGAATGCAATCAGCTTCTGCTTTGCTTTGTCTTTAGAAAACTCACTGGACTCTGCAAATTGTTTATCGAAAGGTGCTCCTTATATAAAATCTTTAAAACAGAGGAGTTACAGTCAGGTCCATAAATATTGGGACATCAACACAATTCTAACATTTTTGGCTCTATACACCACCACAATGGATTTGAAATGAAACGGACAAGATGTGCTTTAACTGCAGACTGTCAGCTTTAATGCGAGGGTATTTACATCCAAATCAGGTGAACGGTGTAGGAATTACAACAGTTTGCATATGTGCCTCCCACTTGTTAAGGGACCAAAAGTAATGGGACAGAATAATAATCATAAATCAAACTTTCACTTTTTAATACTTGGTTGCAAATCCTTTGCAGTCAATTACAGCCTGAAGTCTGGAACGCATAGACATCACCAGACGCTGGGTTTCATCCCTGGTGATGCTCTGCCAGGCCTCTACTGCAACTATCTTCAGTTCCTGCTTGTTCTTGGGGCATTTTCCCTTCAGTTTTGTCTTCAGCAAGTGAAATGCATGCTCAATCGGATTCAGGTCAGGTGATTGACTTGGCCATTGCATAACATTCCACTTCTTTCCCTTAAAAAACTCTTTGGTTGCTTTTGCAGTATGCTTTGGGTCATTGTCCATCTGCACTGTGAAGCGGTGTCCAATGAGTTCTGAAGCATTTGGCTGAATATGAGCAGATAATATTGCCCGAAACACTTCAGAATTCATCCTGCTGCTTTTGTCAGCAGTCACATCATCAATAAATACAAGAGAACCAGTCCCATTGGCAGCCATACATGCCCATGCCATGACACTACCACCACCATGCTTCACTGATGAGGTGGTATGCTTAGGATCATGAGCAGTTCCTTTCCTTCTCCATACTCTTCTCTTCCCATCACTCTGGTACAAGTTGATCTTGGTCTCATCTGTCCATAGGATGTTGTTCAGAACTGTGAAGGCTTTTTTAGATGTCGTTGGCAAACTCTAATCTGGCCGTCCTGTTTTTGAGGCTCACCAATGGTTTACATCTTGTGGTGAACCCTCTGTATTCACTCTGGTGAAGTCTTCTCTTGATTGTTGACTTTGACACACATACACCTACCTCCTGAAGAGTGTTCTTGATCTGGCCAACTGTTGTGAAGGGTGTTTTCTTCACCAGGGAAAGAATTCTTTGGTCATCCACCACAGTTGTTTTCCGTGATCATACGGGTCTTTTGGTGTTGCTGAGCTCACTGGTGCATCCTTTCTTTTTAAGAATGTTCCAAACAGTTGTTTTGGCCACGCCTAATGTTTTTGCTATCTCTCTGATGGGTTTGTTTTGTTTTTTCAGCCTAATGATGGCTTGCTTCATTGATAGTGACAGCTCTTTGGATCTCATCTTGAGAGTTGACAGCAACAGATTCCAAATGCAAATAGCACACTTGAAATGAACTCTGGACCTTTTATCTGCTCATTGTAATTTGGATAATGAGAGAATAACACACACTTGGCCATGGAACAGCTGAGAAGCCAATTGTCCCATTACTTTTGGTCCCTTAACAAGTGGGAGGCACATATGCAAACTGTTGTAATTCCTACACCGTTCACCTGATTTGGATGTAAATATCCTCAAATTAAAGCTGACAGTCTGCAGTTTAAGCACATCTTGTTCGTTTCATTTCAAATCCATTTTGGTGGTGTATAGAGCCAAAAATGTTAGAATTGTGTGATGTCCCAATATTTATGGACCTGACTGTATGTCATCCCACGCCAGCCAATGGAAATGCCCATAGACTGTCAGCAGAAAGGGACCCAAACCATTAAAGCAATTAAAACACAAATTCATCTACCAAGTCAAACATTTATTTAGTACTACTATCTACAGGTCTCAGAACTCCAAAGAGCACCTCACATGGTGTACAGCCTCTTTTAAACAGACTGCAGTCCCTAACGCCCACTGAAAAGTTATACATGGTGGCAGTTTGCAGGTATTCTAAAGCCAAAACTGCCACCTCTTGAATGCCTGATTTTTTTTCAGCTGAAAGGGGATTTTGCATTGAAATAACATGTGGCAACCGCAATCTCTTGAATTGCAGTTGCAGCTTAGTCCCATTGACTTCTGTGCAACCTGTCATACTCAACATGTCAAGTTATAATTGCCAAACCACAAACAGAAGCATCAAGTCGCAACAATGTGTACACACCCAAGGCAGTCATATAGCAAATGGAGCACTAACAGACCCAAAAATGTTTAACAAATTTGCAGGTACACAATGGACATTACAACTGCCTGCAAGAAGATTTTTCTTTTTTTTTCCACTGGACAGCTATTTTAAATTGTATGCAAGAAATGAGTAGTAATAACTGTTATCAGGCCCCTCACTCTCCTATTTGTCTACAGCAAATCAATCAGCTATAACACATAACTGTTTCCAAACACTTCTACAAGACAGTCTGACATCCAGCCATTTCTCACAGTGATATATTTCTCTGGCATACCCTATAAATTATTCCTAGGTACAGAGATAGAGACATAGATGGTGTTACTGAAACAATCTTGCCTGAAAACAATGTGATTTTAGGTTTCCACTGTCTGTTTACAATTACTCAATTTTGCATGCTGCACAATGAAAAACAGAAAGTATTACATAAAAAATCAAGTACTTTAAAATTAAAGGGGGCATGCAATATATACAATATAATATATATATATATAGTTTATTTTTAGTATATTATAGATCAGCTTAAACATAAAGTCTTTATAAACCATTACATATACCCAGCCACAGAGATGCAAAAAATCTTCCTACATAAGTTGTACACATTTATCTGTAGCCATTTCCCCTGTAGATCATTCTACAACACACAGATCAAAGTATTTTTCTGAGCCTCAAGAAGCAGGGGGTGGGGATCTGACATCGCACACACTGCAGAGCTAGAGCACAGAGCTCCATGTAATTTGATAGCTGATTGAACGGAAGGGATACCCCCCAACAGGCACAAAGAGAAAAACACAGAGCTGAGTTTATGAGTCACTGCTGTGTGCTCGGGGGGCATCTTCCAGCAAGCTGAGGTGTCGAGTTAAACGTCTACCAGTGACTCATGCAGATAGAGTGATCAGAGAGGATCTAGTACACACTATAGAGGGATATACTTTCTTCACTTTTCATGTCTGAGGTTTACAACCACTTTAATATAAATAATCTTATCAATGTGTGTTAAACGCTAATTCGGAGCTTGAGTCCTCTTCCTTCTCTTTACCCCCTCACTTAAGCATAGTTGAAGCCCCTTAAATGCACATTCCTTTTTTTCCAGTGATCTTTATCTGGTCCGGGGACATCCTACTTCACCCTCTTGTTTCTCTGGCTTTGAGCAGATCCTACATTTTTTGTGAATCTAAATCAGGGGCCTATTCACACATTTATACACAGTATCACTTATAGACAGTTTGTGGGAGACAAGGATGGAGTGTTTTCACCCCATAAGGAGGACCTTTATATCAGTAGCAGTAGCTGTTATTTTCATGAAAGCTAGCATTTAATATTTAAAAATAAAGAAAGAAAGAAGATTCATTTTCAAGTAATATTAACATGTTACAGCTTATGTGAGATTTTAGTGCTTGGGTTTACATATACTTTAATAAAGCATGCTTCTGATCTTTAAATTGTAGTGCTGGCTTACAGTTTCTTATGTGCTCTGCCTGTGTTGACAGATGTGCTCTTGCCTAAAGGAAACATTACAGGACAGCCCTTTATACAGTGGGGTCTGGGTATGGTGCCCAAGGTAGACACCAAGGGTGAATAATCCAGAAACCACTAACTACTCCAGGGCAATAAGCAGATTCAGATCTTGATTAAAGTGCCTGAAGAAAAGGAAAAATGTAACAAAAAAAAAACTTTCCCGGAGGAGAAGAGTTCCATTACCTAAGGAAATTAGCAAAAAAAAAACTGGAGCCCCATGGAGTGGACAAAGTTAAAGAAGCATGCCCCTAGGGGCAGTCCTAGCAAAGTTTTTTTTTTCATTATCCAATCAGCTGAAGAAAACCTGCATAAAACCCATGATCTAATAATACAAGTCTTGTGCCCTATACTGTATGATTAGGATTTAAAGTATTATTAAACCCAGGACCCTGCATTCACTATATCCGGTCTTCCACAGTACACAGAACATGGAAATGAAATTATTTTACTAAATATAAACTGCTAAATACCTTTTCTCATCAGCAATATATAGCAGTCTTGTGACTTCTATCAATGTCCAGCTGAGCACTGGTTAATTCTCCTCTGACTGTCCTATGAAGCTGAATGACCCCTGACCCTCTGTCTGGACAGTGCTGATTGGCCCTGTGCAGATCACATGCACCCTGCCCCCCTCCCCCAAAAAAAAACAAAAAACGATCTAGCAATACACACCAAACAGAGCATGTGCAGAGCGTCTCCCAGGGCTCTGTACTATCAGCAGAAGGATTGGGGACTGTGGAAGAAGAGGAGGATCAGAGAAGTCAGGATACTAATTCCTTAGGTGCCACACGGAGTATAACAAGCATGCCTTACTGCATATTCAGACTGATTTTACTGTTATGGGCTTAGTAATATTGTAAGCCGTTTTTTATAATTATATTGGAGTAATGGAGGGTTATAACCCCTGCCAGCTTTTTTCTTTCATATTGAGGATATTTCTCCTTCACGTCCTGTCCCACAGCCACAATGAGAAGCAAGAAGAAATTCTCTAAAGTGAGGGAAATTCCTGGCTATCACCAGGGTCACCAGAAATGTACTCAAAATGTGTGATTTCCTTTCACTTTCACTCTCTGCTAATGGTCACAAGGACAAAAAGAACCAATAGAGAGGGTGAATCTCTCCCTAATGAGGACACAGACAACAATAAAAACAGGATAGGTCTACTCTATTCCAAAAAAAAGAAAACAAAAGAAAAGTTATACTTTTGTAGCACCTCTCTAGTTATCTAGGGGGAGCTAGATTGGTTTTTAGATAGAGGCTGGATAGCAACCTGGTATGAGTTAGCCTGGGATACGTCAGCCAGGTAGTTTTAGGTCAGGGCAGAGGACTCTGCAGGTGACTGACACACACACACACACACACACACACACACACACACACACACACACTCTAGAAGCTTGAGAATTTTCTAGAAAGCAGTGGGTGGTGGTGAGGAGGGGCTGATCTGCATACTCAGGGGACCAAACCCCAAACAGGAGGCTTGGCATGAGGTCAGGACATCCTTTAAGTATGAGAGAGCCTGACCAGGAAGTAGTCAGTGTCAGGTGGAAGATGTTGTGAGAAGGCTGGGGTGTGGAGCCAGGAAGGGGGCCCAGGGAGGGACCCACCTGCTGGCAGAATCTTGGAAGGAGGGTCTCTCACCCTTACCGACCCCTGAGAGAGGATATCCTGGAAATCAGGGAAGGAGCCAGCCCAGCTTAAGGCCTGAAGGCAGCCACCAACCCGCAATCTTACAGGAGAGGACTGAGTGAGTATTCCTGCACCCCCTGAGCCAGATAAGAGGAGAGGGCAGTCAGGTGGCAAACCCAACTAGCTCCTTGTCTGGGGCTGCTTTACCAAGTGGCAGTTTCTGGGTCCCCTTGCTCAGGGATTCCCTCAGGCAGCTGGGTGAAGAGGAGGATTCATCTGGGGTCTGAGGAGGTACATCAGAAGGGCTGGAGAGCTCTTCAAGGAGAGACTGTTTGTCTTGACTTGTACATAGTATCTAAGGAGATTTGTTCTCATATTCACATGAAAAATCCCATACACCCCTCAACCCCATCCACCCCTTAATAAAAAAAAAAAAAAACAAGCCTAAGGACTGTTTACTATCTCCAGTGTGCAAGGTCTAAAGCAAATGCATGTTGCCTGGCTGTGCAGAACTATAGGGGGACCCAAAAACTCAGCGACTCCTAAGGGGGTAGGATAAACTTTTTTCCTTTTAGTTATACTTTAAAAAGAAAAAGAACAGAAAGGGGGTTATTCACTAAAACTGGAGAGTGCAAAATCTGGTGCAGCTGTGCATGGTAGCCAATCAGTTTCTAACTTCAGCTTGTTGAATTAAACTTTGACAAAAAAAACCCTGGAAGCTGATTGGTTTCTATGCATTTAAAAACTGCACCAAAAACGATTCTCGGAGGTGCTTTTCAGGCATTTTCCATTGATTTAAATGGGAAGAGGCATCTTTGGGATTTTTTTTCCCAGCCCCAAAGATGCTGCAAGCAAACGTTTTTACACCGCAAGCGCAATGCCTCAGTGTGAAAACATACATAGATATACATTCACATACATAGGGAAGCATTTTTCTTAATCTTTTCATGCGCTTTTTTTAACGCAAAAATGCTGCAAAAACTCCTCAATGTGAAAGCAGCCTTAGGCTACGTTCACACGATCCTTGTGTGCAGGCGGCAGAGAGGCGTTTGGGAAGCGTTTTTACCGCTTCCCAAACGCCTCTGCCAATTCTGCACATTACAGCACATGGTGCTGTTCTAACGGGAGCGTTTGCGTCGCGTCGCGTTGCGTCGCGGCAAAACAGACACCTCTGGACGAGTCAGGAGGCTTTGAAGCCTCCTATTCTCGTCTATGGTGCTGCTCCGCAAACGCCCGGCCGGCGTTTGCGGTGCGGTTGCGACGCGGTTGCAGGGCGTTTGGGGAGCGGTAACACCACTCAAACTGCATTATAGGCGTTTGTGGGGCGTTATTAACGCTCGGCAAACGCCTAGCAACGACCGCTAAACCGCGCATGCGGCATTTGCGGAGCGTTTGCCGAGCGTTAATAACGCTCCGCAAACGCCGGACCAATGCTTGCCAAACGCTATAGGGGCGTTTGGCAAGCGTTGGCAAAACAGCCTAGTGTGAACGAGCCCTTAGGCTTCTTTTTCTCCTAACTGAAGCTTAGCCACCAGTCGCCTTTGTAGCTGCTGGTGATTTTGCAATGTCTTAGGCTGGCCATACATTATACAATTATCTGCAGATTTTTGGTTTAGATTTACCAAAAACCATATAATAGGAGGACAAACCTAAACAACACTTTCAGTTGTATCCAATTAGGCAGGCCCTTGCACTACATAGTTGAAGGTAAATCTAAAGGAAATTGGGCAGAAAATCTGCAGATAATTGTATAATGTATGGCCAGCCTTATGACAATTTTTCGTTAAAAGTTGCCCTTTTGAAGAAATGTTCAGCGTTATTAAAACAATATCCACTGCCTTAAATCCATCTTTGTTTAATTAATTTGATGTAAGACAAGTATTGTATTTTCCATTACAACAGATATTTTCTTATACAGACACTGGAACATTAACAAAGCTACATGCTTTGTAACTGGAAACTAGCAGGAGGAATTACTTTTTATGGGCAAAAACTGCTATGGTGTGTTTACACCTGCGTTGCTGTCTGAAGAGTGATCCACAGTGGATTACCCTTTAGAGACTGGTGCAGGTGGGGCTGACAGGCATTCAGGTAGTGACACAGCTGTCTCCTGAATGCCTGGTTTTACGACAGCCAAAACAAGGTTTGCGAATGAGAATACTGTTCCCTTGTCATCCTAAAGGGATGGTATCGTGTACCACAGAATAATGTTCTCCCATTACTCATTGGTAACTTGGCAAGTTGTACTGTCAAGGGTCCAGGCCCTCTCTGTGGCATAAAGAATTCACATGGAAGCAGAATGTCCACATAATGTTCACCTGGTTCTGGAAATAAGCCATGTGTGTGGGCCTGTTCCAGCTCGATGAACAGGTCTGCTGACATTGTGTAGTCTGTTCAGCATTGAAGAGGGCTAAGAACTGTATTCCACCTTTGGCTTAGCACATGTCTTCCTCACTGTAAGTACTGAACATCAACTTTCTTACACCTGACATGTCAACAGGTGGATACCATCATGATCTAGTTATGGTAGACCGCTTTATCACATTTGTCATGGCAGGACCCACCCGTGACTAAACTGTCAAGACCATGACCTGGAATGGTGTGAAGCACTTCTGCCTTCCTCATGGCTGTGCACAGAGGATACTGTACATTCTCAAAGGGACTCTATTTCGAAAGTGAGTTCCTCTAAGAATTGTGTCACTCACTAGGCATTACAAAGTCACTCACTATCCTGTACCACCCACAAACCAATGGGGCAAGTGAGACATGCACAACCTAAAACAACTACCGAGAGCCTTTGCTCACGAGAAATGGATAACATGAACTCATTACTTGGGTCATGTGGTTTGGAAATAAATCATGCAGCACATTCATGAACAGGCTGCTCAACCTTACTATGTTATGCTACGCCATAGTCTCAGAACACCCACAGACCTATGAGCCAAAGTCCCCACAGAAGAACTTGAACATGCTTTGATTTCCTTTATTTGGGAATGGAAATGATGCCTGCCTGTAGTCCAACAGTTTGTCAAAGACTGGTCTTGGGTGGAACAAGGAGAGGCAAGGAGAGTTGGAAGCATTAGACCTTAACCCTCAACCTGGGAACAGAGTTATACTCTGACAAAGAGGCACATATTAGCAAGGATAATTGCAAGCATTGCGGGAATAAGTCCCTGGAGTTGCCCTACAACTGCATATTCTAGCGCTGCCAGTCTATGACATCTAGAAAAAAAAAAAACGAGATGCCTACACCATAGGCAACACAAACCCATTGAGAAACACAGAGAAGCCCATAAGGGTGTTTTTCAAAGTACCTGTCCAAGTTCTTCAGCCACAAATGTCAATGGTGGCTGCCTACTGATCTTCCACCATTACCCTAAGGGCTCCCAAGGGAAGCCATGGGTTCTAACAATATTCCATAGTCCACTGGCCACCCAGCTCAGGTCCATGCTTCCGCTGTGGAACCCTCCTAATCAGCATCCACTGACGTGCCTGAAGACAGACACATTACCTTTTGTCCATGCATATGGAACCAAGACTCAGCTCCTGAGGCGCTCCCAAAGACCTAACTTTGGGGGAATCTCTGAACTCGTTGAGCAGAATACCTTTGTATGGTCTGATAACTTGCTAGAGGTAGCACGTTCAAATGGGGTGAAGTGTATCAGGGTGCCCCTTTACTCACTATATTCAGACGTGGACTCTTTTAACTCCTTTTTTCATAATCCAAATTCCCCTGGGACCCAGACACACGCAGGGAATATGTTTCCCTGTTTCCTGCCTTTAGCAACTAGAGGGACTGTACCTGATATATCAAAGGAGGCTGGGGATGTGATCTGTAACCAGGTTCTCCACTGTTAGTCTCAATGTGAGGGCAGATGAGCAAGAGCCCAAATCATGCAGCTTCTATGAAGACACAGCCACCATGAGGAGCACTTCTCCAGTTACAAGTACTGAACTTCAACTGGGGTGGCTCTGCATCTCCAGGTGCACACTTGTGTTACCATCCCTGAGATTCCTCCAGCTGTTCACCTGTGTTATCAGACCTAGCCTTGACTCCACTGATAGGTATTCTGCCTGTGAAAATATGCACAAATAATTGTTTGTGTACTGTACTGTTTATTGAAACTAGAGATGAGCGAATCGAACCAGGCGAACCGGAATTCGAGTCGAATTTCAGGAAATATTCGATTCGCGTCGAATCCGAAATTTTGCCTACTTCGGGTGCGCGAATCGAATATTTCCCGATCAGCCGGCAAAAGTGTCCCTGCAGTGAGCTCCGCTATTTCTGACAGTTCTCTGACAGAAGGAACACATGTTTAGCGGTTGAAACATTGTATCTATTAGTTTCCATTTAGGATACAGATGTTTCAACCGCTGTACATGTGAAGAAGCTGTCAGAGAACTGTCAGAAATAGAGGAACTCTGCACATACACTTTTTGCCGGCTTGGAATTATTCTTATTTTCATCCTACTTCTTCTTCTTCTTCTTCTTCATCCTCATCCTCTTCTTCTGAGGATGAGGATGAAGAAGAAGAAGTAGAATGAAAATAAGAATAATTCCAAGCCGGCAAAAAGTGTATGTGGAGAGTTCCTCTATTCTGCAGATACACTTAGAGGAGCTCTGCACATACACTTAGAGGAGCTCTGCACATACACTTTTTGCCGGCTTGGAATTAATCTTATTTTCATCCTACTTCTTCTTCTTCTTCTTCTTCATCCTCATCCTCATCCTCAGAAGAAGAAGAAGAGGATGAGGATGAGGATGAAGAAGCAGAAGAAGAAGAAGAAGTAGGATGAAAATAAGAATAATTCCAAGCCGGCAAAAAGTGTATGTGCAGAGCTCCTCTAAGTGTATCTGCAGAGCTCCTCTAAGTGTATCTGCAGAATAGAGGAACTCTGCACATACACTTTTTGCCGGAAACCGCTGTATGGAGGGAATGTCCCAGAACTGTCAGAAATAGACTATTTCTGACAGTTCTGGGACATTCCCTCCATACAGCGGTTTCAACCGCTGTATGGAGGGAATGTCATAGAACTGTCAGAAATAGACTATTTATGACAGTTCTGGGACACTCACTCCATACAGCGGTTGAAACATTGTATCTATTTGTTTCCATTTGTTTTCATCTCCAAGGGCATTTAAATTAAAGGTACAGTGTTCTGCACTAATTTAAAGGCTCTCTGAAGCCTAGAAACCCTTTTAATAAGTTAAATTCGTAGCGAATTAATTTGCATCGAATCGAATTTCATACTGGAATTCGCCGAATCAGCCGAATCGAATTTTTGAGAAATTCGCTCATCTCTAATTGAAACCATAGTTCTCAGTTAGGCTCTCTGTTGTTATATAGACTTATGTAGACTAATCAAATATGACTGTACAAACATGAAAAGTCAATGCTTGTGCAGCTTTCATCATCTTTTTGCAGTATTCTGCCATTTATGCATGATGTTTTCCATTCTGACCCTATTTTGGATTATTGATTCTACTTTACATCTATTTAGTAAACTGTAAGTTACAGTTACTCGCTGAATGATCATTTGGCCGATTATGCATCCTGTTACATCTTCACCTCTTGAATAATGTCTTGTTCACATGGGAGTACTTAAAGTGTTACTAAACCCAGGACCCTGCATTCACTCTATCTGGTCTCCAACAGTACACAGAATATGGAAATGCAACTATTTTAGTAAATATAAACTGCTAAATACCTTTTCTCATCAGCAGTAAGAGCAGTCCTGTGACTTCTATCAGTGATCACCAGAGCACTGGTTAAAGCTTGTAGGCAGCATTTTCTCTAGGTGGACCTCTGTCTGGGCAGTGCTGATTGGCCCTCTGCTGATAACATGCACTCTCCCAAAAAAAAAAAAATCCTCTCTAGCAATACACACCAAACTGAGCATGTGCACTGTCTCAACATGTCTTATCAGGAGATAAGAGGGAGACACTGGAAGAAGGGTAGGATCTGAGAAGTCAGGACCAAACATCCTTTTTACACAATGCAGAGGAGTAACCCCTTAGGTTCAACAGTGAATATAACAAGCATGCTTTACTGCATATACAGCCCGAGTGATGACCACGTTTGCCCACACGAGGGTGCACAGGTGTTCCTTTCTCTGTTCAGTCTCATTCTCATGTTCAGTCACATTCAATCCATGGGCAGCTTTAGGACATGTAAAACTTTTAATTAGATTTACATTTGTAGTAGTACACTTTTGCCTGTAAACTGCCAGGAATGTATAAAATACACCACGCCAATCAAAGAGTTAAAATAAGCCCATGGATGTAGTTGTGAGCATTTGTTTTCATTTTAGAGTTAATGATAGGAGGCTGCCATTGCTGATCTCCTTCTATAAATGTTAGTAGACTGTTTTGGTGACCAGCTAGCTTTAATAATTTGAGTCACTAACCTTGAACAAAGTAAAAATAAATAAATAAATAAAAAAGGAATATACAATATACAACATATACCTTAAAGCGGAGCTCCACCCAAAAGGGGAAGTTAAGCTTTAAGGACTGCTCCCCATTAAGGATTGGCACCTTTGGGAAGCGGGTACCCGATTTCACAGGTACCCCCTCCCACTTCCGGTCCGATCGCCTAGGCAACCGGAAGCGGAAGGTGTCCTCCCTCCCTGCAGTCTTTTGGGACATGTGACACAACAGAAGACTACAAGACCATTCAAGAAGCGCAGCGCTACTCGCACATGCGCAGTGGGTACCCGGCTGTGAAGCTCTGAAGATGCGGCCTCCTGGAATGCAAGATGGCTGGTGAAACGAGCTGTGTGGGACACACCACGGGACCAGGGGACATGTAAGTGGCTGTTTTTTAAAAGTCAGCAGCTACAGTTTTTGGAGCTGCTGACTTTTATTTTTTGATAGGTCGAGTGGAACTCCGCTTTAAGGACACATATTTAAATCATCCCCCTAAAATACTACATGCTACTGCACATTTATTTAGTGGGTCTCAACTTAAACATATCACCAAATGGGTAAAGTGGAAAATGTTTCTTAAAGTGTTACTAAAGACTAGATTTAAAAAAAATAAATAAAATAACAAACATGTTATACTTGCCTGCTCTGTGCAACGGTACTGCACAGAGTGGCCCCGAACCTCCTCTTTTTGGGTCCCCCGCTGGCGATCTTGGCTATTCCTCTTCTCAGCGTGTCCCCAGAGCAAGCTGCTTGTTATGGAGGCACACAGTGTCTGCTCGCTCCTGAGCTGTATATCTATGGAGTCACGCTTCATAGACTCACACACTGGGGCTTAACCCCGCCCCCGACTTCCTCCTCACTGCATTTGATTGACAGCAGCAAGAGCCAATGGCTCCTGCTGCTGCTTGAGTCCTGTCAGGAATGGACTCAGCACTAGTGGTGGGACTCACCTACCGTGTGGGCTGCAGTACCAGGGCTGACCAGCTGGTGCTCTCAGCAGCCAGAAGCTCATTCCTGCAGTCAGCCAACACCTGGGGCTGATTGCAGGAGGTGTATTTAAGGAATGGCCAGACCTGCAGTCAGTGCCTTGGTGTATCTTCCCATGAGCCCCTGTACCTGGTATCCTGTGTTCCTGCCTATCTGCCTAGTTGCTGACCCTGCTTTGATCCCAACCTCTGCTGACCATCTCCTGTTGAACCCCTGGCTTGCCTGACCATCCTTCTGCCTGATCCTCTGTACCGCGCTGCCCGTGAGTTACTGAACCCGGCTTGTGACCCTGACTATTCTCTGCCTGCTCCTCCGGTACCTCACTGCTCGCACGTTGCTGACCTGGCCTGCCTGACTATGCCTGACGCTACCCAGACGATCCATCCATCCTGCATGGATCCAGTCACTACTGTCCAAACTGCCAGCCCCTTCACATCAGGTTTTCCCCCGGTACATACCCTCGGCGGACTCCTCTACCACAGTTGGGTGCACTCAGGGGCCGCGACCTGGTCTCAGTCCTGCGCCAAGTCCATCCCCACCATCAGGGGCTCTGGTGAAAAGGCAGACTAGGGCTTAGACTCCGCGCCCTGGGGAATCCTGGTCTGTGGGTCACTAGAGATCCCGCCGAGCGGTGCCTGACAGTACCATACGGCCTGCCTGACCATTCCACCTCTCCAGCCCTGACTACGCATGTGTTCCTGAAGCCTGCTACTTCCCTGTGTCAGTCCACACAGTTCTGGTCACACCCCGATCCCTGACAAGTTCTGTGTGAAGAAGAGGAAAAAGGAAAAGAGATGCATCCATGCACAGCGGTGATCTCTTCTCCCCTCTCTTCCTCTTCACACAGGGAAGGGGGAGCACAGACACATATATCTGCTTTAGTATCCCTTTAAGTAAATAAGTTCTTTCAATATTTCAGGGCCTCTGCCTGGGCTAATAATAATTTCAGTCTACTTGTTTTTTTGACAATGTTGTTTTGCTAAACATCTGCCCACCTAGTATGACAAGTACATAATCAACAATACTATATCAATTATTTCAATAGGTCATTAGCTTTCAGAAAACATACGGTGATGTGCCTTTCTTTAGCGCACGTGTAGAGATGCAAAATGGTTTGACTAGCTAAGCCGCAAAGCTGAAGGCAGCTCCCAGTAACAAACGGGCTATAATAGTCCTGCCTCCAATAAGACATCAGACCAGAGTAGTAAATGTTTCAGCAAGTCTGACCATATTCACATCTAATCAAAAGAAATAACATACTAATCATTTTCCTGCTGTTTCAGACCATGTAAATTACTCCGATATGCTTCAGACTTCAAAGTTTTGTGGGGTTTTTTTTTTCATGCGCTTCAGGATACATTTTTGTAAATAGTATATCAGTCATTTTCCGCAAATTCACATGGTCTAGATAGCAACCCAATTTGTGTTCCACTAAAATGAGATTTGCACATATAGATTGCTACATGTCTTTCAAACTAAATAGATCACCTCTCCAGATGTCTGCCGTTGTGAACCCATAATAAGGCCTACAAACAATCCTATTTCCACAGGTCATTGTGACGGCTATATTACATTGCAGAAAGCAATATTTATCAACAACGCTGTAAGATGCATGTCTTATTTTGTGGCTTAGTAAAGGGTTTAAGACCAGATAATAGTATAAACAAAAAATATATAAAATATAATATGAAGAGAAATATTATAAAATATTAACACACCAATACAATCAATAACATATATTCATATATAAATCACAAAGCTCACAGGTAGTGAACAAATGCTACTGTGAGCAAGGAAAATTTTCAACATTAGACATGAATTTCTTTTTTTGGGGGGGGGATATTTTGAAATTAGTGAACAATATGATATATTTTAATTTTGTTAGTCTTTCGACAAGCTTCTGGTTGTTTATAATACAACATAAACCATTACATTAAAGTGGCTCTAACCCCTGGTTCACATATATGCGGCCGTGCGGGCAACGTTTTGCACGTGCACGAGAGCCCAATCATTTGAATGGACTCCCGTGCCCGTGACAAGCAGGGAAGAAGTCCCTGCACTTCTTTGGAAAACGCAGCCCACATGGGAACCTCGGTTCCCAGTAGAGTTGTGTTTTCCAGTGCGGGCGGCGTGCCATTAGAACTAACGGCACCCGCCCGCGGGTCCGCATTTCTCTGTGCGGCTGCACAGATTTTCTCTGCATTACATTAAAAAACCTTCTGCAAGCAGCTATCCCAGTCCTCCTTACACTTCCTGAGCCCAATCTCGATCCAGCAATGTGCACAAGAGCAGAGTCCTTCTCGGCTCTCTCTTTCCTCATTGGCTATGAAACAGCAGCAGAAGCCATTGGCTCCTTCTGCTGTCAATCACAGCCAGTATCCTCATCCTAACATCTATATTGGAATACCACTAGTGTGTTGAAGATGTTTGTGACCAAACTTTTTACAAGTTTGTGATTCTGTTGGCATGATTTTATAATAAACGCTTTGACACGGATCTTCTTGGAAGCCCTTTGAAAATCATTTGCCAATGTATTATTGTTACTGTTATTTTACTATATCCTCAGATTGCCAGTGCACAACAAAAAGGGTTTTCTTGTGGATTGCATACACCCTCCTGGCTACATGCCTGAGCTAAGGGCAGATGGATTCCAGGATGTAAATCCTACATGAATCATCTGCTTTTACTCAAGATGGCCACGAAACCATGGGGGTGTCTTTCAAAGTGATTCCTCAACAAACTAAAACATGGATACATGGATGGATGGATGAGTTTGATTTGAATAATAAGAAAATGAATTAAATTGTGTTTGCATTTTGTGGTGTTCAGAGAATTCCACTTTAACATTTATACAGTATATAGTTGTTTTTTTTTGTTTTGTTTTTTAAGAGAGTCTAAAGTCTTTAAAGTTATCCACGTTTATGGTATATAGATTTACCCACTCTATATGCCCTAAAGATCAGATCCACCATGACAGAAAATAATGTGTTGTACAAAATGTTAGGGTTGTCACCAGAACAAGAAGCAATGGTATATGTTCCAATGGGGACACGTTTTCCAGTGACAACTGCCTACAAGGGGAATTTGACTGATTTTTGTAGAGATTTTCTCTTGTGTCTCCAAGACGGTTTATCCCTTCCATACTCTATCCATAAAAAAGAATAGCTGACTTTACATATACTTTAAAAAATAAGGATTGCTGACAGGCAGAAGGGGTGATGCCAAGCTCATCTTGAACAATAATCAATACGAATATGACTTTAGATCAGGGTGCTCAATCATTTGAAGAGTACCAGCCATTTAAGTGATTTGGTAACTGGTCATGGGCCACAATGAAATGGTTCATAATTAAAAAATTTTCTTATTTTGAATAACATAATGAAGATTTTAAACAATCAGGATCATAATTTTTCATGGTTCCAATCCCCATGAGTTTGCCAGTCCGTCCCTGCCTAGTAGTGAGATAAACTTCTTAATTCAGTAAAGCTAAAACTCATATGTTTCCAGAATGAAACCAAGCTCATCACACCACAGTGAGAATCCACCTTCTGAACTCTTCTATGGCTGTCACTAGATGTAATCCACTTGGCTAAAGGCTCCTCTCCCCATGTCTGTGTTTTAGGAAAGACAGAGAAGTGGGGAGCTTCCAGGATTATGGAGGACCAGCAATCATTCAGTAGACAGGACTGCACCCAAAGGAGGCTGTGCAGGTTGCCATAGGTTTGAACTCGTGGGCCACATTAATGGTTGAACTGGATGGACTTTTGTCTTTTTTCAGCGAGACTAACTATGTAACTATGTAACATTTGGCCCACGGGCCACAGATTGAACATGTCTGTTTTAGATGCCTATACCTCTGGATCTACTTATAACTTTTACATGTCATTCCCCCCCCCCCATGTGTTTTTTCATTGTAACCTCTGTTTGAATTTTCCAAGTTTGTGGTATGTTTTAAAATACATTACTGCCACCACTAGAATGCAAAGCTGCCATTTACACTAAGGCTTCCCTTGTCCCTTGAATGCACTAAAAATGTTCTTAATTTATTAAACACAAAAGTGTTCTTTCATATAGGAATATTTATACCCTGCTTTGTTTTCTCTACCTCTCCATACATAAAATTATTGTATTAGACCTTTTTCTGACTTCTGTAAAATTGCACCACCACGTGCTAAAACCTGTTCTCCTGGAAGCATTACATGGCCTATCACAATGAAGAGGAGATCATTAGACTAATGAGCCCAATCTGCTTATTACTTATTCTGCATTATGGAACTTTAGAAGTTTAGCATCCAGTATTCCAAGTTAAATACTCCCACTTATGTTACTATGCCACAGGCTCAGACAAAGTTAGTTTACAGCAGCTCGATTACAGAGAACAATTTCCAGTGGCTGGGCGCGTTCTTTCTGTAGAGGCTTATTATGGTAACAAACGGCCTATGAAAATGAGATTGATGGCGAGAGGATCACTTTCATTTGGTTAAACATACAGTAGGGGGTCTTTTTCCTGTCACCTGAAGTTCATGGCTGGATTCAGCTTACAAGTTGTTTAGTGATCTTCCAGCGTATAAATCTCACAGCTGTTCCTCTATTATGTGAGCACTGAAAATGTATTGCTATCTAACACCCACTAAAGTAATGATTCCGCATATTAATATTACACGTTGCAGGCATTACGCAAAACGATCGCTCAGCTGAATGTTAAGCAGCTTCATAAAAACTTATTTCAGAAATATATCATTATTTATAAGAGGTATTTAGTCTCTCTCCTAAATAGGCAGTAAACTATAGCACAAAAGTTCTTAGTATGCAATGATCTTGTTGTATATTTTGTCTTGTTATTTTTTTTTACGGTTTTATTTTGTGAACTGCATTAAAGAATCATTTTTACGTTATGCAATTCACAATTGATTTCAAGATAATAAGAGGATTTATCAACTGTTATTTTTTATGAAAAATATACAGATATTTATACATATAGAGAGTTTTTTCGGTATATAAAATATAACGCATTTTATTTAAATTTTTTACATTTCAACGAGTCTCGTAAAAAGATTAGCAGCTTACTGTATTTGATCTTATTTATGTATCCAACGTCAATTACCGGGCACTACTGATGATGATCTGCAGATCCTTCTTTCCACTTGTCCAGGAGAAGCATCTCTCAACAGAAGTATCTCTCAACACATGTAATTTAAATATCATACGCTATGTCATAAAACGATGGAACAATGACTAATAAATAAAATAAAAATAAAGAAGTATTAAACCCAAAACCAAACATATGGTATTGTAGCTTACCAATCATTAGAAGTGGTGGCTACTTTAGTTTTCTTTTCAGGCTTTCTTTCTCTATGTTTTCACCTGATGATCTGGCCATTAACACACCTCCTGTATTACAGTGCCCCCACTCTGGATGAAGGAGCAATAGAGCCACCTTTGAACAGCATTTTTGTGATACTGGGGGAGGGAAGTGTTAGATGCACTATCAGAATTAAATGCACTAAACAAATTGAAGCCACACTCTAGTTAACACTTTATAAGCAGTTAAAGCAAACATTTCGCTCATTTTGGGATAAAGGTTTTACAGAAATAATAAAAAAAGGTGATCAGAGTTAAATGGTTTGTATTAACCTATCTGCAGGAAAGCTTTTCTGTTGAAAAGAAGGTGAAAGTACAAGAAGAAAGACTACAAAAGCAAATTAACATAGCCATCACAGCTAAGAATTGGTAAGCTGCAATATAATAAATCTTTGCTTTTGGGTTTAATACCTCTTAAATATGCTCAGATGATTAGATCATGTTGCATTTTTAAAGAGTCTAAACATTTACGATTTTACATTTTTATAACTATATAATGTATTGATTTTTTTATTGGCATTTGCATCTTCCTCCTTTCTGTGTCTTACAATATAATTTATTAGGTGGCAGCTTCAGACTTTGCACTTAAAGTGACCTGTGCCCATTGCTATAGTCATACAGCGATTTTCATATTTTTAAAAGGCAGGAAAGGGCTTTAAAACTACTCCTCCCAGACCTCTCTATCTGCTTGTACAGTGAAGCAATTCACTCTCAAAAATCATCATACATCAGAAAAAGATTCTAAAGTCGGGTTTTAGTTGGTTTCTAAGTTTAAATATCTGCTGTGAGAGTACATCATTACTTTAAGGACTTGCAGAGATGTGAGTTTTTCTGAATGTGTTCTGTAAGGGCACAAAGAAAACAATTGTTCTCAATGTGCCCTTTTCACAAAACAACACAAGTACGACGTGCTGATTTTGTTCTGCGCAGGAATATGCAACGTGTATAAAACTCGTGTCTCTGCAAGTGAAAACTGCGCGTTTTATCCATAAGTTTTTCTGCACATATGGTGTGAACAAGGCCTAAGATGCTGTCTTAACCACTTCAATACCGGACACTTTTACCCCCTTCATGCTCAGGCCAATTTTCAGATTTCAGTGCTGTCACACTTTGAATGATAATTACTTAGTCATGCAAAACTGTACCCAAATTGCTTTTTTTTTTATCATTTTCTGAGACAGAGCTTTATTTTGAAGATATTTAAATCACCACTGGGTTATTCATTTTTTGCTATAAAAGCACAAAATTACGGAAAATTAAAAAAAAAAAAAAATTTTCTTGATTTCTGTTATAATTCCTGTTATAAAAGTTTGCAAATAAATAATCTTTCTTTAAACATTAAGGCCAAAATGTATTCTGCTACATTTCTTTGGTAAAAAATAACCCAAATCAGTGTATATTATTTAGTCTGCGTGAAAGTTATAGAGTCTACCAACTATGGTATATATTATAAAATTCAATCCTGATATACTGACGGCTTTATCTCATTTCTTGATGCCCTAAAATGCCTGGACAGTACAAATACCCCACAAATGACTCCTTTTTGTTCTGTTACAAAACGTTTTATTAGGTTTTCCAAAAATAGAAACAGTGCAAACAGTACAAAAAGAAAGGCACAACAACAAAGTGCAATAAATACACTGAACTGAAACATGCAAGGGTGGAAAGCTGAAGCAGATGGCTTGGGAGTATCTGTCGAAACAACAACTCCAATATCGCCCAATCATAACCAAGCTATACATAACAGGAAAGACTGACTTAGCGCACTGACCGTTGGGAAATGCGCCTTGTGGAAGTATCAGGCACTCCTGTCGGCCTAGCTAGGCAAAAGGAAAAAAAGGAAAAGAAGGAAAAGAAGGATTCGGAAGCCCTTGCCAAGGGGGTCACAGTAGGAAAGGAGAAAAAAGGAGAGGAAAGGAAAACAGAGATGTGTGAGAAGAGTTGAGAGGGAAGGGAAGAATGAGGAACTTTCCTGGAAGCAAATGAAGAGAAGAAGATGAAATGTAAAGGGGGGGGGTTCCGGGAAGGGGGAGGGTGGTTCCCCAATGGGCCGGTCCAGCTGTGGTGTACAAAGGCTACAACGAGGTATCATACAGAAAGCAGGGTTAGATCAATTTTCTCTTGGGCATTATACGTGATCCAGGGATCCCAAACCCTTAAAAATTTAGTGTGAGCATCGCCCAAAACAGAGGTGAGCTTCTTGTGCACCATTGTGCCCATTACTCTCTGCTTCACATCTATGAATTTAATAAATGGTTGCCTCCACGCTCTAGTCAAAGTCTAAATGACCCCTTTTTGGAAAGTAGACAGTCCAAGGTATTTAGTAAAAGGCATGATGAGTTTCTGGAAAATTTATTTATTTATTTATTTTTTTACATACTGTCACCAGAGCAGTACAGTATCATTACATGTCTGGTGTGGCAGTGATCAGGGATACTGACTGATGACCGTATGTAAAAGGAAAAGTTTACAATTGTTCTTTTTTTTTTCAGTGACATGTACTACTCTGGGGAGGTGATCAGGATTTTTTTAGAACTAGGATTGCTTTTAACAGTGCATGATCACTGTTATAAGCAATCATTTTTGATTGACTAAGCTCCACCAGTCCCCTTATCAGTTTTGTAGTCCTCCTCTGAACTCTCTCCAGTTCCAGCACATCCTTCTTGAGGATTGATGACCAAACTGGATGGCATACACAAGATGTGGCCGAGTCAGAGTTTTGTAAAGTTTTAGAATTAATTTTATCTCTTTAGTAGATAAACCTTTTAATGCATGCTAAAATGCATGCAAATAGTCTGCTAGTTTTGCTTGCTGCAGCTTGGCATTGCATGATATTGCTAAGCCTGTGGTCTACAAGGACCCTCAGATCCTTTTCCATCGCAGATTCCCCCAGAGGTTCTCCCCACATAGCATGCAATTTGCATTGATATTTTTAGTCTCCAAGTGCATTACTTTACATTTATCAACATTAAACCTTATTTTCCATGTAGTTGCCCATCCCTTTTTTTTTTACCAAGGTCTTCCTGTAAGGTTGCTATATCCTGTTGTGAGGTTGTTACCCTGCTTAGCTTTGTATCATCAGCAAATACTGATATTGATCATTTATTAGAACCTCTATATCATTTATGTACAAGTTAAACAGAATTGGTCCCAGGAGAAAGCTTTGGGGTATCCCACTTACCACTACAGACCAGAAGATATGCTATTTATCACCACCTTTTGGGTGTGTTTCTTGTAACCAATTTTCTATCCGGGTGCATACACTATTGTCAATGCCAACAGACCTCAATTTGTAAATTAAGCGTTTATGAGATACTGTATCAAATGTTTTGGCAAAGTCTAGATACACAGAGTCCACAGGCATTCCTCTATCTAGATTACAGCTTATCTCCTCATAGATTGTTAAAACATTGGTCTGGCAAGAACGATCCTTCATAAATCCATGCTGGTTACTACTAATGATACTATTTTCATGAGGTTTTTTTTGGTCTCTGATCATCCCCTCCACAGGATTACATACTATTGTTTTTAGACTGACTGACCTGTAATTTTTCAAGCATATATCTAGGGCTTTTTTGAATTTACGATGATTAATTTTACTATTAATATATATTTTTTTAAAAAATTAGGATTATTTTTATTCTCCTCCACTATAAATCTTTTGTAGCCTATTCTGGCCATCTTCTTCCCCAACAGAGCTGCACCCTCCCTATTTAGGTGCAGTCAGTCTCTGCTAAAGAATCAGTAACCGACCGAAAGGTCAGCCCAGTTCTCCAGGAACCCAAAGCCGTCCTTCCTGCACCAGTTCCTCAGCCACTTGTTAAATTTCTTAATCTCCTGGCTACCTCTCTGGTGTGGCTTGAGGTACAGGCCATATTCCTGAGAATACTGACTTGGAGGTAATTTTCTTTAATATAGCTCTTAAGTCCCTGATAAAAAATTTTTAGGATGCATCCTTTAACTTTGCCATTGGTACCAATGTGTAGCATGACAGCTGAGTCTTCCTCAGCCCCACTTAACAATCTGACCATCTGATCCACAATGTGCTGAACCCAAGTACTCGGTAAACACCATACCGATCGCAGATTTTATGGCAAAACAATTAAAAGTGAATATCTGATTGTCTCTCAGGGGATCAGAAAGGAATTTTTTTTCTCTGCAGCAGCAAATTGGATCATGCTTTGCTGTTTTTTTCCTTTCATTGGATCTAAAGTGGGTATAGGATTATAACTTTTTTTTTTTTTTTTTAATAGTTGAACTGGATGGACTTTTGTCTTTGTTCAGCCAGACTAACTATGCAACTATATATACAGCACTATATTCACCAATTGACACTGAAGCATTGCACTTATTTATTATACTAAGATATAAGATTATCATTGTCAGACCTATCTGATTATGGTCAAATGAAGAAATAGCCAAACAGCAGCTGGTTGGTATACTGAAGTGCCCTGCCACTGCTAAAAGGTCCAGATATAACTTTATTCCAATAAAAGTCAAGGAGGCTGCCAAACCAGCTGCTGTCCAGACATGTGCTTTGAAGGAAGGAATACCATTAAAGGTCCAGTCCACTTCTAGTCGATTTACATTGTTTTCAATTTCAAGCCCTGAAGAAGGCGGCATTTTTTTGATAACCGAAACACGATGGATCTCTTTGGATGTCACTCTGACTTTTACTGGAATAAAGTTGTATCCGGACCTAGCAGTGGTGTGACACTTCATTTTTTGTTACATTACACTAAAATCTAAGGAGAGCACAGAGATCACCTGGGGTATATCAGTCACCTCTCTGGGAACCAGATTACTTCAGTACTTAAAAATAGCAATACCAATAAGATAATCTCAGATAATCTTAGGGATCCAGAGACATTTGTTCACTTTTCTCCACTATTTTAATGACATTTTTTTTTAACCCTTTTGAGTCCAACATCCAAGTTTGGTCAGCTTTTAAGTCCTCTGAATGGGGTAACGTAAGCCACTGAAGTGCACTGGCTTACATTTTATGAGGACATAAATATAGTTTTGGACTCTTAACCACAGACACTCCTGATTCTTCTACACCCCCTAGGAAGAGATAAATATTACTACAAAGAAAACTTGCCACTGCAGCCTTGGGAGCATAAATTAAGACAGCAGTTTCTATACAACTATGCCATTTTAAAACTGAAATAAAATTTGGAAAGAAAACACCTTTTCTCAATATTAGAGCTGAAAGGCTTTATTTTAAAATATTGGTTTAGACCAGAACATGCTCCCCCATTATGCATATGTGACAGCTCTTTTTTAAACAGCCAGCAAATTCACTTGCTAATGCTTTCATCTCTTCTTTAGAGCCTACATAACGTATCACAAACAATATTAAACATTTAATCATGTTAACATGATAATGACAATCACTGGCTTTCCACCAGCTATGGAGAACAGAAGGCTTGACACACAGGCCTTTTACTTCCTGACAGCACCTTTTGTTAAGGTGCTATTATCTTTGCTATCCAATTACATTATGATTAGATGGCTTGACTTAATTTAAAACAATAGTACAATATAGCTGCTGAACTGTTTTATACGTTTCCTAAAATATTAAATTAAGACTTTTTATACATAATAAGCAAAAAGAAAACAATCAATCATAAAAAAAAAGAAAATACAGTTCAGTCATTCAAGGAAATTATTTGCAGCATAGTTCTTAAAGGTCTATTATACTTTAATAACAATTGGTTTTACCTAGGGATGTACCGATACTGTTTTATTATGGGCGAGTACAAGTACTGATACTTTCAGTCAAGTACTCGCCGATACTGATTACCGATATTTTGCGGTGTGATTTGCGTTAATGGATGAAAATTGCACCGCAAAGAATGGCATGAGATTTGAACAGGGTTGCAATTCCTGTCCAAATCGCATGCAGTTTCCTTACTGCTTCTGTGTGAACCCAGGCATGTCATAGTACAATATAGGGGTGTACCCCTTTCTTCAAGGCACAAGCAGCTTAATGCACAAAGTTTGAGCAGAATATTATAATAAGACAATCTCTGGGAGGGGGGGGGAACAAACAAATGTGCACAGCAATGGTAATTAAACTAGCATAGTTAGTGAGATAAGACAGAGAAGGAGCTATAGACTGGGAGGGGGGGTGTTAGACAATCACAGAGGGGGCCGCATATTTGGATTTGTTTCGCAATTAAAAATTTGAATTTTGGAAGACGGTTATATTTGTTCTATTCTATCCTATTCTGTTATATTCTTTAATATCCTATACTATTTCTTTTTTAATTCAAATAATTTGTTTTGGTATAATTTATTTCAAATTTGATGAAATTTGTTATTGTTGTGAATCAGAAATTTGAATATCTCCAAATAACGAACATTTGGTCCATAATTAAACAAATTGTGCATGACTACTTCACGGCTGACATTTATTTCTACAACTTGTAAAAGGCACAGATGCACTTTATTGATTGTGGACGCTGCTTTCATTATCTATTCATTATTTAATTTTTGCACTTGATTTATGAACTTTTCTTGATTGATTACACACATGGACTTTATGTGAAAATTGATTTCATTATTGATGCACTGAAGGATTTCTCATAGTGAATTTATTATCAACACTGACAGATTTCTTTTGATTGATATAAGGATTGATAGTATTGTTTTTGATGCTGTAAAGTTTTCTAATTCATTGTTTTCTTTAATTGCTATATTTTTTTCCCACAAAAGTGGAGTTACTGTACTCTTTAATGCCAAATACATTCTGCTACTCATCCAAGTAGCTTCCTCAGGAACATACAGTACATTTTCCTGAGGACAGCGAGGACAACTGTTTCGCAAGAGGCATGAAAAGAGGGCATCTACATCAAACTGGAGCAACCATTCCTAATCAAGTGGTGGGGGGCTTCAGCACCATTTGTCAGTCACATATAATGCCATTTTAACTTCTTTACTCCACAATTTGACTACAATTCGCAACTTTATCCACGTAACCCAAACACCTGCTCCATAGTTTATGGCACCATGTTAATTACAACAAGTTGGTTTGACAAGCTTTCACAACTCTCATCATGTCTTGACAATCTCCGTTTGCCTTGAGACATTCTTTAATGACTGGATTAAAAGCGAAGTTCACCTTTTTTTTTTTTTTCCTTCTAAATTCCAGATCCACTATGTACCAATATACCATTAATGCACCTCTGTTGCAAAAAAATAAAAGCTCTCTTTGATTTTTAGAACAAGGCCTTACCATAGAAAAGTTCATGACTTCCTGATATGTAGATTTTGACTTGAAAACTGTTAAGACACAGGAAGCAGTTCACCGGCTGACCTCATTAGCACACACATTAGCACTGATCAACTATGTTTGCACAGCATCCCTCCAGAGGCATACATTTGCTTGGCTTATCAATGTAGGCTGCCACAGCTGCTAAGTTTGCATAGCCTTCTCAGCATCTCTCCAGCTGGGTTCAGGCTACATGCTAAATTCACTGGGACCAAATGCAGCCCACTGGCTGTGGGTTGGACACACCTGATGTAGTGCAAGGGCCTGCCTGATTGGATAGAGAGTGAATGGATAAATAGGTGTGTGCTCCTATTCCAAAGTTTTGGTAAATCTAAAAAAAATTGTACAAGGATTGTGCAGGGTGTGTGTGCTAATGAGGTCAGCTGGTAAACTGCTTCCTGTTTCTTAACAGTTTTCACGTCCCAAATCTACATGCCAGGAAGTTATGAACTTTTCTATGGAATACACCAGGAGCTAAGGCCTTGTTCTAAAATCCAAAGAAAGCTTTTATTTTTCTCCAACAGTGGTACATTAATGGTATATTGGTACATAGGGAAGCTGGAATTTAGAAGAAAAAAAAGTGAACTTAGCCATTAAAGTGACTGAGTTAGCCAGCATAGTTATGTCCTGGTATGTCCCTGACATTAATTTAAGCAGAGATAGTTTCTTGGGTTAGTGGAAAAACATCATTAATGCTACTGTAGGATTCCAAATGAATGCCATTAACTACTGCTAACCCTATAAAGCACATACTTTTAGTCGCTACTCATTATGTAGGTGATTGAAGTTTTAAAGTGGAACCAAACCCTCCTCTCCTTTACAGCCATGGAAGGTGCAACCTTAGCCACTGATCTGCAGTTGCCATGATTCTATATGTTCAATCGGTTATGACATAGGTCCTTTGATGGACTGACATTTCAGTTGAGAGCACAAGCAACTGTGGCAGTTTTTATTAAAGGTTTGCCTTAAATGTAACTGTTTTGGAAACAGTTAAACAGATGAATTTAGTTCCACTTTATGTTTTCGCCAAAGCAATGTGTAGTTGGGACACATTTTCAGCAGTTTTTAGTGAAGGGTAACTTTGATCACTTAGGGAGCTAGGATCATCCACGCAAACTGACATTTACAGTGGAGCTAAACCCATCGATCTATTTCTTAAACAGTCGTATTCAAGGCTTGCTGTGAATCATAGCTGCCATGGTTGCTTTTGCTCCCAACCAAAATTTCAAGCCATGAAATGGCATGTGTCAAAACTGATCACAAGTGTATCAACATAAAAATTGCATATCAAACAGAGGCTAAGATGGCAGCTTCTTTGGCTGTAAAGGATGGGGGATTAAGTTCTACTTTATGATTACAAGCTTTGGAAGCTGTTTTTGAGACTCTCTTTGTCTTCACAAAGCAGGCTGATAGTAGAATATCATTAGGTAATAAAAAATATGGCCTGAAATGTCCAAAGGTTTGGGCATCAAGTAAAATAGCATTGCATTCTATAGATTCTAATGTACTTGTCTAATCCACATGTGGTCTCTATCACGAAGGTTAGCTGTATTCTAGAGCTTCCATATTTGATTATGTTCAGGGTGCACAGATAGAGCTTACTTACTGGTTTCCTGTTGCCCTAACAACCGTTGACATCTCATAAGAATTAGAAGACAAAGAGATCTGTGAGTGTAGAGGATAAAGTTTGCTAACATCACACAAAGCATCCATTAAAGCCCATTAATATTAAACTTTCTAATCAGTTAGGCATTCGTAATACCAAATTATAATCAACAACAAGGAATAGGTGGTTCCATCTTTATGCCACAGCCCAACTCAGGTACATTTTTAAAACATTCTACAAAATATAGATTATACCTCTAGAATGATAATTTATTATGTGTTTTTTCTCCTTTAAAGGTTACTCATCCTCAATAAGGTGTGATCCTTACAAACAGGCAACCAGATTTATGAGTGGAGGGGCTCTCCTTTGCCATCACCATGCAGCTCCCATGTGACTCTCCCTTCCTTACTTTCAAGGGTAGATAAGGCCATCTTGTCAGTTTGGTCCCATGTTGGATAGCACAGGTAGCACATGCATGTCTACCCCAGTTTTTATTGGGTTCTGTTAAAGGTTAGAATGCGCTCCAATTTGACACTTGATTCAGATAAACAGCTGACATTACATGTATAGTAAAATAAAAGGCTTAGTGTTCTTAGTGCTCCAAATGATCTCCAAATGCCATCAAGAAGCATATTTTGTGCATTCTGGCTCATTTGTCACGCAGTTATTTTGGCAACCCCATTCCCTTCTGATGTCAGTTATAGTAATTGTAAACACAAAAACACAAATGTAATATATTGCAGCTTACCAGGCCTTAAGCTGTCTATGCTTTATGCAATTCAATTGTACAATCTCCTTTAGCTATACTAAAACTATGTAATATGAAGACAAACTTAAACAATGCATTCAATTAGTATCAAATCTAGCAGGCCTTTGTACTACATAGTTGATGGTACACAGAAAAGAGCTCAAAGGAATTGACAAGGATGCTACAAA
This sequence comes from Staurois parvus, assembly GCF_062004578.1. Lineage (NCBI taxonomy): Eukaryota > Metazoa > Chordata > Amphibia > Anura > Ranidae > Staurois > Staurois parvus. Next base: position 844,173 of record NW_028319268.1, read on the forward strand.
AAATAACATGTATTTTCTGTACTTGCTGAAAAAAACATTCTTAGCCTAAAAAATGAAAAACAATATCCTTTAAAGCACCGTAGGTCTGATAACTGTAAAAGCAGTTAATCCCTTCTTTATGGTGATCATTAGCAATGGTTTATGCTTATCAGCAATACGTCTACATCAGGCAATGTTTAATTCTATCTTTACAAATGAACATTTTTAGCTTGTCAAACATTGAAGATCCCTATTCATGCTGTATAATGATACCCCAATTTCATTAGTCATAACAAACACTGTTTATCTGAAATACTTCTCAATTGCAGAGCTATTACCTAATTTGTAAATGAATGGTAATTTACATCCCCAGCACTCACTCTGCAATTACTGTCAATCTTCAGAGTAATTTTGTAACCTTTGCTTTCACTGAATTTGCATTTTTATTCGCATGCACACAAGTGATCTTTTAATATATGTTTTTAGCCATCCGCCGCGCACATAAAAAATAAACCTGCCCCAAAAGATAGCAGTTCAAGCTGTTGGAAAGCTGGAAATGAGAATTTGCTTGGCCAGTTATTGCTATACAAATATGGGCTATGGATAGCAAAAAAGATTGAAGCAAATGCTGACATTTATTGCATATGGTCTGAGATATCTACATAATAAAAATGTATCTTTATTAATCATGAGCAAATCACAGCCATTGTCGTAAAAGCAGCCTATCCTCTGCTTTACCTAAGGTCAGGGTCTTAATGTTCTCATCACTAAACTATGTGTAGCCAGCTGCTTGGCTATAATGAGATAGTCAGTTTAGGACACTGTGCTGCAGTAGCTTTCTGTGTGCTCTCCTCAGACTGTTATGCTGAATGAATTAACACCACCTCAACTACACCCACCACAGCAAGCTGACAAGTTGATGGAGCTCAAGACACATGTGGGCCACATTAGAATGCAGGAGTTGATGTTCTAGAGGGGAGACATGATGTGGAAGTTTATGGGCCATTGGACTACAGTTCCCAAAAGAAGACAATTACGAGGAGAAGAGCTGTAATTTCCTGGGCTGCAGACCGAACCACTGCCTCTTGCAGTGAAGGAACCAGAGGGCGCGCATCTCTCTTCCTGAGTGCGCACCATCCAGCCACTACCAAGCAGCCTGATTCAGAGACTGGGGTCCTGTGTGCTGAGGGACCAGAGAGAGCAGAGGGAGTGGGCATTTGACTAGCAGCCTTTACCACTGCATGCAGACTTTACTGGGACTGTCCTTATGTGCACCACCATAAAGACTGGGTCCCAACACTAGCCATCTGAAGAACTAGTACAATTGACTGTCTCCTCAGATAGCTGCTCTACAAGAACTGCCTATAGATAGGGGTACTGCTGGAGTAAGGTCTAGGTGTTTGGCAGACATTCACAGAGTGCACTCTAGCAGTACAGTATACTGGGAGCAGGAAAGTTATAATCATTGCCATTACTGTTATCTGTGTAATTGCTTAATGTGGGTTTGCAGATTACTATTTATAGAAATAGAATCTTATTCTAAATTGCTACAATAGATTAATTCCTTTGTCTAGGATTGCATTTGACACACTCTGATTGTTCTTATATGTACATATTTCCATCTACTGTAGTTTATTACAATATAATGAATTTCTTTATTCTTAACCAGTCTGGTGTTTCCTTCCTGGTGCTGAACTGTAGGTTGTGTGGGATATTTATATTTGTGTCAGTCATAGTAGTGCGATATCCTTTTTTACTTAACCTGGTGTGTCAGAAGGGCTGAAAGCATTATTTGAAGCTATTGTCTGTTAATGCACTCTAATTTTTATTGTAAGTCAAAATCTGCAAGTCAAAATCCTGACACTAGCAAATTTCTACCAAACACATACCTAAAAATCTATATTTTAATATTTTGGGATATTGGAATGGGAGAGGGTGCAGATAATGTGAGGTTGTAGTTTTTTTTTCACAATACAATGAATTTCTTTATTCTTAACCAGTCCGGTGTTTCCTTCCTGGTGCTGAACTGTAGCATGTTTGTGGAATATTTATATTTGTGTCAGTCATAGTAGTGCGATATTCTTTTTTACTTAACCTGGTGAGGCAAACCAACAGAGAACCCAAGCTACCAAGTGGCTCCTCTGGAGGTAGCGCTAAACAATTTACCTTGTTAAAGCAAATTACATGAATCAAGGTCACAGTGTTACACTGGGTGTACACAAGCTTATATGTACAGTCCAAGCCCCTATTGATGGGTCCTTTAAACCCACTGCTTTTAGGGTGCATCAAAATGGAACAACAAACAAAACTTTTTGTTCTATTTTTTGGTATAGTAAGAAATGAAATAGTTAAAACCTCTGTCATCCTGAGCACTATTATCAATTTGTAGAATTTTACAGTCATCACTGGAAAAGGAATAGAGATCGATCTTCCGATGGGGACACTTGCTCCAGAGAAAGTCATCATAAGTGGGATTTATTCTCACTTTGCATGGTCTCTCCAGGCCAGAAACTGACAAATTAGCCCCATTAGATCTCAACAACAACTTTACAGAATTTCTAAACTTTCCCCAGCTCAACCCATCCAAAACTAAAAAAAAGTTCTGCAAAAAGTGCTTGCGAGCTACTATGGTAGATAAAAAGTGCCTAAATATTAAATTAATAAAATACAATAAATACACACGTGGTTCAGTGACACCAACACTAAGTCATATATTAGTGCAAATAACGGATTTAAAATAATAAATCTGTGCCGCGCTCCGCTCTATCAATACATATAATATACATAATGAAATTCATCTATAATTCATATGTATAAATATCGATCTAATATTCCAAAAAATATCATAAATATCAAGTGAAAGAACAAATTGTGCAAAAATTCCCAAATGTGTCCACAATACACAAAAGGTAAATAATTAGTGAAATAAGTCAATCCAATGTTAAACAATCCCAGAAAGTGTCCGCTCTTAGATAAAACTTCTAGAAATAGCAACTTCAAACATGGATTCAATAGAATATACTTATGCGCTCACCTCACTGTTAGTCCAACACAAAATTAGGCTAACACAGCTTTTAGTCCTTAATTGGACTGATGAGATCTTTTCCAATGGTAGATATCCTTCCAGGGTTTAATCAAGAGTAGGTTGTAATATTCCTAACATTCCACCTGGGGTCTCTCTGATTAGTTGATATCTGTGTTGGTTTAAGGATGGATGGATTTCTCCCACTCTCCTGCAGGGGTCTACTCCTTCTTTATCCTCCTATCTTTATTGCTCCATATTAGTAATGCCAAAAAAGAGAAAAGAATATAGTGCCTTATCTTTTATATATCTTTATTGTGCCATATATTGCCCTACAACTCACATTTAATATACATAAAAATCGCCTTTTTGAAACAATATCAGCTCCTCTCTGTGTGCCCTGCACACTGCCTATACTCGCCGTGGATACCAGAATGCGTCGGGACGTCAGAGCCCCTCCCCTACATGTTACGCCATTGGGTCACGTGGCTTCATCAGGGAGATACTATTCACGTGACCCTGTGGCATAACGCGTAGGGGAGGGGCTCTGACGTTACCTTAATGTAATCAAAGTTGTGCAATTGTTCAGTCATAGCAGCCTTTATTCCATATCAGTTACTTTTGTCTCACTGCTTTGGTATTTCATGACACCAGCCAGGAGACAGTTGCCCCTGCAATGTGGGAATTGGCAGTTTGTGTGGGTATCAACTTGGATGATGCCCTAGATCAGTAGTCTCCAAAATGCGGCCCACTGGTCACATACAGCCTTATGTTTGCCTTTATCCCTTGGGGCACTATTCCTCCCAATGATACACGGCACTATTTCTTCTACTGGCAGCAAAAATGAGGCACCATTCCTTATAACATAATTCCTCCCACTTCCACTGACACCAGCAATGGTACATCATTTCTCCTGTAGACACAAATGATGGGGTACAATTCCTCTCACTGATACCAATGATGGGGCACTATTCCTCCCAAATAATGAGGCACTATTTCTCCCACAGATAACATCAATGATGGGGACTATTCCTCCTACTGCTTTGTAACTTTTTATTCCCAAGCCTGAGGAATTGTTGCTCCCACTGATGCTGGGGCATTTTCTACTACCACTGACCACAGTCCGGCCTCGTAAAGTCTGAAGGTCAATTAACTTAGATCATTCTAATGTCGACTCAAGGAGCATTTGCGGGCTTTTTGGGGTCATTTGGTCTGCTGAAATAAGAAAGCAAGGAAGGAACCGAGTAGCCCTCAGGCTTTATATTTGAAGCTGTGGAAGCTAAGAGAGTGGGTGACACAGACACAAACCGTGAAACACCACACAGAATACAACAGCAGCACTTCCAACTACACATAAATGCTGATGAGATTCAGCACTCACCGGAAATGTTAGACCCACCATCTCTGAAGGTTTATGATGGCTTGTGTTACAGTCTCCGGATCATCCGTTCTCCAGGCTATCACCTGTAGCAACAACATTCAACCTGAGATGTTCTTCTTCCTCCTAGATTTTCGGTCACTCTCAAGCTCCAAAACATCATAGCTAAAAAGGATTACAAGTTAAAAGGTAGAATGTCCTGGGTGATTCAAACCAGTAATCCTGTTCAGCTGTGCTGCTATGCAAAAACGTAGAAGGAAGAACAGCACAGGGCTATTGCTGTTGCTAGGGGTGATTACCTGGAGAACTGGTGATGGGGAGAAATCAGAAATCCAGCTCTAATGTTTCCAGTAAGGGCTAAATCTGATGGGTATTTTTGTACACAATTGAAAGAGTGGCTGTTGGGAGTAATATTATTGTTATCTTGTAAGTTGTTGAGCTACAGCTGTTCATCAGTATATACAAACGTAGTGTTGATATTTGTGAACTTAAGTATTTCTGGATGGCCTATAAGTCAGCAAATGGCTAATTTCATTAGAGAATTCGAACACAGGCTTTTTGTTTTGAGTCCCTTTATTTAAGTATAAAATTGTAACAATGTTTTCTTTAGATAGAAACTATAATAAGATTGGGTTACATTTTTAAATTCTTTTTAAACTGATTTTTTTTCTGTTTTGTTTTTTTTAGTGTGTAAAATCTTTATTTTATAAATAAACAATAATGACAGAATGTGCCCTGAGAGATGAAATTGAGTAGCCCTCAGGCCATCGAGTTGCTACAACTCACTGAACTTATGGGCACACAGAGTGAACTCTCATTCACCCAGTCTGAGCTACAGCTAGACCTCCCTCCTAATTCACACATAACAGAGGTAAGGTAAGGCTGAGCTCACACTACTGTACATAAGATTATGTAAGCCATAAAGGACTGTACATCCTCTAACTACACAAATAAAATCCATTCACATTGATTTCTCTCTTCTAAAATAAGATTTTCAGACCTTTAATGAATGTACAGCAGCAGCAGAGGAACATATCAGTACCATAGTGAACACTATACCCCTCTGTTGGCTGCCACCTGGGACTCTGCTGGGAAAATATCTGCCATTAAAATTAAACTTTACAGAGGCGAAAATAATTATTTGATCCGCTGCAATTTCTGTAAGTTTTCCCACTTACAAAGAAATGAAAGGTCTATAATTTTTACCATAGGTGTATTTTAAATGGTAGAGACAGAATATCAACCAAAAATCCAGAAAAGCACATGATACAAATGTTATAAATTGAGTTGCAGTTCAGTGAGTAAAATAATTATTTGATCTCCAAGCAAAACATGACTTAGTACTTGGTGGAGAAATCCTTATTGGCAAGCACAGAGTTAAGACTTTTTTTTGTAGTTGGTTACCAGGTTTGCACATATCTCAGGAGGGATTTTGGTCCACTCTTATTTACAGATCTTCTCTAAATCCTTAAGGTTTCTTGGCTGTCACTTGGCAACTCTAAGTTTCAGCTCCCTCTGTAAATTTTCCATAAGATTAAGGTCTGGAGGTCTAAGCCACTCCACGACCTTAATGTGCTTCTTCTTGAGCCACTCCTTTGTTGTCTTGGCGGTGTGTTTCGGGTCATTGTCATGATGAAAGACCCATCTACGACCCATCTTCAGTGTTCTGGCTAGGGGAAGAAGGTTTTCATCCAAGATTTTATAATATAAGGCCCCGTCCATTGGCAACTCAATGCGGAAAAGTCGACCTATACCTTTAGCAGAGAAACAGTACCAAAGCATAGTGTTTCCAACTCTGTGCTTGGATGGTGTTTTTAGGGTCATAGTCAGCATTTGTCTTCCTCTAAACATGGCAAGTTGCGTTAATGCCAAAGAGCTCAATTTTGGTCTCATCTGACCACAGTACTTTCTCCCTATCATTCTCTGGATCATTTAGATGTTAATTGACAAACTTCAGACGGACATGTACATGTGCCTTCTTGAGGAAGGGGACCTTGCGAGCGCTGCAGGATTTCAATCTATGGTGGTGTATTGTGTTACCAATGGTTTGTTTGATGACTGTGGACCCAACTGCCTTGAGATCATTCGCAAGTTCCTCACATGTAGTTCTGGGTTGATCCCTCACTTTTCTCATTATCATCCTTACCACATGAGGCAAAATCTTGCATGGAGCTCCAGACCAAGAACAATTGATGGTTATTTTGTATTTCTTCCACTTGCAGATAATTGCTCCAACAGTTGTCTCCTCACCAAGCTTCTTGCTGATGATCTTGTAGCCCATTCCAGCCTTGTGCAGGTCTACAATCTTGTCCCTGATGTGCTTTGGCAGCTCCTTGGTCTTGCCTATTGTGGTGCCCAAGAAAGATTCTGTGAACAGTTGTCTTATATACACATAATGAGTTATTGTTAGGAACACCTTCTTAAATTGATAGGACTAATCTGTGTACCACATGAGCACAGTCTGTGGGAGCCAGAAATATTGTTGGTTGTTAGGGGATCAAATACTTATTTTACTCTAGATATAGAATAAACAGGTGGAGCACACACCTAATGCATTATCCAAGGTTTATTCAAAGGTATAAAAGATAAAAACATACTCACAGACAAATCATGTATATAAAAAGCTTTTGCATTAAGAAGATGGTCACAACGGCAAGCAAGGTGTTCCAACTGTCAGAGCGGTCAAATGGCTGACGCGTTTTGGGGACCAGTCCCTTTCCTCAGAGCTGCTGACCAGCCTCTTAGACTGGTACAGTTGTGTAGTGGGTAAGGTGGGCTGATGGTTAGCAGCAGCAAGGTTCCAACCATCAGCCCACCTTACCCACTAAGGACCATTATATTATACTGAAACTATCAATAGTTGGTCCGCTTATATCTTTGGCCCCCTAATGCAGACTTCCTTAAAAGAGTCACTCTCAAGGTATTGGAGAAATTTGATTGTCTTCTCTTATTAATAAGCAACTTAAATTCAGTTCCAGACTCAACAAAGGATTGCATGTGTGGTTTGACCAGGCCTCAAAGTGGCTTTGAGAATAGGATACATAAATATACCTTTGTAGATACAGTCAGGTCCATAAATATTGGGACATCGACACAGTTCTAACATTTTTGGCTCTATACACCACCACAATGGACTTGAAATGAAACTAACAAGATGTGCTTTAACTGCAGACTGTCAGCTTTAATTTGAGGGTATTTACATCCAAATAAGGTGAACGGTGTAGGAATTACAACAGTTTGCATATGTGCCTCCCACTTGTTAAGGGACCAAAAGTAATGGGACAATTGGCTTCTCAGCTGTTCCATGGCCAGGTGTGTGTTATTCCCTCATTATCCCAATTACAATGAGCAGATAAAAGGTTCAGAGTTCATTTCTGTGCTATTTGCATTTGGAATCTGTTGCTGTCAACTCTCAAGATGAGATCCAAAGAGCTGTCACTATCAGTGAAGCAAGCCATCATTAGGCTGAAAAAAACAAAACAAACCCATCAGAGAGATATCAAAAACATTAGGCGTGGCCAAAACAACTGTTTGGAACATTCTTAAAAAGAAGGAACGCACCGGTGAGCTCAGCGACACCAAAAGACCCAGAAGACCACGGAAAACAACTGTGGTGGATGACCGAAGAATTCTTTCCCTGGTGAAGAAAACACCCTTCATAACAGTTGGCCAGATCAAGAACACTCTCCAGGAGGTAGGTGTATGTGTGTCAAAGTCAACAATCAAGAGAAGACTTCACCAGAGTGAATACAGAGGGTTCACCACAAGATGTAAACCATTGGTGAACCTCAAAAACAGGAAGGCCAGAGTAGAGTTTGCCAAACGACATCTAAAAAAGCCTTCACAGTTCTGGAACAACATCCTATGGACAGATGAGACCAGAGATCAACTTGTACCAGAGTGATGGGAAGAGAAGAGTATGGAGAAGGAAAGGAACTGCTCATGATCTTAAGCATACCACCTCATCACTGAAGCATGGTGGTGGTAGTGTCATGGCGTGGGCATGTATGGCTGCCAATGGAACTGGTTCTCTTGTATTTATTGATGATGTGACTGCTGACAAAAGCAGCAGGATGAATTCTGAAGTGTTTCAGGCAATATTATCTGCTCATATTCAGCCAAATGCTTCAGAACTCATTGGATGCCGCTTCACAGTGCAGATGGACAATAACCCAAAGCATACTGCAAAAGCAACCAAAGAGTTTTTTAAGGGAAAGAAGTGGAATGTTATGCAATGGCCAAATCAATCACCTGACCTGAATCCGATTGAGCATGCATTTCACTTGCTGAAGACAAAACTGAAGGGAACATGCCCCAAGAACAAGCAGGAACTGAAGACAGTTGCAGTAGAGGCCTGGCAGAGCATCTCCAGGGATGAAACCCAGCGTCTGGTGATGTCTATGCATTGCAGACTTCAGGCTGTAATTGACTGCAAAGGATTTGCAACCAAGTATTAAAAAGTGAAAGATTGATTTATGATTATTATTCTGTCCCATTACTTTTGGTCCCATAACAAGTGGGAGGCACATATGCAAACTGTTGTAATTCCTACACCGTTCACCTGATTTGGATGTAAATACCCTCAAATTAAAGCTGACAGTCTGCAGTTAAAGCACATCTTGTTTGTTTAATTTCAAATCCATTGTGGTGGTGTGTAGAGCCAAAAATGTTAGAATTGTGTCGATGTCCCAATATTTATGGACCTGACTGTATATGGAGTTTGAAGCAACCAGATGAAGAAATGTTTTTCTGCTATTACGATTTTCATAATATTATGTATGGAAAAGACCTAGCTTTTACAAACCTATTTCTGCCCCCACTAGTAGCTACCTATCTGCACAGAAGCATCTCCAATCTTACCCCTGGCTGAACGATTCTATAAGCCTCATAGACCGTACATGTCATATCTCTAAATATTGAAGCACCAACATTGCCACACGTTCCCCAGCCAATATGTGGAAAGTGTTTAAGGCTTATCACAAAAGGCTCATCGCTGGTATGTTTAACAAAAATTAAAAAAAATAACAAAATCCTCTAGAGAACAGGATATGCTTTAGGCTGAGCAAGAATATACTTTCTCTTCCTCTATAGATACCTACAGGTCTTGAGCAGGGAAAAGAAGGGAATTTGAGTTGCTTTTGCTCAAACACACTTAGGAAAAACTACTGAATACTACTCAAAAGATCTAAGAATTTGGTAATAAAGCTGGCAAACTACTTGCCTACTTTGGCAGGCCAGAATATGCCCCAACTAGTATACCTGTAATTTAAGACTACATAGGCTGCCTTCACACAGCTTTGGAATAAATCCTAGATGCTTTCATCTCATTTTATTCAACTTTAATTTGAGCTGGGTATACATGTATCAAAATTCACCCAGTTCAGCACGAAACAGCCAAATTTCAATCCATGTGTAGCAGTGTCTGTTCAACAGAAGCCAGTTGTTAGACCAGCTTTAGTCGAAGGGTCCTGCTTGAAGACCACTGTTTGCTCAGCCACTGCTGATCTGTGTATTCCAACGGAAAGGTGGGGGGGGGTGGATAGAGTCCCCTCTGCCAGAATACAATAGCTCAGTGGGGGAGATCCCTGAATCCACATCACTTGTGTGGATGCAGGATCTATGAATTTCTTTTTCCCATTTAACCCGCTGGTTAAAAAAAACCCCAAAAAACAACTATGTGTATACCTAGTTTAAGCCTACGTTAGAATCAGCTGTCCTCTTATCTTGATAATGTCCCACTGCCCCTACTATTTGGAGGCTTCCTAAAACTGATATAGCAATTTCAAAACCTCTCGCATGTAAAACATGGACAGCTTTTCAGTTGCGTGATATAGTAAATTTCAAAAATTGCTCAGTCCACGCTTCTTATATATGTTGAAGCGGTTCCCCTGTCCATGCAAGAGGCACTTATATATACTAAATCTTAAACCATCCAAGGATCCTACTAAATGTGAATCCTATCAGCCTATCTACTTAATCAATACAGATGTCAAAGTTCTGGCTAAAGTTCTTTCTTGTCCTTAGAATAAACAAAGAGGTTTCCCACTTTGTGGAAGGGGACCAAACTGGGGTTGTTCCAGGTATCTCCACCAGAATGAATATCAGGAGACTTTTATTGATGTTAAATCGGGATTAGTCAAACTGCTCTGGGTTCAGTTTGTCAAACTTTTTTTTCTGTAATTACATTTGGCCGGGTGCAGTGATTTTTTTTCTAAACTTCTCCTTAAAACAAAGGGCACACAGACACCTGCAAAGGTTCCCCAAAAGACAGAGCAGTCTGCTGTGTGCTCTGCTCTGGGGAATCTTTGGAGGGGTCTGTGTCCCCCTTTCTTTTTTTTTTTTTGTTTTAAAGATGCTGGCAATGAAATGTCATTTGCTAGCACTTTATGGCCTAATTAACACAGTGTGTGGTGACAGACATTTTACTGCCTTGTAAACATCTCCCACCACAAGCACAAAAGCACACAAGAAAAAAAATGTTTCTTATGTGTCCCATTCACAATGCAACACGCTGCAATTTATCACATTGCACCACACAGAATTACATGGCACTGTATGCCAGCACTGTGCACCACGCTGTGGTACAGCACTATGAAAAAAGTATACATTTTGTACACTTCAAATAAAGATTGTACAAAACAAAAACAAAACAAAAAAAAAAGATAGGAGCAGTGCAATGCATTGAATTGCACACCACACTGCCCCCTACCACAGCTGGCAACAGACAGCTGCCGAAGCATTAAAGAGATCCGGCAGCTGTCCGTTATAGTATGAAAAATAAAAATTGTGAGGTCTCCCATGAAATATACAGTATACCACACCCTTAATCTGAACATGCAGCCTGGCTGGCCAGAAAAGGAAGGGAGGAGACCTTTTTTATACTATGTGGACCATATCATTAGTCTAGACATACTGGATCAAAGTAAATAATCTTATTAGGGCTCCCTAATATCTGTAATCCTCAAACCTGCCTCCTCAGTGTTTTGAAAGATATCTCTTTTCCTCCTTCTAAATATGCAAAAACTCTGTTGGGCTTGCTATATTTCTATGCTCAAAAGGTTGTTCTACTAACATTGAAGAATCCACGCCCACCTTACATGGCAGAATACAGGTAGTTGGTAAACTCAAACCTTGTATTTATATAAACTCACAAGCTTAGGGATAAACCACAAAAATTCAAGCTGAGATCCCTGGATTAAATACATGACTCTTGTGTAGTATAATATTACATTTGATTCTAAGAGCTCATTTGCCTAACTTTGTATGATTTCTCTGTACTAAATTGGCATTTTTTTGTTTAGCTTATGACTATTGTTGAAAAACAACATGGAAAGGATTGGGGTTTTTGCTGTGTTTTTTTTCATTCTGCATGTTCTTTTTTACATACTGTATATCTAAAAAAAAAAAAAAGGCACCTCATTATCATTTCACTACATGAAGAACACAAGGGTGTGAATGATGCACCCTGTCACATGACAGTTACTCATCCATTGTAACCCCTGCATTGGAAAACTTTGTCATTTCTAAACTGTTCCAACAAAAAAAAATACAAACATAACCCTGCCCTGATATTTGGGCACAAATGGTGTAATTTAGGGTGGCCACAGTGGGTAAGAACAAGCATTTCAGATTAAGGTAGAATGGAGCCCTAGGCAAGCAAGCAGCTTTAGCCCCAATCCCTTTGATTGAGATTGATAAGGCAAAAAGAAAGCAACACCATTTGAATTGTCTGCATTGATATGGCCCAATCTGACACCAAGTGCTTGCAAGTGCATTATCCCTTGAGTAAGGTGCACAGCTAGGACCAATTTTCACTATTCCTCTAAACTGCAAGCTTTAAGGAGGTCTTCTATATCATCAAGGGTCAATTTGTACCTGGAAACCCTGGAGCAGCAACCTTCCCTATCATCCTCCTCTGAGCCAGACCCCGCTTGTGAGGAAGCAAGGGACCTGGGATCCTTTTCCAGGTCTTCCTCCTTCCAGCTCAATGCCTCCGATTCTGGAGTACCCACAGACTGGGTCCAAGGCCCCAGAGGCATCTGCATCTTATCCAGCAAAAATCTAAATGACTGAAACGTAATCGTCAAGTCATCCTTAATGGAAGTGAGAACCCTATGGCAGGTTGTAAATGACTCATCCTTAGACTATCCACACAATTGCGGCATAAGGGCTTTTCCCAAACTGAACACAAACTGCCTTTTAGAGGCCCGATTCTGTGTCTTGTCTTGGGCTTTAACCTACAACAAGCAGAAACACAATACAGAACATTATAAGCCCAGGCTCCTCATTCCAGACACCACTGTGCACAGAAGTGTGCCCCACCATCACCTGAGACTAAATGACTGGGAGAAAGACTACTCCCAGGAATCAGCAAGAGGTAGACGCTAAGTCCTCAAGCATACCTGAGAGGAGCCAGTGCCCGAGGAACCAGGGTCAGCCTGCTGAGGAGGCCAGCGCACTCCATTCTGTTCCTATGGTGTGGTAGCCACAGCCTCTGCTAGGTCTCTTTCACACTGCACCAGATGCCTGAGCACACTGTTGCCTACGCCGCCATGGAGACCAGAACCACGAGTCTCCCGGCGCCCACTGATGATGTCACTCCGACCAGAACTTCCGGTCAACCAGCATGGAGCACAGCTGCTTCGCCTACCAGAAATCGTGGCTGTCCACCCGGTGGTTGGGACGTTGAGCTGACCAGTCCTCTCTGGCGTTGGAGCTGGAAACCAACCAGTGGTCTTCCTCCTCTGAGGACTGAGAAGCAAAAGGAGCGCAGCCCCACTCCTCTTTTGCAATGGAGCGATTGCGTCGGACAAGGAGGAGGTAGCTTACCAAACCAAGAGCCAACAACACCGCTCTTAAGCCTAGGGCTCCTATACAGGTTCCTAAACGTGCAACCTATCCTTCCAGAGGAAACACTAAAACTAAAGAGGGAGGCCTGGAGGTCCACCTTTTAAGGTTCTGGGCTTACGGGTTTCCTGTCCCAGAGGGAGGAGCTGTACGGCTCAAGGGGCTTTCCTGGAAGTTGTTTTTGAGAAAACACAATAAGTTGGAAAACATCGGTACAGTGAGGCTAGTCCTTCCATGCTTTAAAATGAATGACCACACACATCCAAACAGCAAGACACATTGAACGAATGGCTCTTTGCAGGAGAGTCTTAGTGAATACTTGCCCATCTATGGCTTCTGTTTAAAGTTGCAAAGTTTAAAAAACAGCTAGTGCTTGTCTAAAGTATGATTTCTGTGGCAAGGGTTAAGGGTAAAAATGAAGGGCAATCGTATAACTGTCTGAATTCAATATCCATTCCTAAAACCCACTGAAAGCTCACAGTACCAGAAAAGCCATCAGAAATCTCATGCTTGGAGATTAGGATTATCATTATGAATACGGACAATGATCTAAATATTAAATAGTAAACAGGAAAACAACAATTAAACAACTTGCTAGAGACTAAATACTTCAGTAGGTTGTCAGTCAGTAACAGCGAACTGACAACTGCGCTTTAATTAAATCCGAGACCTGTTTCCAATTAGTTAGTCTAGAGCACCATAGCCTTCACGCTGTCTATGAGTCAGTGAGCTGACTCATACCACACAAAACTTTTTTTCTATAAGAAAGAGAAATATCCAAGAACTGGCAAGGATGCAATATCAAAAAGAAAGCAAGTTCACCGACCTTCTCAGAAAAAGACTTGTGTTATTTTTAGATGACCATAAGGAATAAATGGAATGTTAAAGTCGAGTACGTATAAGCGCAATTCTCCAGCAGCTCACTGGGTCTGTTTTTAAGGAGAGCTGTGACCACAGATTAATGATTCCAGAAGATTGTTGCACAATGTAAATCATTGTGCAACAGTCTCACCGTGCATGGCATGTGAATGGACGCACGGGGAGCTGCTGTATCTGCCGAGATTCAGGTTTAGAAATTTTCTTTTGACTTACCATTCCTCCCTACTGCTAGGGCAAAGATGAACAGAGTACGTACAGTGTTGTGTGCAGTATGCCGTAAAATATTTCCCATATTTCTGAGAAGTGAAAAGGGTCATCTTGTCACATCAATACTTAAAGTGGCTCGGTTGCCAGACCACTCATTTTAACAAAAATCTTGCTATAGGATTAGATGCGCTTTTAATATAGTTTATGCACAATATTTAACTGTATACATATAAAGTTCAGCGCTTAACAGAAAACAATCGGTGAAGCAAAATTATAATAATAAATCACTAAAAGGAAATGTCCATCTAGAGTTGTAAAAAATAAAGGAAAGTCCCAAAAAGCCGCGATGAACAGGAAAATCCATGGTCAGCTGATGTGTCACCAACCACTCACATAAAAGGCTTACCAAAGAGTTATGACCCCCTGTGGTCAATCACGCTTTGCTGTATGAGAACCCAGAAAACTGGAAAGCCGGACACTCCTCTGGATCCCCAAGGGAGAAACGCCAAAGATACTCCAAGCAATGATCATAAATAGGGTAGCTAAACCTCTCCAGATGGGACATGCAAGAGAACAATGCTCCACATAGTGTAAAACCAATAGAACATTTATTTGAAAAATGGTTACACTCACATGAAAGTGGACTTAAAATAAGCATGTAAAAGCAAAAAATCCAATTCTTCCAACATCCAAAATGGCTGCTGGTCGGTCACGCATGTGTGGTAGCGTGTGTGTAGCTCCCCCTACGTGTTTCATCATAAGTGACGTCGTTAGGTGCCCCAAACAAGTGGAAAGAAACTGGAGAAAGTGGAGAGAAATTTACCTAGTGTGTTTCTGAGAAACACATAAGGAGGAAAAGAGAATATCCTGATTAAGCTGGAAGGCAGAAACCACCTTTGTGCGCAATGAGGCCTTGGAGACGACTTTGTCCTTGTGCAGCACTAAGAAAGGCTCCTTACACGACAATGCTGGTAGACTCAGAGATTCTCCTTACTGAGGTGAATCACCAAAAAGTGGTGATTGTTGGTCACCAAAAAGGCCACCTTACAGGTAAGGAAAGAAAAGGGAATATCACTAATAGTATTTTCTAGGATGAAAATTCCTCAACTAAAAGCAAAGTAGGCCTTTGATTTTTGATATTAGATTTTAAGGGACATCAACTTCCTAGCTTCAAGACACTAATAACTAAAAAAGTCTTGAATATAAAATTTTTTTTACTTGTGAGCCAATAAGGTGTATAATAAACAGCTTCTATCAATAAGATCGCAGGCTATCTTGCTCACCCTCATAAATATGAGTTATCAGTGCATACAAATGAAGGTAAGAAGTCAACTAAAAA
Source organism: Staurois parvus (assembly GCF_062004578.1). Taxonomy (NCBI): domain Eukaryota; kingdom Metazoa; phylum Chordata; class Amphibia; order Anura; family Ranidae; genus Staurois; species Staurois parvus. The sequence goes on from NW_028319268.1 coordinate 859,824, forward strand.
AGTCTTCCTTTCAATTTTCTAAATCTGGGATGTGGAAGGCGGACAGGGCCAGAACAAAAAGTTCTGCTCAACAGAATATCAAGTCTGTTTTCATTAGTTTGGTGCAACCTCTGGTACCTCTTTGATGAATGATGTAGGCCATGGCCATGACATTGTCCAACTGGATTCTCATCGGGTGACTTTGGAAAAGTGTAACACATAATTTAATGGACAACCAAATAGCCCAGAGTTACAAAATATTGATTGGAAGGAGAGCTTCTCCGATTATCCAGTCCCTTTTTCTAATAAGGTGTTTAGGACTGCTCCCCAGCCTGACAGAATGAGTATGCTTTTTCCATGCAGCCAGAATGTTGAGTGTTGCGGTCTGGAGTGAAACTGGGAGCACAGTGCAGCCTCGATGGAGACAACCATATTCAAGACGCTTAAACAAGCACAAATAAAGGGCTTCCTCTGGGACCTGGGGGACCCCTGGCATGAGAACAATGGGACAGAAGTTTTCCCGAGGCAAAAAAATTCTGGAGAGGGCCATTTCAAGAGTCAGATCAAAGTACTCCAAGCTGTGAGATGGGTGCAGAGCTTGTGCTGTCACTTGGATGTTGGCTATAGGGACAGGAAGGACTGGTTCTTTAACAGGTACCAAACAACATGAATGCCATGAGCACAAAGCAGAACCAAAACCAGGGTGAGAACCTTGATGAAAAACCGGGATACCACATACAGACCAAATGGAGAGGGGACAAATTGGTAATGTTAAATGCCCATTGCAAAACGTAAACAGCGTTAATGAGGCGCATAGATGGGAATGTGAGGGAAGCATTATCGATAACTACTGAGGCCAGAAAATGCTCCAGACGATTAGAGGCAATGACCAACCTGGCATTTTCAAGGGTAAAACTTTTAACCTAACGAAACAAATGTAGAGCCTTCCAATCCAGAATGGGTTGGCCCTTTCCATTTGTAACCATTAAGATGTTTGAGCAGGAGGGGTAATGACCCCTTGATCCAAGAGCAGTTGGTCAGCAGCAAGCAGATTCATCCCTGTGATGGGGAAGAAGACAAATTTGAATGCATGAAGAGGAGAGCAAGTAAAAAGCAAAAAGTCAGTTTGTACCCTCTAGAAATTATACTCTGGGTCTGAGATTTTCTGGGACCAAAATGTTGACAGACATCCCTCCAGTTTAAGAAGTGGAAGCGTCCCATCAAGGTAAGAGGGTTGGCACCAGCATTAGCAGACTTATATTGCTTCTTCCTCTAGCCCTTCTATACAGCAACTGCAAGTGGCTGATATCAGGTCAAATTGAGGTACGTACACCGCTTGCATTAAAAAAAATACATCTATTATTTCAAAGGATGCACTAATATTTATAAGAGGTATTTAAATATATATTATAAGGCAGTCTGTAAGTCTTCCAATAGTGCCCCTGCAACATGAGAGACAGTATGCTTTGGTTTCCAAGATTCCACAATCAGCAATGGCCAGCCATGTCACACCAGAACTTCCAACCAACCAGAACCCATTTTATCTAATCCTCTGTAGTTGCCAAATTGGTCATATAACTTCAATACACACAGAAACACGATGAGCTGGAAGTTATATGTGTTGCAATGTGTGGCATTTCGATAAAACATTATTTTTCTTTAATTGGCAGTAATCTAACTAATCTGATATACGGAAAGGAAAAAAAGACGTAAATGTTACTGCAAGATAATTAATTTCATTGGGGAGTTTTAATAATGGCCTGCTTCCCTCATAGATATGTAAAGTGTATTAACTTATACAATTCCAGTCTATAGCCTTTGTACTGTTTCCTAATTAATTTAACTGGGGCATTTGTTTGGGAAATAAAGGGAGCAGCAAAAAAACATTTTAAGCAAAATATAGTTAGGGAACACTACCTTAACCTTTCCAAAGAGTAGTCATTTTTCTGCATCAAACAGTTCAAGCCAGTTGGTTATACAGTATATTATATAGTATATACTGTATATAATAGAATATGGGACTTTTATGCAGTTTATCAAGGTAGTTTGATGGTGTGCAGTTACTCACAGTACCAGTGATCGTTGTATCTTTGAAAATATTAATAGATCGATAAAGAATAATTGAGATTGGTTCATCAGAGTTAAACTGCCTGTGACATAGGATGACAGTAGCCCAGGGCTGCGGTTTTTGGACAAATCAGGCAATAATCATATATCTTTGGCATGAGGTTGCCCGCTCTCTTTAGGACTTCAGTAGGACAGGCTGAAAGCCCTGATCTCACCCTACTGATCCTCTGCTAGATAAGTGGCAGCAGAAGCATCCTTCTACCCTTCTACCCATGAAAACATGGCCCAGTGCTTGTGTTTACTGTATATGGATCGTTAAGCAGGAAGGTAGTTTGGGAAGGTACACAAGTCTAAGCACCTTCTGGCATTTATTAGGTTGCATAAACATAAGAACATTGTCTTAGCCAGGAGTTCTTAACCCAAAGTATACTAATCCCTTGGGTGTATAGAAACAGCAGTAGGTAATCTGGTAAGGGACTGGATCTCTTAATATGATTTAAAACATTGAAACTGGGTTTTTCTGCATTACTGAACCTGAAAATCAAACTGAAGAATTCAACTCAATGACATGCAGTAATATTGTCCGTAACTATACCTCTTTGCTCCCTCTTACTACCTAGCCTGTTGCAAAGTGGAAGTGGGGCTTGTGACTCTTGGCTGCTGTAGAGCAGCCATTAATTGTACACTGCACAGATGCTCAATTCAGGACTTATTGCCACTGCAGCAACACACTCTTCTGCATTCATCACCACTGTCTTGATGAGCAATTTTGCACTCACTGCCACCAGTGCCAAGGCGGGCACCTTACCTAAAACTGCTACACCAATGAATGTGCCCAACACATAATCATAAACTTACTTAAAAATGTTGAATTTGTGAGGAATGTTTTTATAAAAATGTGTTTACACTTAGCGAACACATACAGCCGAAGAAAAATTTGACGGTGTCTCTTTACTGGACTTTTATCTTCCCAAAGAAAAATATGCCACTCTTCACAATCACGCCTTATTCATGTCACCAGTTTTTGGCAGCATCTATATTTGTGAGCAGCTATTTTCAAAGATGAAGAACACAAGCAGCAAAATTAGAACCAAAATATCTGATAAGCACCTTGAGAATTCTTTGAGAATTGCTACTACATCCATCCAACCAGATATTGATGCATTAGTTTATGAAAAGCAGTGTAAAACATTGCACTAGTTTTATGTTGCCCCTCTTTTACTTTTATAATAAAAAATATAAAAAAAAAATAAATAAAGCTTTATTACTCAGATAGGTACATTATCTATATCAGTAATCATTAGTGATCTGCCCAACTTTTTCTGCTCATCAGCTATCCTTATTGTCAGTGTATTTTATGTGAGACCCAAAACAATTCCTCTTCATGCAATATGGCCCAGGAAGGTGAAAAGGTTGGAAACCCCTGCTCTAAATTAAACTGACACTCCCCAACGCAAACCTTTTTTTTTTTTTTACACAAAGTTGTCAATAAAAAAGATATTTCTAACACAAATCACAGGCATACTTAGAATTACACCACAAAATACACTCTGCTATTCCTCTCAAATATGCTGATACCACATGTGTGAGACTTTTTCACAGCCTAGCCACACAGAAAGGCCCAAAATCCAAGCAGCACCTTCAGGCATTACAAGGACATAAATTGGTCATCTAATTTCCTGACTACCTATCACATTTTTGGAGGCCCTGGAGCACCAGAACAATGGAAATACTAACAAACTGCCAAGTTGTGTCTCACAGAAACATAGTCAGTCAGACATGTAGCTGGGTCAGTTGAGGCTGCAGGCAGAGATATGGTCAACAAACAGGTAAAGGGTCAGTTCGTGCAAGAGGCAAAAATGTGAACAATAAAAAGGCCAGGGTTGTACAGGTGGCAGGCAGAGGCAACACTGAACTGGTATGACTGTGATCAGGAACACTATTGATGGCTTACACTGGGCTGGTGACACTGGGACTGGTGTGGGGACAATCAGGTCACCGCTGCTGGCTTACACTGGTGAGGCGATACTATAACTGGTGTGGTGGTGATAAGGAACACTGTTGCCAGCATACACTGGTCTGGTGACACTGCGACTGCTGTGGCAGTGATCAGGGACAATGTAACTGGTGTGGTGGTGATAAGGGACAATATGACTACTGTGGCGGTGATTATGGACACCGATTGGCAGCACTGATCTGGTGACATGGAGAACCTATGGGTTGACATCACCGCTCCCAGGCATTCCCAGCTGTTGTTGAGTGCTGTTTCCTCTACTCTACAACCGCCACTGGCTGACAAAGGGGATCACTTGCCTGTACGTTAGGTGTGGAGCTCTTTGGTTTTTTTAACCCTTTCACTGCCCGAGATGTTTTTGTGAGAGTTTAAAAAATCATTTTAGGCCTGAAGATTAGTTAAAACACACAAACATTATACATTTTCTGAAAGCAGAGACCCTAGAAAATAAAATAGTGGTAGTTTCAATTTGCTATGGTAAACAATATTTGTGCAGTGCTTTATCAAACACATTTTAATCAAAATACACTAAAGAACATTTTAAGGCACAAAAATGCAATAAAACTGAAATTCTCAATTGTTTGGGAACATTTAAAAGATGAGGTTTCATTGTGTAAATAGTTACCCAATATGTCAACCTTTAAATTTACATGCACGCCAGTAAAGTGACAATGAACTTTGGTACCCTATATTTTCCATAGGCAGCATTTTAAAAACCACCACAGGTCATTAATTTAGAGTTAACTACGAATAATGGCCCTAGAATTACTGCTCTTACTGTGTCGTGTGCAGCAATGTGTAACATATCTATTAAAAGCGAAACGGATATGTTATATTAGTGCAAATACGTGAGGGCAGGAGAGGCCCCTTTGTCACGTCTGACAAAGGGGTTCTGTGTGGCCCTGAGCCACTGGACTCTCTGTAATGTGATCACTTTGAACAAAACCTTTGCACATTATTTGATGATCCTTGGTGTGCTGGCAAATATGGATATTGATCTGCAATTGCACCCTGTCACAAGCACTTCTGATGGAGACTACAAGAGGACAAACATTGGGCTTGCATTATCCACCATTCATAAAGCAGACTAAGCAGGATCGAGATCAGCAGCACTAAAGGTGAAAATAGAAAAAAAAAAACAGGATGAAAATAAGAAAAGAAAAGAAAAAAGGAAAAAAAAACAGCAGTTGTTTATGACACACAATTCTTCAGCAAACTAAATGTCACCCAGTTAAAGTTTACAGTACATCTATTTTAATTCAATATAGTTGTAAAAGCCTGTGGCTTACATAAAAATGTGTAAGCAATACACCTGCCTACAAACTGTTTACCAGGGACCACCCCATACTTGGAACGCACAGTACCAGAACTTGATTCTTCAATATATAAAGTGTTTTTTTGTTTGCATGTGATCAAAGGATAATCAGGGGGTCTTGTGGGACAGAGAATGTTCTCTATGAGTCACCCGGGTCGATTACAGTTAAAGGTTTGTTTCCAACCTGAAAAGACTGACTAAAAACTAATTCTCCCCGTGGGTGTCTTAGCAGGAATAGTGACCATAACAAAACATTTGTGACATATAGATTGGTAAACTAAACCACTTTCTACAAAGGAGTTTTCAATGAAAAGAAAATTGTCACATTCTGATGTAAAAAGGATATTTCACCTAATAGCTTTTGCAAATGTAAATATGAAGTTTGTTTTGTAGTAGATTTCTAGTAAATATTAAAATATAACAGTTGAACCGTATCCAATCCGAATGACATGTGAAATAACATTGCTTCCAATGGTGCACATTTACATATGTTTGGTGCACTGGCAGGGCAGAATCAGTGCTGATTGAAAAAGAGTCCTGTCCAATTTCTGAGCAGTGCGGTCTGATTCAGATGCGGATTACAAGCTATTGACTATGGAAACAGTTTATAAGTCATACATGTCATCAGTTGTTAGCAGGATAAAATCCTGACCTGCGCCTGATCTAATCCTGTCCTGAACCTGATGTAAACCTGACCTGAACCGCTGAACAGCTACTGTATCAATTAGCTCTGAAACCTGAGCTTCAATCCGCACTACACATGTGTGAATCAGCACTTCTATAAAAAGAAGGTGCCTTTACAACTGAAAATTTTATTCTATTTCAGTTATATTTAAAGTGGTATAAACCTCAGACATTAAATATGAACGAAGCATATCTCTCTATAGTGTGTACTTGTCTCAGTTAGAAGCACTAAGTGTCATTTCGCTTTGCTGTTTTGTTCCTCTGCTACCAGTACAAGTCACTTCTAACATGTTTCCCTGACACCAAGAGAAAAATGGTGACGAGGAGGGACCTCAAGCAGATCGACAGCCATAGATCTGTGCCATCTTTTCGCCAGGACGGTTAGTCCAAGTAACACTGATGCTTACTTTTTCACCTGGATGCCTGCTACTTTCTGGATGTTTTTTTACCAAATAAAATTACCTTTCTACACTATGGAGTTCTCTCTGCTTTAACTCCCCTGGGGAGGATTACTTTGCAGATTCCCAGGACCCACAGAGGGATTCTTATACACCTGGTGAGCTGACCTGTCCATCCCTTAAAGGGACCTCTGGTATCCTTCCATTACACACCAGATGCTTCAGGACCCAGGCACATACAGTGAGGGGTTCCACTTCATTCCTGCCCAGACCTGGATGACCTTCGATGACATCAGGATATTTACATACAAATGCGCATTTTATTATGCGCTCTGGTGAGTGCGCATTCTTCTCATTTTTGACTGCACAAGCACCAAGTTCCAGTTGAACACAGGATTCTCGTTTATGACACCAGTCACCATATTAACTATTTTATTCAGTGATTTTATTACAGTGTTTTTTATATTTATTTATAGCGCTGCACATTATTACATTTTATAGCTCTGTTCCTGTGTGCTGTGTGAAGTGGGTGTGTCTCTTCCCTCCAATCAGCTCTCAGAGCTCTCCTCACTGAGCTCTGCAGTGTGTAACTTCAGCTCACCACCCCCTGTGTTTTGAACTCTCAGAAAAGCTTTAAAAATTCAGCACTTTGAACAGATCAGGAGAAGAGAAGAATGCAGATAAACAGGCAAACTTATGTAGGAGGATTGTTTTCCTGAAGCCACTCACTTCGCTGGGTATATGTAAGGGTTTACAACCACTTTAATGTCACACTACAGTCTAGCTTTTTTTTTTTAACAGAAATGAGGCAAACAGAAAAATCCACACCCATAAAAAAGGTACACTCCAGTCAAAATCATACAAATTACAGCCTAACTCCAGGTTTATGGTGGTTTTAAATAGTTCAATTGGACTGACCTGGTCCAAATGAACTATTCCCTCACTAACAGATGTGCCCACTGGGAACACTGCATAAACTGTATATAGCATCATCTGCATACGGTATACAGTCCTGTGTTCTGGTAGTGGGATGGGAACTTTCTGCCCAGTTTCTAGAACAAAACTGAGGCGGGCTGAGCACTACTCAGCCTTTTACAGAAAGCTTTGTAATGCAAGGATTCCTCTGAGATAGGGCAGTGGGCAGCTAACATCATGTTCTCCACCTCTGACAATCAGAGCAAGCCTTGCATGTGTTGATGAAATAAAAGGCTTCCTGTCAATGAGCAGCACTCAACCCAACTCAGTTTTGTTCCTGAAACAGGACAAGAAGTACCCATCTAGCTGTTGGAAGACAGGACGGTATTCTGTATGTAGCTGAAGCTACATACAGTTTATACAGTGCTCTTGATTATTTCCAGTCTATCCCTATTAATCCGAATAATCTTGAAGCTGGTAAACGTTCTTTGTAAATGTAGCCCCGGTCTGCAACAGTTCCCGGACCTCAGTCGCGCAGATCGAGCTGTGACAACTCACAGCCAAACACACACTACATCTACAGACTTTCTTCCTCTCCTTGCCATGATCAGGTAGAGAGGCTGGACAAGGAGAGGAGGCCAGAGGATACAGGCAATATGACAGAGCTGAGAAGAGCTTGTCCTCTGCCCAGGACACAGAAGACACAGTGACTGGCTGCAGTGTAACCTGGGAAAGGAAGAGCCTGCCCATGGAGTGGTTATAAAGGACTGCTGGGTCTGATCACTCTGCTCTCTATCTGCCCTCCGGCTGCCTACAGGACTGAAATGGTGCGGCGACTTAATGAGAATTTGTTGGATGATCCGATGGTGGTTGAGGCAATCTCCCGGGCCTTACAATACTATTTTGAGACTAATTCTGCTGGTGACGCGTCCATGCAAGCGGTCTGGGAGGGCCATAAGGCAGTGATTAGGGGGAATTGATCACCCACAGTTCTAGGCATAAGAAAGAGAAGATGGAGATTGGGGAGTTGCAGGACAAGATTCATGCTCTGGAAACTAAACTTAAACGATATTTTGACTCCTCAGATGCCCAAACTTTAGATACTCTCTCTCAATGTTTGAACTGTAAAGCTTTAGATAAATTTCGATTTTATGCTGACCATTTCTATGAGCACGGGAACAAATGTGGCCGCCTTTTAGCTAGGCAATTAAAAAAGCGTCAGACCTTACGCCATGTTTATAGTCTGGTGACATGTGAGGGTTGTGTGGAAGAATCCCACTCGATTGCAGATTTGTTTCAGCAGTTCTATGCTTCTCTATATGAACTCCCTGGTACACCTCCTGGTGTGGCCCCCTGGAGCTCGCCTTCATTCCATACGCAGCTATCTAAAAGATTCCCCTCTCCCTACATTGCCTTCTACAATTGTTGAAGAACTTGAACAGCCAATCATGCTGGAGGAATTGTCGAAGGTGGTTGCCTCCCTTCCCTTGGGCAAAAGCCCGGGACCGGATGGCTTTTCTAATCAATATTATAAAAAAATGTTCTCACTTCTTGCTGGCCCTTTTATGTACTTACCTTAACTCCCTTACCTTGGCCAATTCCTTGCCCCCGGAAGCGCTTTTGGCTCATATCACTATTCTGCCTAAGCCCAGAAAGGACCCTCAACACTGTGCTAATTATAGACCCGTTTCTTTATTGAATTCTGACACTAAGCTATTTGCCAAGATCCTCGCTTTGTGCTTGCAGGATCCTATTGCGGGCCTAGTCCACCTAGATCAGACTGGCTTTATAGTGGGCCGTGAGGCCCAGGATAACACTATTCGGGCTCTGCATATCTTGCATTGAGCTCAGTATGGCCCGGATCAAACACCTTGTGTAGTGTTGTCCATGGATGCTGAGAAGGCGTTTGATCGGGTGGACTGGACTTATATGACAGAGGTTTTGTGGGACCTTGGTCTGGGGGAACGCATGATGGGTTGGATTTTAGCCTTATATAATTGTCCTAGTGCCCGTGTGAAGGTGAATGGAGTGCTATCTACCGGTTTTGATATACATAATGGGACTAGGCAAGGTTGCCCTCTGTCCCCTTTATTATTTGCTTTAGTTTTGGAACCTTTTCTGCGGAGAGTTCGTTCCCACCGAGACATTACGGGGATCCATGTGGGATCTACGGAGCATAAGTTATCGGCCTATGCAGATGACCTTCTCTTCTATCTTTTGAGACCCCTCCTTTCTGTACCGGTTCTTATGGCAGAGCTTCAACAGTTCGGTATCGTTTCCAATTTTAAAATTAATTATAATAAATCGGTTCTTTTCCCAATCCATGTCAACCCCCCTTTAGCCAAGTCATTACAACAAGCCTTTTCCTTTGTATGGCGGACAGACTCTTTGCTATATCTGGGGACCCAGATATCTTATGACAATCAGCTCTTATACGACCTTAATTACGGTAAATTATTGACTACTATCTTGCATGACTAGCAACAATGGCGTATTCCTCCCTTGACTTGGTTTGGTCAGGTAAATGTTCTGAAAATGACGATTTTGCCACGGATACTGTACTTTTTGTATACCATACCTATTTCATTACCCCAATCCTTTTTCAAACGACTTCGCAGAGCGTTTTTGACTTTTATTTGGCATGCTAAACATCCTAGACTGGCATATGATATTTTGCGGAGACACAAGTTGGAGGGTGGGGTGGGACTTCCCGATGTGGCCCTGTATTACAAGGCTATGGCCTTGGTACACATTCTTAATTGGCGACACGATACCCTGATGAAACAATGGGTTGCCTTAGAAAAGTCAATGGCAGGTAGAAATCTGGCAGGTGCCCCATGGGTTCTAAAGACTTCCAGAGGCCTTTCCGACTGGACCTCTCCCCTGATGCGTACTACCCTGACAGGTTGGGACAGAATGAATGTGACAAGGTTTTATGCTCCTGAGACTTCTCCGCTGGCCCCATTAGGGGGCTACCCATGGTTTTCCCCTGGGGAGGATATTAGATTTTTCAGTTCATGGGGTGCTGATGGGGATTTTTCCTGCACTAAGTTTGCTCCTGAGGGTGTCCTCTTATCTCTCCCTCTGTTGCTCTCTAAATATGGAACCTTCCCCTTTGCCACATGGCGACATCGCCAACTGAATGACTTTTTTATGTCTTTACTCCCTAGACTTCGCTCTAGACAGACCCTTAAAGTGTATGAATGGATGTGTACCGCGCTCCCTGATTCTAGACATTTTTATCCCAAATGTATAAATTGGTGTTGAGCGAATATTTCATATCAACTCCATATTTTGTGAAGGAATGGGAGAAAGAACTGGACCTTGATTTTTCCCCTCAGCAGATATATAAAATTTTCAAAATGGCACACTCCTCCTCCATCAGTTCCCGTGTTCAAGAATCCTCTTATAAATTTCTTACTCGATGGTATCGGACCCGTCCCGCTTGGACCAAATTTTTCCCAAAGCTGACCCCCTCTGTTGGAGAGGTTGTGGTCATCATAGTACCTTTCTCAACCTCTGGTGGACTTGCCCTAAAATTGCACCCTTTTGGGCTGCAATTTTCCCATGGACACAGAAATTGTCACTGGGGCCTCTGGAGCAATCCCCCTTCTGTTTACTCTTTCATTTGACTTCAGCCTCTATGAAGGCCTACAGGCGTAGTGTTACACCCCACCTTCTGAATGCGGCCAGATCTTTGGTCCCTAGATTCTGGAAACGGTCTGAATGCCCTACACTATCGGATTGGAAATGGGAAGTGGATAAAATAATGGATGCCGAGCATTGGGTCCACCTGCTTAGAGGTCAGGGGGAGAAATTTAAAGATATTTGGCAAGGATGGATGTTTTATTCCTCTGAAAAACCAGATACATAAGCCTTTTTGGGTAGCTTCTCTGTTTAGTGCTCCCAATTTGAGCCAGTATGTACACATGGGTTTTTTCCTACTACTATTTGGCCCTTAATACTTCTGCAGATTGCTTTATTGGATATTTCTGGAAGTCTAGTGCTATGCTTTTCTTCCCTCCTTTTTCCCTCCCCCTTCTCCCCCTTATTTTTTAGGAAGTTGTGGAAAGCGATGGCCTTCAGACAGGCAGAACTCACAAAATGAAAGGAAAAATTTTCAAGTAAGCTTCTATTAATTTGTTAAATGTAAAACTATTGTTTGTATTGTTATTACAATGCTGAAGTGTTTGGTAGGTGCAATGATAAAGGAACAGTCTGTTGTGGGCCATCAGTGGATGAAACCCTGGGTATACAATTATGGTTCCAGTAATTATTGATCAAAATCCTGTGGCAATTAATTATCCACCCATGGCTGCCATACATTCAGATGTTTGGGAATATGATCCAGTAATGTGGCTTCAATTTTGCTATGAATCAAAAATTTAGTTATTCTATGTTTCGTCTCAAGAAAACAAAGATTGGGCATTTTCCATGCCTTAGCGATAGTTTACTTCAAGGCAGTGGTGACATAGCTAAAGTTTATATTGTGATATATATAACTCAGGTGGGCACTTATTCAGCAGGGCAACAGTAGGATCAGGCGTGAGGGTCACCCTGGCAAGCATGGACAGCATACGAAACATCTCAGCCCAGAAGGCCATCACAACAGTTCAAGACCACCAGCTCTGCAGATGAGTTTAACTATCAAAGCAACCTCGAAAGCATTGTGGGGGGGTAAGATGGAAGAATTTTATTAATCCTTGCCAACACTAGGCACCATTTTGGACTTTATAATTTGTTTCCACGGATAGTACATTCACCAAAGAAGACTTAGTAGATTGCCATATGGCAGCCCAATCCTCTGGATAGAGAAGGATGTTGAGGTCAGAGGCCCACCAAAAAGCACATAGAAGAAAAGCAGTAGTGGGAGAGGAAGACAGGTATAGACATAGTTTAGAAATTAGGCCTGGGGCTCTAGGGTCTGAAGAACAAATACGTTCATATATGGTTTGCAACTGTAAATCGGTATGGGCTTTAATATAGGAAGAGTAAAAATATGATATCTGAAGATATCGGAAAATTTCTGAATTCGGTAGTTCATATCGTTCTAAAAGAGAGGGAAAGGTATAAAGGGAGGTTGTCATAACCAGGTGACACAGGCAGGTAAACTATGCAAAATGCAGTGGTGAAAGGAGGCGGGGGCTAAACAGGCTGGATAGAATGAAGGGTGTCGCAAGAAAGATAAGGCAGAGCAATAAGTTCACTTTAATGCCCCCTCTCTAGCAACATATACTGTACCTAGAGAGCTCAGTGTATAATTTCGGCATCTGCCAGGATGAAAAAATGCCTACATGTGCTCAGGAGTTGTGTCATAACAGCCCGGCCAATCAGAATGACCAGAAATCTGAACCTGGAAGAAGACCTGATGAAAATGTCAGTGGCTGGTGAGGGAATTTGTGGACGCCACATAGCTGGAGTGGAGGTAAGTAGAATTCAGCTTTAAGTCCCATTTTTAAGCCATGGCAATCAAAACTGTTTTGATACAGCATGTGCCACTTTGCCCTATAAACAGTACTCCCAGGTTTGACATTGCTAATAGCTCGTATTAATATATTAGCATACTATCCCTAGTAACTACATCTGGACTATTAGTTGTAAGAAATTAATCAAATGATTGTATGTATCGCTGTACAACACAAGCAGTTCCCATAATTCATTATGTTGGTATACAGGCACTAGCACAATTTGTGTTTCCAAATAAAGCCAGACAGAAAAGCAGAGAAAATTTCTTCCACGTAGACGCCCACACACAACACCAAAAAAAAAAAAGATGTCAATTTATAAACTGAGGGAAGCCACAACTGGAAGAAGCTCAGCTTTGTTTTTTTTTTTACTACTGCATCTTCAGCCCACTCAGCAGTGAAAGTTGAAAGTCTGCCCCATCTCCCCAGTGTGTGACGTACATTCTGCACCAGACACACAGAAAGGTGAGCAGACTTTCAGCTTCAGCTGTCAAGAAGCTGAAACATGAAGACTTAACAGCAGCTCAAACCAGGCACTAGGGCTGGAGTCAATCAACCTTCACATGCTTGCTAAGCAGTGTGGAGTGTATGGGTTACAGAGTGAGCACTGAATATACATAGCCTGACTTAAAATGTATACAAACCTCAAAGTAAGAAAAAAAAATAGTAGCTTACCTCACTCATTCCAGTACTGAAGTCATATCGTTTAGTTGTATTTATTCTCATGGTAATCCCAAAGTTCCTTAACCAATTGACCTCAGGAAGATTTACCCCCCTTCCTGACCAGGTCATTTTTTCCGATACGGCGCTGTATTACTTTAACTGACAATTGCAAGGTCATGCAATGCTGTACATAAATGAAACGTGTCATTTTTTTCCACAAATAGAGCTTTCATTTGGTGGTATTTGATCATCTCTGTTTTTTTTACTTTTTACATTATAAACAATAAAAGATGGACAATTTTGAAAAAAGACACAATATGTTTTATTTTCTGCTATAAAACGTATCCAGTTAAAAATTTTAAAAATCAAATTTCTTCATAAATTTAGGCCAAAATAAATTCTGCTACATATTTTTGGAAAAAAAATCCCAATAAGTGTATAGTGATTAGTTTGCACAAAAGTTATAGCATCTACAAACTAAATGGACATATACTGGAATTTTTTTCAATACTAGTAATGGCGGCGATCAGCAACTTATAGCTGGACTGCGATATTGCAGCAGACATTTTTACACTAACTGACACTTTGTGGGAACCAGTGACACTAATACAGTGATCGTTGCAAAAAATATGCACTCACACTGTACTAATGACACTGGCTGGGAAGGGGTTAAATATCTAGGGTGATCAAAGGGCTAACTGTGTGCCTAGCTATGTGCTTAGTGTACACTAGGTGGTGCTTTTACTAGGGGAAATGAGGGATCGTGTTCCCAGCTTTGCAGGGACACACGATCCTTCACTCCCCCCAGATCCTTCACTCCCCCCGACAGAACTGAGCTCTGCCTTGTTTATGAAGGCAGACCTCTGTTCTGTGTCCTGCTCCTTTATGGTGGAAGTTTAAGTTCACGTATATATATATATACACACACACACACATGTGATTTTGCACAGGAGGACTGCCTTGTAGCGGTAAAACTACTATAGGGTGGACCTTAAGTGGGTAAAGAGGAATTTCAGGTGTAGCCCTCTTTTTTTGGGTGTATGAGAAATGGACCTCCCCAAACAGGATATTGTGCAAAACCTAGAGGTAAATTAGAGAACCAAAACCTTTACTAAGTGGAAGAGTGGGTTTGATAATAAAGATGGCAGTGTATTCATTCAAGACAGTAGATCAAGCTCTAGGCTTATTACCTGGGCCTACAGCCATCAGCCTAAAAGACCAGAGTTGTAACTCTACAATATGGGTTGTAACACCTGTCAGTATAGCAAAGATCCTCAAGCAATCATCAGTCCCCACCAGTGTAAGAGGCACCACAGAGGGCCATGTGACAGAGGATTTAGACAAATAACTATGGGGTTTTAGATGCATTTTTAATTAAAAAAAAAAACACAGGTTAGGAATAAGCACAGGTGAGGGGGAGACCAGATAGGGTTTTTTTTTCCAGAGAGTTTGCCTTTAAAATAATCCCTCACTGATCTCCTTAGCTGCTGGCACCGTGGAACAATTCATCTTCAAAATTCACAACAGAGGTTCGTTGTTTTCTCTCCAAGCACAGATTAGAATTCTGTCAACCTTGTAATGTGAACAAACAGCTAGCACTGTAAGCTGTTTCGGAAGAGAATGCCAAATGCCATATGCCATAGAGAGACGTCACTGGAGGCATCATAAAAACTTTGCTATGGCACTGTTAAAAAAAAAAAAAAAAACTGCTATGGGACTCCCTGCGCTGTAGTTGCACCCTTAGTTCTTCCGTAATCCTCAAGCATGGACAGGAAAGTGCAGCACTCTGAGCCATAGTACTGTCAGCCTTTTACAAGAGGGGAAAGGATGTAGAATGATCTCAAAGGTGTTTTGCTCCTGATCATAGCCTGGACTAACCCAAGACGGGGATGTACTGCATATCTGCTACGTCATCTGTAGGGAGGTCCAGGACATGACTGTACTGTCTGGTGGGGGGGATTCGGGTAGGTCGCTGTGATCACAAAACTGTCAGAACAGAATCCTTATTTTCTTGGTAGGTAACCACTTTACATGTATGTGGCTCAATTGAGTAATTAGCTCCCAGTGGGGTTGGAGTTATCCGGCTGTACCTATATTAGCCCTGCAGATATTTGTTTTTAAATTTCTTTTTGTTTTTGCTGTGTTAAGGCTGTTCTCTCACAAATGACCCTAAAGACGCTCTAATAATTATGAGTAAGCCTGGCAGTGAGACTGTCCCTGTGGGACTAATCTAAGTGTAATGGTGTATTAAATACATTCTTAATTGTGAGCAGGATCCCAGTGGTGTAGTTCATTGACCTTTATACAAATGTGTAAATTTCCATTTAGTTTAGTACTATCATGTAAACATTTGCGGTGCTTTGAGGTTTCGTGCTTTTATGAAAATTGTTGGATTTGAAATGGGAGGTTGCAACTTCAGCTGATTATAAGAAACAGATTTTAACAGAAAAGGGTGTTTTATTTATATATATATATATATATATATATATATATATATATATATATATATATATATAATTCCAATGTCCATGTCTTTATTTGTGAACTTTGCTAAATGAATTAATCGAGGTTGGTCGCCTAGCTTTTTTTCCACTGCAATTAAACAGTACGGCTTGGGGCATAAATAGCAAGAATATATAACCTGGAAATTCCCATTCCTTCTCATTTTTGAGCTATGAAGACAATGGATGCCTAAGTGTACTGCTGCTTAGACTGCTGAATTCTGCTTCATTACAAGTATACAGTAAGCTTGCTGGAAGATCTTCAGCAACTGGCAACCTTCCAAATGCCTGACCCTCGTCCCTGTTTCATTCCGTTCTGAGTTTTTCCCATTTGCACCTACTGTATGTCACTGTGGTGGCAAAGGAAACCACTGAGTGCACCAGGGGACATCAGAATGTGGACGTGTTGTAGGCCTGCTCCCTCATGTGCTTCGGAATAGAGCACCATTTTGGTTGTTTCAGGGGTGGTGGACCCGGTTGTGTTAGGTCTAAATCCTAATGATACAATTAGCACAACCCACCTGAACAAAGATTTCAGCCACTGGAGGCGATCTCCTTCCCCCAGAACAACCTCCATAGTCCATAAGTTGCTTTTTCACTGATGCCTTCTACAAGTGTTTCAGGGATCCCATGTACCCAGACATAGCCTATCAGTAAAATCGTCCACATTCACTTCATCCTCTTCTAGTTCAGAGCTGACACCAGACAGTCCAACCCTTGCTGCACAAACAGTCCCTGCACTGGTGTTGAATACCCCCCACACTTTCTTCTTTTTCCTAGCACAAATGAAAGAATGACTGGTCAGATTCAAGTAAATAAAATTTAGGCTTTACTCCAAAAGACGGTAATTAAAAGAAAGACTGATTAAACAAATGTACTTCTTCTCTTCTTCATTTAATGGACTAAACATTTTCCTTAAGGGTGAATAAGACATCATCCTTTAAAACTTCCCAGTTGCTTAACTAGTCCATTGTGTTCCTAGCTTCTACTTCTCCCATCCAAGGGGATGGCCTGCCATGGCATTTCCATTCTAGCAGGTACACTTGAATAATGACCCAGCAAGAGTAAGGCTCACTATAACCGTAGAATCCATTCTCCATACAGAGACACCAGACAGAGACTTTATAGCTTTGATCTGTCCTTAAAGTGGAGCTCCACCCAAAAGGGGAAGTTCCACTTTAAGGACTGCTCCCCCGTTCCCCATTAAGGATTGGCACCTTTGAGGGGCGGGGGGAGCAGGTACCGAATTTGACAGGTACCCGCTCCCACTTTCGGTCCGATCGCCTAGGCGATCAGAAGCGGAAGGTGTCCTCTCTCCCTGTAGTCTTTTGTGACACGTGACAGGTCCTAGAAGACTACAGGGCCATTCATGAAGCGCAGCGCTACTCGCGCATGCGCAGTGGGTGCCCGGCTGTGAAGCCACAAGCTATCACAGCTGGGTGCCCACACTGAAGATGCCGGCCTCCTGGAATACAGGATGGCCAGTGAAACGGGCTGCGGGAGACACATCGCAAGACCAAGGGACAGGTAAGTGGCTGTTTTTTAACAGTCAGCAGCTACAGTTTTTGTAGCTGCTGACTATTATTTTTTGACAGGGTGAGTGGAATTCCTCTTTAAATAACCCATTATCAGGTCTATTGACAGACCCCAAAGGTGTAGTTGCCTGAAACCTGAAGGTTGAAACTAAACCTTTGGGGACCTAACACCCTCTATCAAGTTTCTTATACTCCAGGCAGTGTTGGATGCTGAACATTGTTCATCAAAGCTTGGATATTTAGTGGTGTGCGCTGAGGTACAAGTATGTACACTGCTCAAAAACATAAGGGCCACTTTGAAAACACATCAGATCTCTGGATATCTATACTGATATGGATTGGGAAATGTGTTAGGAACGTAAGGATGCCCCATTGTTTGATGGAAGTGAAAATTATCAACCTACAGAGGACTGAATTTAAAGACACCCCGAAAATCAAAGTGAAAAATTATGCAGCAGACTAGTCCATTTTGCTGAAATTTCATTGCAACAACTCAAAATGGTACTCAGAAGTTTGTATGGTAGACTTTTTCTATCTTTTCCTGGCTGTTTTGAGACATCTATAATAGCATTGAGGCTCCAGTGAAGAGGGGCTCATTCCCTATATTTTTACTCCTGTGGATTGGACTTTTAAGTTCACATTTTTTTTTACTATTTGAAGCGCCGCACTTCTGTATATTATTTTATGTATATTGTTGCCTGCAATATTGTGGTGGCTGCTCATGTGGATTGAATTATATATCTTTTCATTTGGATAATTACTGTATTTTTCGCTCCATAAGATGCACCTGACCATAAGACGCACCTAGGTTTTAGAGGTAGAAAACTAGAAAAAAAATATTCTGAACCAATGGACTGCAGACATAGTACAGGAAATGACCAGAGACTGCGGACATAGTACAGTAGTACAGGAGATGACCAGAGACTGCGGACATACTACATCATATAAAGTCCCAACAGGCCCCTCCACCCAGAATATCAAATGATCTGACACCATACATCAAGGAAAAGGACTACAACTCCCAGCATCTGTCATTTTTAACTTACAGAAGGCAGGCTATAGAAGGCAGGGGATGCACTGAGCTCCGAGGACAGGCCACACCAGCAGATAGGAACGGACTGCAGAGCAGGGAGCGCACTATGGACACATGCCAGGAAAGGGGAGGAGCTGTAAGGACAGGCCACACCTGCAGACTGGACCGGACTGCAGAGCATGGAGTGCAGTACATAGACATGCCAGGAGCGGGGACGAGCTCCGAGGACAGGCCACACCTGCAGGGCGGACCGAACTGCAGAGCAAGCTGGCTGTGTTCGGCGAGGGGACTGCCTGCTATGAAGAGCTGCGGGGACAGCCCGCTGAGAGAGGGGATAAGGTAGGGTGAGCTGCAGTGGGATGGGACAGCCGCTGGCCCTAACACGGCGGCGGAGACATGTGGAGGACTGGTCAGTATTCGCTCCATACGATGCATAAATGCAGAGACATTTTCCCCCATATTTTTTGGGGAAAAAACTGCGTCTTATGGAGCGAAAAATACGGTATATATACCATAGCACAGAATTGTAAAGGAATTTTTTAAGTGCTTGTATGCATGCCTGACAACATCAGGGCATGCTCCTAATGAGACAACAGATGGTGTCCTGGGGTATTTCCTCCAAGATCTTGACCAGGCCATCACTGGGCTCACTGGACAGTCTGAGTTGCAACATGGTGGCGTTGGATGGACCGAAACATGATATCCCAGAGGTGTTCTATTGGATTTAGGTTAGGCGCGGCCATTCAACGGTAGGCGCGGCCTTCATCCTCCAGGAACTGCATGCATACTCTTGCCACATGAGGCTCGGCATTGTCCTGCACCAGGAGGAACCCAGGACCCACTGCACCAGCGTAGGGTCTGACAATGGGTGCAAGGATTTTATCCCGATACCTAATGGCAGTCCGGGTGCCATTGTCTAGTCTGTAGAGGTCTGTGTGTCCCTTCATGGATATGCCTCCTCAGACCATCAATGACCCACCACCAAAACGGTCATGCTGAACGATGTTACGACAGCATAACATTCTCAATGGCTTCTCCAGACCCTTTCACATCTGTCACATGTGCTCAGGGTGAACCTGCTCTCATCTGTGAAAATTCTGGTGTTCAATGGCAAATGCCAATCGAACTCTATGATGCAGGGCAATGAGCACAGGGTCCACAAGAGGACATTGGGCCCTCAGGCCACCTTCATGAAGTCGGTTTCTGATTGTTTGGTCAGAGACATTCACACCAGTGGCCTGCTGGAGGTCTTTTTACAGGGCTCTGGCAGTGCTTATCCTGGTCCTCCTTGCACAAAGGAGCAGATACCAGTCCTGCTGATGGGTTAAGGACCTTCTACTGCCCTGTCCAGCTCTCATACAGTAACTGCCTGTCTCCTGGAATCTCCTCCATGCTCTTGAGACTGTGCTGGGAGACACAGCAAACCTTCTGGCAATGACACGTATTGATGTGCCATCCTGGAGGAGGTGGACTGCCTGTGCAACCTCTGTAGAGTCCAGGTATTGCCTCATGCTACCAGTAGTGACACTAACCCTAGCCAAAAGCAAAACTAGTGAAAAACAGTCAGAAAAGATGAGTAGGGAAAAAAAATGTCAGTGGCCTCCACCTGTAAAACTGTTGAGGTAAAAACCTAATAAAATAAACAGTAATTGAGGCATATGAAATTAATTAGAACTAATGGAAAAACTAAGAATGCTTCTTGCTCTTGACAAGTGTCTCAAAATCTGGGGTGATGGTAGAGATGGTAATGGTAAAGCAACTCTGAGGTCGTGTTCAATGTTCATTCTGTTCCTATTTTTTGTCTTCAGCTGAACCAGAACTCTCCATCACCCTGCCACAACCCAGGAAAAGTACCCTGGCATCCAGTGGTGCTTTTCTTTCCTCCTGCGTGGCTGGTTGGCAGGAGGTGTAGTTTATATCACTTAATCCTAGCACTTCCATGGAAAAAGGAGGAATAAGCGTGAGGGCCATGGGAACGCTTTGTAAGTGTATTTTGCGCACCACCTTCATGGGATCAGCTGGCTACAATAATACAAATATTAAGCTATTTTGTTAGCACTGGAAATTTTATTGGGGCATTAGAGAGAGCTTCAGCTGTCACAATGTCTCATCCGAATTCACGAGGTCAAATGGATGAAAGACTTGTCTGCAACGCTTGAGGGCAAGGAAGATGCTTTCCATCATATGTGGTTCTATTGTAATTCATTTCTCCAGTCCGTTGAACACATAGCTATTTTAACTGACCGTTTAATCATGGGTTGAAAAAACATAACTTATTTACAGTATATCTCTGGCAGATGATCTGACATTGTGGGGAACTTGTACAGTTCCAGTACAATCAGATTGTATAGCTTATAGCCAGCTAAAGTCTGCTTGAGCTGTGAGTTCTAATTAGATGATTGTAACTGAAGGGGCAGCCTCACATTTCATTGGTGACAGAAGCATTTTAGACCCCTTGAAAAATTTGCAGCAGAGTCTGCCCACTCTGCTCCCTGTGACAAATTTCTCCTGTTGCCTCATTTCTCTTTTATTTAACTATTTACCTATCAGTCTGTCAGTCTACTCAACTACCTCTATCCAGCAATCTCTATCCAGAAATCTCTATATCTCGGTCTATCCATCTATCATATCTTGGTGATTATGTGATTATATAAGTAAATATCAGAGTAGAAAGACTGACAGCAGGAGGAAATTCACTTTCATTCATGTTTAAAGAAGCTTAATGTGTGTTTTGACGTAAATTATATTTTTGGCCCTCGCTTATCCATAAGTTATGACTGCATTGACAAGACAGATGCATTGTTGCATTATATGAATTTGTGTAATTAAAACAAATGGGGCGAGAAATACAGATGTTTGCCTGCTCATCACATAAGTGAAAGCCATGTGTTAACAGAACTGTCCATATACATTGCGTCTGAACGTAGACATTTCACAATGTTGCCATTGGAACGCCAATGCAAAAGACATATGGAAAAGATGATTAATTCAATTAGGAAATTCTCCAAAATGGTGAGAATTTAGGCGGAGGTAAAGTAGGAACCTTACCTACATATGTACTCCAGGCAAATTAAAATAATAATCCAGTTATATATTTGCTAAAAAATAATGAAGCGTTAGAAACCTTTTTATGAACCTCTTTCTAAATACAAAAATTTTCCCACCAGTCTTTGTCCCTGTAACCCAACAAAAAAAAGGAAATCTCTGCAATGGGGACACAGGAAGAAAAACAGACAGAAATATAAATGCCTCCAAAAGCAGCCATTTCTATGGGTACCTAAAGTGCAAAAAATTGGCCAAAACTTTTTTTGGATCTACTTCTACTATGGATTACAGGAGTACAGCTAGTTCTGCACTCCTGTGACATGTTTACAGCCGATAGTTGGCTAAAGCCCACTGTTGGCTGATGCCATAAGCAGGTCCAGCCTCTAGAAAGATGCAACCATATAGTCAGGACACACCAAAAAGCCTGACTGGCAGCTGACTCAGCCTCTCAGCTTTCCGCTGAGAGCATGACCCAGATACTCCCGCCCCTTCCACAGCCCGACGCTCTAGTGAGTGCTGAATAGGCAAAGCACAGAGCTTGTGACTGACAGTCACCGTCAATCTGCTGACTGAAAACGGAGATCTGAGCAATCAGCAGCCATTAATCGCTCAGTTCTTAATCTTAGAAGTGGAGGACAGATACAGCATGGGACCAATGCTACATCCATTTTTTTATTATGATTATAACGTCTTACTTCTCTTTGAAGTTCACTGTACCTTCCCTAGTGTATGGGCCTGTCCATGTTCTAAGCTTCCCCCCAGTCCACTGCTAAAATAATTATATGTCAGCTAGTATGGAATCTGTCTTTGGCCTTTACCAGCTGAAAAGTAAGTATTTGCCTAACACAAAGGGGGCCCATGGTCCTAATCTAAAGTCATTTTTTGACTAGGTCTACTTTATGGATGGCTTCACTTTTTAGAAAAAAATTATAAAAGCATACATTTTTGTCAGGAAAAAAATTTGCATTTGTTATTTTTTTCCTGCAGAACCCTGAAAAGCATTGCACCCATGATCAGTGGAGCAGGGGTGCAGTCTCAGGCTTCTGCAGACAAGCCCTGTAGATTTCAGCCCATACTTTAATATGGTCCGTCAGCTTCAAAGCTGCAGGGCTTGTAAATGAACTATGAGAGTGCTGATCAGTGCCCTAGCAGTTCATTCAGAACTACAGACCTTCTGCCGCAATAGTTGACGGGACTTGCATTTCATCCATTCACAGGAATCTGTAAACTAATGACATGCTGTGTGGGTGGAGCCCTGCACAGCCTCACTGTTTTTGAATTGTGACAGTGGGTGCAGGGAGAAAATCCCTTGCCCGCTAGCACACTGAGAGCAGGAGCCTAAATATGGGCTGAGCATGTATTATGTTCCAAAAGGTGAACTTATCCTTTAAAAATTCCACAATACTTTGTTTCAGCAACTGAATTGATGATTTGATGCAGCAGGAATGTTTGAGGTTCCATGCACACTGAACTTAAAAACAACACCAGTTCCCCTGGCGGGAAAAAAAGTTCATATAGAGCGTTTTGCGCAATGTTTAGGCGTGTTTAGGAGTACTTAGCATTATTTTCTGCCAGAAAACTCCAATCACAAACGCAAGCTAGAAGGGGTTTTTTTTCTGCCTCTAAACGCTGAGCTTAAAGTATGCGTCTAATCGTCCTAATTTGCATGGACACATAGGATAACACTGAGCTGCTTCTTCAGGCAAAACACAAAATTGAGTCAGACTAATAACTCACTAATAGGCATGGAGCATGAGCTTTGCCAGGTGCAGAATTATAGGTCAAGCTCAGTGGGGGGGGTTGGACCTCGGCAGAGAGATCACTGCTTCCACACATAGTGCAGGAGTCCATCTCTGCAACATGATGACAAGGGACAGGCTTTTCTACTCAGGCAGTGGCTGCTTTCTAAAGAAAACTAGCTGCAAGGCTTTTCACATCATTTGCTTTGATATATATAGAATGTAGTTAGCTGATTTACATTGAAACTTCAACTGGGGCTTTAAACGTTAACTATCAAAAGTTTCAATTACTTTTATCTATACTTAAAAATATATATTTTAGGGCATTAAGCATTTTTTTTTCTCAATAACCTTTATCTATACGTTTATCTTTTTTTTTTTTATTAAGGTCATATACCAGTTAAAGAAAACTGATAGCAACAGACTGCATTTAAAGTTGCAGGATACAATCCTATGAGAAAAATGTGAAAGAGAATGGCACAGTATCACTACATGACTAACATAAAGCATAACTCCAATTATATTTTTTGTTTTTACAAGAAACATAGGTGTGGTTTACACTGGAACAGGAATGCACAAGACAGCAGTAACATTTTCAGACATTCTAATCCTTCCTCACTAAAGATGTGTTTTTGTCAGTATCTGGATCACCTGTTGGTGGCACTGTGGTTCCCAGAGTGGAAGGTGGCAGTTCTGGTGTACACTAGCTGGTGTTTCTAAGCAGCCAGCAGATCTCAGTAATTACTCTGCTCCTGATGTTGGCTGCTGGAAGGGTATTTAGTTCCTCCTCTACTATTCCTTTTGTGCTTCATCGTTTTGCCCTGCTAGCTAGATACTGCTTGCTATTGATTCTGAGCTTTATTTCTCCCTGAGCCTACTCTTGCCTTGTATCTATATCATGTACCCTGCTGCCTTGTACCAGCTCCCATTGTTCCTGATCCTAGTCTTGGTTCCCCCTTCTTGACTGTTTCTTACACCTTCAGTTTCACCCTGTTGATCTGTGTCCCCCATTTTCTATATAGTTATCTTGCTAGTAGGCTGTTAGTTAGAATGCTTGTTGGGTATTTTGTCACTTGGTTTATTTGTTCACTTATATCTTCATGGTTGCTGTTTTTTTTGCTTAGTGTTTTTTTTTTGGATTGATTTTTTTTCACTGCAAATAAATCTTACTTGAGCATACACAGTCTGGTTTTTGGTTTCCTGAGTGCAGCTATGCAGATCTGGCCATCCCTGCTGCAGAAAGCCTGCATTCCTTATCCCTGACAGTATCCTTATTGAAGAGATTCCCCATCACTTCTTGTTCTGATAAGAAGCAAGGAAAAACCTCACCCAATAGGGACACAGACAGCTATGAAAACTTGAAAGGTGTGGGGCGCTAGATCTCTTACAGTAGTAGGTGCCCATAGTCTTAAGCAATGTAAAGGGACAACTATCCCTAGGCAACTTTCTCAGGACTGGTGGCCAAAGGTCAGCTCTTTGTTTGAGTATGGTTTGGGTTAACAGGCATCTGAAGCAATCAGACTAATTACCCCTCAGAATCCATCCAATTGCACTAGTCCAGTAAATGTTTTGTTCAACACTAATAAGCCCTGTTGAAGGGGGCCCTTTTAGTCCCCGAAACACATTGGATTTTTATATATAAGAGTCTGAATAAAATAAAATCTGACTTCATACGATCTGCGTTTGGTACTTCCTTCCTTGCACAACTAGGCAGTGAAAACCTGACGGAGGCTGTAACCTCTCCCCGAATGATCCAAAACAAAATAAAACATTTTGGCTAAAGTAGAACTTTAGTCTGTCAAGGTGACAGAAGAAACATAGGTTGCTGCTTATTGGGGGGGGCAGATGGGATCTCTCCTTGGGAGGTCTAAAGAAGGGACCCATGTTTAATCAAAATCTGACAAAACCCGAATAAGAAAAAACAATAAGTATTTTGGGTAAAAAAAGAAAATGACTGACCTGTCCTTCTTTTGGGCACAAGCAGCTGATGACTTCGTTAACCATTACTGGTAGATGCAAGGCTTTTTCAAACTCTGCTTCTGAGCTCTCACGTGTGTGTTGAAACTGCCTTGATGGCACACAATATTTGTGCAGTCTGCTGTATTTTCTGCAGATTGCTAGGCTTAACTTGAAAACCATGCTTCTGTTGGCAGCCACAGGAGAGGAAAGAAATGAAAAACTTCATTTAGAACCTTTGGCATCATAAACAATTCAAATCCCTGCTTTCTAAATTACAAAGAAAACATACTACTAACCATAGTGCCACAAATACTTAGGTATTGGAAAAAAACAAAAGTAGCATTAGGCAGACCATGAGCTTTCTTGCAAATAACAACATTCTGTCCTCTGGAATTCCTCATTTACTGTGTGTATGAACCTTTATTAGAAAGTTTGTCGCACTTACATTTCAGCCCTTGGAGATGTAGAATGATACATATACTATTTTACCTTGCTGTATCAGTCCATGGGTATGAATTTTGGTGCTCATTTGCAAAATTGTAATCCAAGTATGCAATCCAAGGACAGACTTCAGCACTGATCTCTCTTTATTGTAGCATTTTAGCCTTGCCTTTGCAAAACTATGGTAAAATAAAGAGAGATCAAAGTGGAGTTCCATGCTCTAACTAAACCCAAAATTGTTCCCACCTCACTCGAACACCTATACTAACAACCTTAAAGAAGGAAGATTCCTATAATTAGTTATTCTGAGGGTGCTCCTGTCACGTGATTGGCTCCAAGCAACAGTTAGGGAAGAGGAGGGACAGCCAACAACGGATGCCCCATAGTAAGCCTATAGTTGACCTCACTGCCTGGGAATTCCATCCGTTTTTTGGCGCTCTTTCCTCTCCCCTGAATCTGGCCACTGGAGACATCACATGATCGGACCAAAGCACCCTCAGAATAGGTAAGTATAAGCATCTTCTTTCTACAAGGTAGTTAGAATAGGAGTTAGAAGAAAGGGTTCGAGCAGTTTTAGGCTTAGTTAGAGCCTGAACTTCCACTCTGTGCTGGAAAAGAAGCAATTTCAAAGTCAAGGTCTCCACACAGTATGGGTTAAATGCTTGTTTAGCCTATGGGGTACAGCTATATGGACCAATAGTTACCTTATTCTTCACTCCAGCAGGGCATCTCTCCATCCATGAGACCGATCAAGCTCTGCTGCCTCTCTAAGGCACTCCTTACTATGGTCCTCCACATACGATAATGCAGATGGACCGCCCACAGTCCAGAAAGTCAGGGAGAAGAGGACACCACTGAAGCCAGCCGGAGTAGGGAGTTCAATAAGTAATGCAGCCTCTTCTGACACCCCTCGAAATAAAAGCATTTAAACTCTGTAGTGCGGGGAAATCCCACTGGTATTTATATTTTCACAATTCTGGAGTTCAGTTTTATTGCTGTGAGTGCTCCTGGAGTCTGTCCTTGGATTGCAGAGTGTATAAAACATTTAGTGGCCAATTGTGATGAGCTGAACACCCTCCTGTTCGGTTCATGGTCGAACATTCAAATCTACCAAAGGTTTGACTGTGAACTTCGAACAGGGACAATTTACGAAGCGGTATCTTACCGCATTTGAGTATGCAGTAGGATACCACTCAGTTACTAAAATACCCCATTAGTTATATTACTAAGTCATGCAGTATTGTAGTAGTGAAACATTCATTCATTCATGTTTCAGCTGTCAGCGGAGTGTGTGAAAATTCCAGTGGATCAGCAGTTTTTTAAATACTCAGACCAGACTGTCTGACTATGTATCATGCCATGTTCATAGTCACTTAAATCCCCTTTCTTCTGATGCGTGATTTGAACTTCAGCAAGTCGTCTTCACCACATCTAGATGCCTAAATGCATTGAGTTGCTGCCATGTGATTGGCTGATTAGCAATTTGTGTTACAAAGCAATAGAACATGTGTACTTAATATAGTGGCTGGTGAGTGTATATCAGTTTACTGTATATGTGAGATGACAAGAATATAATAAGAACTCCAAAATTTCAACAAAGTTGACCAAATTAGCATACATGCAGATATAGTGTGTTCAAATTGTATAGCGACCAACCCATTAAATCTCTGCACCATATCATAAAAGGGAGAAAATTAGCGACTTAAGAAAGCAGGCATTTATGATCAGACCATGGGTCCTGTTTTTTGTCAATATGGGTTCTAGAGTGGTGCAAAATATGGAAAATACTTTCCATATGCATTATTGACTCTATCCTGGATTTGATCTACGACAAAGGTATGTCCAGGGCCTTCCAATTAAGTGCTCTCATCCACTGAACCATGACACAAATTGCGTGAATACATTTTTTGCATGAATAACTCGGGGGGGGGGGGCAAACAGCAGGCCATTAGCCATAGTCAATGAAATAGGGCTACCCACAATATTAGTAGAAAATGATTGTATTTTTTGCCAGACACTATGCTCTCTCACAGGTCCAACAGATGTCCCGGAATGTTCCAGGAACTGGGCACCCCCCCCACAGAAACATGTAGGGGGGACTGTTGGGAAGATAGCATACACTTTTCAGGAGTCAAATACTGCCTTGTCAGAGAATTTAATAGCAGTTTCACAAATGGTGAGGGACCTGGTACACTTCTGAAGAGCATGTCTGCATTTTATTGAAGCTCGCACCTCCAGGCTGCGTTGCAGTGTGAATGGGGCACATAGAAAACTATTTTTATCTGTTGTCCTAGCGGTGACTGGCATTCTTACAGTGCCAGTAATTTTCAGGAGTCAAATACCACCTAGTCAGAGAATTTAATAGTCATTTCACAAATGGTGAGGGACCTGGTACACTTCTGAAGAGCATGTCTGCATTTTATTGCAGCTCACTGCACAGCACCTACAGGCTGCATTGCAGTGTAAATGGGGCACATAGAAAACATTTTTTTTTCTATTGTCCTAGCGGTGACTGGCATTCTTCCAGTGTGAACGAGCTCTAAATCAGATGGGTTTAGTTTGACATGTTGATACGTGGTTTTGTTGATAAAACAGTCATTAGTGTTAGTTATAAGGTTATTATTGGGAGTTAGCATTTTTTTTAGCCAAGAATAGGTTTAGGATATTTGAAATGAGCTTCCGTTGTATTCAGAAGCCATTTAAAGTCCATATCATCCTAAGCACCACCTTTATTTCCCTATTTCTATCAGCGCCAATGCTTTTTTTGTCAAAGTGGTGAAAACCACTGAAATTTTCCGGTCTTTGTCAAAATTTGCAACAAAGCAAAAACTCCTAATTTTCTTCATCCCTGGTCACAATTTATTATACAAAATGGGCTTCATAGTGAGATAAGACAACTGGAATCATACTGAATGCTACTAACCATAACTCTACTTCCTGTTCATGCAAAAACCCTAAGAAATTGTTTTAGGTTTTTTTTTTCGTTATTAGCTAATAAGTAATCACCATAAGAATACTTATACTGTTTTGATGTAAATTTTTTATTGCACTTTTTATTATTTGATAATGCTGCACTTTGAAGTATTGTAATGTTGAAAGTCAAGAATCTCTTAAAAAAAAAAACAGGAAGTGTAATTGTTCATTATTATTACACAGTATTTATATAGCGCCAACAGTTTGCTCAGCGCTGTACATTACAATGGGAGACAATACATGAGACAGTACAGTAACAATACAATAAAATACATGAGGGGTTCGAGGGCCCTGCCCCTTGGAGCTTACAATCTAGGAGGGAGGGGAGAGTGGTACAGGAGGATATAGCTGTAGGGAAAAGAGTGGTGGGGAGAGCGGAGGCGATCAGCAGTTATGTGAGGGCAGGGTAGGCTTCTCTGAAGAGATGGGTTTTCAGGGTGCGCCTAAAGGTGAGGAGGGTCGGTGACAGTCTGATGGATTGGGGTAGTGAGTTCCAGAGGATTGGGGAAGCCCTGGAGAAGTCCTGGAGGCGGGCATGGGAGGAGGAGACCAGGGAACTGGAGAGTAGGAGGTTTTGTGAGGAGCGGAGAGTGCGTTTTGGGTGGTAGATGGTTCATAGCAACTAATACGATTATTTTTCTTTATCATTAATATTTATCATTATTATTTATCAGATTATAATCAGATAATAATCAGATTATTTATCTTATTATTAGGCGTTACTGCAATTTTCATGCATACTGTGCTTAAAGATTTTCTGTTTAGATAATATGATAATAAAATGATTATATAATTATGGGATCTTTTCCATTGAAACGATTTCTATATTTCCTAAATTCTAACATTCATCAGCTGGCAGCCATCCTAATTAGCCATGTGTTCTCTTGCCATTTTACAAATACCGCCAATGGCAAAGTCATTCATCCCATTCACATCTCATCTTCTCTTCTTCTGTCAATGACTACTTATTTCCATTGGAAAAAAGTAGCAAAACTAAAATTTACATGAAAAAGAAAAGATTTAATCCTATAACAAACTAAATCTCCACTCCTGAACTGTTCTAATTACACAGCCTTTCCTCGTAAGGATAAGTTACATTTTTATTATTTACTGTACTCTCAATGTTAGAACAGTGGTGTCAGGCCATAGGGCTGATCATATCCTGGTACCTGTACTGATAACAGATGCTCAACAACTTTCACACACCATGTACAGTGTGGTCAGGACTACATGAACAAGTAAAATCTTAGCTAACTGACATTTTAGTTCTATTCCAGCAAGGGCCATGGATAAGGGGCTACCATCAGTCCTCTTGTACGGGGCCCAGGCCAGCAGGGGGGCCCAGGCACCTGGGTGAATCGGATGTGGGCAGGGAGGGTGATGGGCACGGTGGGGGGACTATTAGTGGAACTGATGCTCTGTATGGCTTTCTCTGCAGCATCTGAAAGCTGGATTCTTCTCCTCTCCCTCCCGCTGGTCTTTAGCTGCTGCAGAAAGAGCCATACAGGGAATCAGTTCCGGTAATTGTTCCCCACCCACCATGCCAATCACCCTCCCTGTGCACATCTGATTCACCCAGCTGCCTGGGCCCCCACAGCCGGCTTCCCTCCTCTCCTTCCCACCTACAGCTCCAAGCACACAATAGGATCCTTCAGGATGGAGAGTGGGGGAAGGGTCCGATAAATATGTCACATTAAACAGCCCCTTCGTTTCATGAATAAACACATGTGTGATCGGTACTGATCAATCACTGTGTTCAATCATAACTGAAGCATAGTAAACTGTGTTGTTTTTTTTTTTAAGGGGGCCCTGTCAGGTTGGTTGTATGGAGCCCTGTGGTTTCTAACAGCAGCCTTGATTCCAGCAGCCCAGACAGAGTATTAAATATCAGCCCTGACCTCAAGTATAGAACATCGTCCCAAAAGCATTGTGGAATAACCACAATTTTTGTTTTTTTTTGGGAAAGCAATGGCTTCCTATCTGGTGTCATTCTGTTAACACAATTCTTATTGTATCCTCCATTTGCAAACAATAGAGTTGATTCATTAAAAGGTTTCTATCATGAGAGATTAAAAGAGGCCTCCATTGCTGACCTTGTTTTTGAAAAAGTTTGTTTCTTGGCTGTCATTCTGATGCTTTTTCTCCAGTGCTGTCTTAGACCTGGGTCAAATATATATGAATTTGATGTGTTTTGAACCGATGACATGTCAATCAAAATCCTTTGCTATGAAGCTGGATCACATATGTGTGTGTAGTCTCAGTGCGATTTCCAATGTCATACACTTTAGTAATTGTTACCTATATTTTCCTCGTGCTCATTCCTGGATGTATGGCTCATCAATGGTGGATGCTGTAGCAACTACCAGCTGGGACTGGAAACATCATAGACAAACGTACATATTCCCCAGCACACCATGGATCTCCAATATGGTCCAAAAAGGTTTTTGTTCATCACATGCCTGACGAAGGGGTCCTGCATGGCTCTGAAACACTGCACTTTTAGTGATGTGATCTTTTGCAATTAAAACCTTTTTTGGACCATATTGGAGATCCATGTGTGCTGGCGAATATGTACATTTGGATACACGTGAACAATTTGCATTGGAATCCCACCTTAACCACTGAACAAAATTGCATCAGACTCTTTTACAAATCGCACTGCAAACCAGGCCCGCAACATATGTGAACCCAGGCTTAGTCGCTGACCCAGTACAAACATGGAGATAATGACATATGACACTTTTTTACCACTCATTTATTTTACAGCATGTGTTTTTCTAGGTGTACGACATAAAAATGCTGAAATCAGACACTGCTAGCTATTTAGCATCGTCAAAAGCAGGCCCAATGGCCACCTTTATCTCCTAACTATTTTATGACTACTTGCCCATGCTGGTTCCTGGATCTGAAGGAGGACCCCTTGCTCCTTTGGCTTTTATCTTTCTTGGTTGCCATCTTGGCTGGAAGTGTACGGGCTGGCCGTGTTCTGTTGTTCTTCCTCCCCTCTATCTGGCCCAGTGTCCAGCTTGCTCCTCCTCACGCTCAACTTGTGTGGGGAGAGCCTACTCAGACTTCTTTTATAACATCTTTCCAGGATCGGCTATTAAAGTTTTCAATTGATGTTGTGACAATCCCGTGGTGTCCCTGATGAAGCAGCTATAAAACTGCAGAAAATGTCGACATTTATCAGCCATGTATTTGTATGGTTTTTATGCAAGTTGATATGTAAATACGTGTATTAATTTTTTTCGATGTATTCCCCAGCCTTTGAAGTCCCTTTACACTGAGGGTATAACCCTCTCTTTTTCTTTGGATCTTATGAATTTAAAACTAGAAAAAGGAAAAGAAGCATAAAAATGAAGTTGCTGCCTATAGCTACCAATCAGGGCTCAAGCAAGAAGTCCCTAGCCCAGTAGCGACATTACTTTAGACCCACCAATAGCCCTGGTGTGCACAACAGGGAAAAGCCTGGTGGGAGTCGCATGACAAAAGAAAAAAAAACAAACAAACAAAAAAGGTAGTGATAGAGAGGCGCTGGACATGGAATTTCACAGGTTATCAACTCGTTTCCTAAGCCCAACTTCTGTTCTAAGCTATGTGTGTCCACAGACACACACAGCATTGCTCGGCCACGCCCCCTGCTTCCTCCTCACAAGATTTGACTGACCATTGGCTCCTGCTCCTTCCTAAGTCTCTGTGAGTCAAGAAGAGAACAGGGCTGCAGACAGGCACATCGCTGAATCGAGAGAGGACTTAGGTAAGCGTTTGAGGGGAATAGTTAGTGGCAGGGCTTTTTTTCAGCAGGAACATGGGAAAACACAGTTCTAGCACCTCCAGCACTGAATGTATCTAACGGCAATGGGTGCTGGGATGAGTTGGAGGATCTATTGATGCTGGCTGCTGGGGGTCTATTGTCTCAGAAGGATCTATTTTTTTGGGGGGCTACATTTGCTGGGGAGACCTATTGCTGGTGGGGTATTTGTTGTTGCTGTTGGGGTCAACTGTTGCTGGGAGGGATCTACTGTTGACAGAGGGGTCTATTGTTGCTGGCTACGGGGAGATCTATTGCTGCTGCCATAGGACTATTGTTGCTGGGGGGTATTTTGTTACAAGTGATCAGTTGTTGCTGGGGGGGGTACACTTGCTGGGGAGCCGCTGTTGCTGGGGTCTACTGTTGTGGGTGGATCTATTGTTGCTGGGGGTCTATTTGATTGCTTTTCTTGTTATCGTTAACAAATTCCATACAGGTGACTGAATATATTCTCTGAAAGGGGTGGCACTGGGAGGTGGGTAGGGGGTGGAACCCAGAAACAGTGCTCGGAAGTGAGTAGGTGTCACAAGTTAGCCTGCAGTTTCTTGTTTGTGTGTTGTCACCTCCTTGCTGCAGTGTTGTTCCTGATCCCTTTCACATGTGTGGTTTGTCTGTGCTCATCTATGGGCGTCGTCTGCTGTTCTCTGGGTTTTATTTCCTTCCCTTCCATCGCTTCCTGGCCCGCCTCCTTGTTTGCCTATCTATATAAGACATGCTCAGTCTAGGCCACTTTGCCTGAGCAACTTCCTAGTTGTCTGAGCTCCTGTGTGTTGCTCTCTCCTGTATTCTGCATTTGACTACTCATGTACCGACCCCATCTTCGTTCTCTGACTGTGCTTGTTTTCTGCCCGTCCTGACCTCAGCTAGTCTATCGGATTTCTGTTGGTCTCCTCCCATTGCACTCTGCTCCCGCGAATGGTCTTCACATCCTCAGCTGGGTGTACCCGGGGGCCGCGACCTGGTCCCAGATTGCTGCAAGTCCATCCCCACCATCAGGAGCTCTGGTGAAAAAGCAGGCTAGGGCTTAGACTCTGCACCCTGGGGAACCCCAAGTTTACTATCTACAAGGGATCACTACCACAGGTGCTGACAGTAGGGGACGGAGACAAGGGGTGACTCGGAAAGTGGGAGTTCCTGCACCTATTATCTGAGAAACAAAAGCCCTGGTTAGTGGAGTGGTTTTTTTGTCCTTAACGCAGGGAGTGCATTAAGGTAAAAAAAAAAAAACACTCAGACTTTAAAACCACTTTAAAGTGTTACTAAACCAAGCACCCTGCATTCACTATATCTGGTCTCCCACAGTAAACAGAACATGGAAATGCTATTTTTTTTAGTAAATATAAACTGCTAAATACCTTTTATCATCAGCAGTTTGAGCAGTCTTGTGACTTCTATTAGTGTCCAGCACAACACTGGTTAAAGCTTGCAGGAGGAGATTTATTTCTGCTCTAGGAGGATGCGAAACCCTTGACCCTCTAACACCAAACTGAGCATGCGTATGTGACTACGGGTTCAGTCTGTCTTATCAGGTGGACATTTGAACAAAAGAAAGGGCAGAGAAAACAGGACCAAATGGCCTTTTTATATAATGAAGAGGATTAACCCCTTAGGTTCCACAGTGAATATGACAAGCATGCTTACTGCATATACAGACAGATTTTACTGCTGTGGGTTTAGTAACACTTTAAGGGATGGTTTGAAAGTGAATGCTTAGAAAGTACTGAAGCCAGAGGCTTAGCTTGAAAGTCAGGAAACTAACATTTTCGGAAGGAGGACAGCAATTGCAGGCTAGAATCCTTTTTTCACAAGTTATTTTTTACAGCAATCTTGTCAATTTATTACACAATTTTGCCAGAATAAAAACAGCTGATTTGTGCTTGGTGGCAGTTATAAATTTGCGCCTTTTGTACCATGGCCAAAAACGAGGATCACCACAACAAGCTCCATTAGCCAATGAACAGGTTAAAATCAAGCCACACAAAAATAAGCTAATAAATTAAATCACCAAAGAAAGTTAACAGCAGAAATTCAATTATACATTTACAATTAGGATTTAACAGTAGACAGTGAGTCATCGTTCCCTTTCATTCGAGAATATGTAGCTAGGGGATATGCATATTTTTATTTTAAAGCAACATAAGAAGCTTGCAATAAAAGATAATTACCATTAACCCTCAGAGGTTATGCAATTATTTCCTTCTTATGTAATATACACTTTTAGTGCTTTTCTGTCCTAGTTCATACGTGCCAAAAGGACTGACAGCGTGTCACGTTAGACCAATCTCAGTCCCGCACTTGCGGCATCACTGGTTATTTGCACTTCAAGAATCTATCTTCCTAGTGCCACAGATCCAATGATAAAACTACTTCAAATACTTAATACAAAGCTGCGTGCATTCCAACAAGCTATGCGTGACCTTTAAAAAACGAATGAAAGGATATGTACAGCAAGGATATAAGTTCTTATATGAAACAGCTTTTTGTTACATTTACAGAAAACATGAAAAAATGTCCTACCTACAAAACTCGGAATATTAAAATAATGTACGGCACCACCTGCCTAGAGTTTCTATGTTCTCCCTGTGACTGCGTGGGTTTCCTTCGGGTACTCCGTTTTCCTCCCACACTCCAAAGACATGCTGGTAGGTTAATTGGATCTTGTCTAAATTGGCCATAGTATGTGCATGGATGTAATTTAGGGACCTTTGATTGTACACCCCTTGAGGGTTAGGGACTGATGTGAATGTACAATATATATGTAAAGTGCTGCATAAATTGACAGTGCTATATAAGTACCTGAAATAAATAATGTACAGCATAAGCCAGGTTTCATTTGGAGGCTTTTAAACTGTTGTTAGGCTAGGTTCACATATGTGTGGGTGGTGCCGCTTCGGATCTGCACATAAATCCATGCAGCCGCACCACCCGCACAGAGGAATGCAGACCCATGGGTGAAAGCCATTGATCCTAATGGCACGCCGCCCGCACTGGAAATCGCAACCGTATTGGGAACAGAGGTTCCAGTGAGGGCTGCGTTTTCAGAAGAAGTGCAGGGACTTTTTCCCTGCGTGTCCCGGGGGAAGGGGAGTCCATTCAAATGAATGGGCTATTGTGCCCGCATAAAACACGGACCACAGATATGTGAACAAGGGCTTAAAGTTGAACCACAAAAGACACCCTTGCAGTGGGGCCTGCCTGCACTTCAACAGTTAAATGCTTGTTAGATCTAGGACAGGGGTCTTCAAACTTTCTAAACAAAGGGTCAGTTTATTGTCTTTCAAACTTTAGGGGGGCCGACCTGTGGCCAGTGGGAGTGGATAATTTATTGGCATCATTGGCAGTAAACATTGCCAGATTTGGCATTAGGGAGAGGAATAGTGCCCTATCATTGGGAGGAACAGAGCCCCATTATTGCTGTCAGTGGGAGAAATGGTGCCCATTTGTTGGTGTCAGTTGGCAGAACAGTGTTTTGTATCAGTGGGAGTACCCCAAGGGCAATATAAAGGCAAGCAAAGGGCCACATCTGGCCCCAGGGCCGCAGTTTGGAGACCACTGGTCTTGGGAGTCAAGTAATAAGTTGCAATACTTGGCTTATACTTCTATCAGGCGTCCTGCATGCTGTGCAACAAATCCCCTGAAACTTCTTTTAACCACTTGCCTACCGGGCACTTTTACCCCCTTCCTGCCCAGGCCAATTTTCAGCTTTCAGCGCTGTCGTACTTTGAATGACAATTGCGCGGTCATGCAACACTGCACAAAATGTTATTTTTTTGAGACAGATAGAGCTTTCTTTCGGTGGTATTTAATCACCACTGGGGTTTTTATTTATTGCTAAACAAACTAAAAAAGACTGGGAATTTTGAAAAGTAAAAAATAATTTTTTCTTAGTTTCTGTTACACAATTTTGTAAATAAGTAATATTTATCCCTCAACGATGTGCGCTAATGAGGCTGTAGTGATGGGCACTGATGAGGAGGCACTGGCAGGCATCACTGGTGGGCACTGAAAGGCAGCACTCATATATGGCACTGATAGGCAGCACTGATAGGTGGCACTAATGGGCAATGAGTGGCACTGATAGGCAGCATTGCCTGGCACTGAAAGGCAGCTCTGATGGGCCCTGATATGGGCATTGATGTGCACTGGTATGTGGCATTGATGGGAACTGACAGGTGGGAATTATGGGCACTGAAAGGCAGCACTGATGGGGCTACACTGATCATCATGGCCCTGATGATTATTATTATACAGTATTTATATAGCGCTAAAAGGTTTGCTCAGCGCTGTACATTATAGTGGGGGACA
The DNA here is from genome assembly GCF_062004578.1 of Staurois parvus. Taxonomy (NCBI): domain Eukaryota; kingdom Metazoa; phylum Chordata; class Amphibia; order Anura; family Ranidae; genus Staurois; species Staurois parvus. Next base: position 896,666 of record NW_028319268.1, read on the forward strand.
GAACATGAGACAATATAGTAACAAAACAAAACACGAGGGGGTCGAGGGCCCTGCTCAGTGTAGATATCCCCTTCCGCTTACCGGCTCTCCTTTCCTCATGCATTTTCAGCATGAGGAGAGGACTGTCGATAACCAGCATTTCTTATTTACATGCGATCAGCTGTGTTTGGACACAGCTGATCACATGATAGAGCCTGTGTCATCGGCTCTTTACTGCGATCGGTGATCCACTGTGTCCCAGGGAAACAGCGCACCACCAAACACCGTGCCCGCGCGCCCCCGGGAGTGGGAGGACGTCATATGCTGTCCTCCCAGAACAAGAGAGCCACCGCCTGCCCGTGATTTCCTTATATGGCAGGCGGGAGGTGGTTAAAAAGGTGCTTTAACCGGCAGTCACATGCTGATGTCATCATGAATAATGCCGGACCAATAGCCCTGCATTGTACATAAGGACAGTAAAAACCTGCTCACAGCCAAGAGGTGAGCGTTCAAAGCCTGCCAGAGCAACAAACAGGTTCATTTTACAGCTTGTTCCTCTACCCCTAGACTTAAAGTGTTACTAAATCCAGGACCCTGCATTCACTATATCTGGTCTCACTCAGTACACAGAACATGGAAATGCAATTATGTTATTAAATATAAACTGCTAAATACCTTTTCTCAGCAGTATATAGCAGTCTTGTGACTTCTATCAGTGTCCAGCTGAGCACTGCTTACAGCTTGTAGGAGTTTTCATTATCCCCTGACTGTCTTATGAGGCTGCATAACCCTTAACCTTCTGTCTGGACAGAGTTGATTGGCCCTGTGCTGATCACACACACTCTCCCAAGAAAAGGAAAACCCTCTAGCAATATACACCAAACTGAGCATGTGCAGTTTGCCCCCAAGGCTCTCTTCTATCAGAAGATGGACTGGGGAAGGAGAGGATCAGAGAAGACAGGATCAAACAGCCTTATTACACAAAGCGGATGTGTACCCCCTTAGATTCTACAGCGAATATAGCAAGCATGCTTTACAGCATATACAGTCTGTATTTTACTGTTGTGGATTTAGTAACACTATATAGCCCAACTCTGGGCAACCAAAAAAAAAGAAAAAACACCACACAACAGGGACCAGAAGTATAAAGCTCATACACAGAAAGCAATTAACTAGTTTAAGAAGTGCTGAATCTCAGAAAGGGGCAGTGTGTATAGATAGATAGATATACCCCTACCCCTGCAGGAGTCACTAATAGTGTTGGGTCCTCTGTTCTCACCTCGCTCTGTAGCAGACCTCACTCCCTCTATTACATCAGGTTATACAACCTTTGGCAGCTTGGATTTGCAAACTTTGCAGTACCTTAAAGTGGTTGTAAACACTTACATACAGTATACCCAGTGAAGTGCCTGGCCTCAGGTGATACACAAAGATGAAACAAATCCTCCCACACAAGTTGTATCTGTTTATCTACAACTGTCTTTCCCTGACATCCATTCAAAGTGCGGAATTTACATGGGATCTCTAAATTCTGAAAAGCAAGGGGTGGGGAGCTGAAGTTACAGCGATGAGGAGAGCTCTGTGAGCTAACTGGAGGGAAGAGACACCCCCCCCCCTTTCACACAGCATGCAGGAACAGAGCTGAGGCTGTCAACCTGCTAGAGGTCCCTTCCCTGTCACCATTTTTCTTCTGGTGTCAGGAAAACTCATCAGAAGGTACTGATCTTGATAGTAGAGGAATAAGGCAGTGGACAGCAATGACACTTAGTACTCTGGATTGAAACACGTGAACGCAGTAGAGGGACCTGCTTTGTTCAGATTTCATGTGTGAGGTTTACAACCACTTTAAGGTGACCCTGTAAACAAACTCGGGACTACACAATAGGTAACAGCATATCTTATCTCTTGAGAAGTAGGTGAACAAAGTATAATAGTACAGTATGTAGTAACATGTGCATTTCACTGACAATGGGCACCAATAATAGGAAGTGTACTTTTACATGTGAAGCATAAACTGTAGCTTTCCCACAAGTACTACAAAAGATAGTTAATGTAGCAAGTGTATAAAGCTAAGATGTCTGGGCGTACCAATGATGGGTGGGCTAGGCCTAGACTTTCTCTCTCTCTGCAAATTAAAACAATGTGAAATGGTAAAAAAGGAATTAAATTAACTATATGCAGTTCTCAGTACAGATTTTCTGCCAGCTGTGCTGGGGCCCTTGTGTCATTAGCGCGCTTGATGAAAGCTGGCCGCCCCTGCACACAGTGTGGTGGTAGTGGGCTATACACTGTAGATCGAGGTACAGGGCAATGGACTGAACATATGTAAAGTCAGTAAGTACACTGCAGATGAGCCAGGCAGGAGGAAGGATAAAGGAGTGGAATATGACTTGTGTAGGGAAATAACACTAATTTAGGTCAATGACCCGCTCATCGGGTTCTTGACTCAAGTTGACAGACCACAGTGGTGGAAGGGACTTTCTGATGAATGGGGTGCGTTGATCTCCCCAATAGCAGCTTGGTGGCTGGTGGAATAGGGAGGTGAACCAAGTCTATGATGACCACTTAGTGGATGGACTATGTTGTTCAGCAGTCAGTGAGTCTTCTCCTCCCCCTGGTGTCTGATGGGCAAGAGTGGGCGAAGTTGAGTCAATGGTGCAATCTTCAGACAGACCCAGGAGACTGGACCTCAACTAGGAATGCAGCAGGGCATCTTCCTCTCCTAACAGACTGGAGCAGTACCCTCCCTGTCAGGCGACTGATAAGACAGGAGTGGAAGGGATCAGGTCCGCAGTGTGGTGTGCAGGCCAGCTATGAGGGCTGAGTGACAGATTGAGATGTGGCTGTGCCTCCCCCTCTCTCTCTGATACACAGGAGAGATCCTTTTCCCCACAGGTGCCTGACAGATAAGTAACAGGTAGTGTCAGATTGGCAGTGACTTAACAACAGCTAGGAAAAAGGCTATGTTTCTGTCCCATTGACAGACAGGAGCAATCCTTTCCCTTAGATGCTCTGTCTGTGGCTTGTAGCTCCAGCCTTGTTCAGTAGAGACTGCTGAAAAATCCAGTAAGACTCTAGTCAGAAAATGCAGTTCCCAGCATACTATCTGCTCCCAAGCAGTTCAGGGAGGTCAGTGTGTTGATCACCCCCATCTTGTGTCAAAAAAAAGGGAACCGCTTAATTTAACTCTCACATTACAGTCATTAAATGTCCTGCAAACTTTAATAACAGAGAACTTGTTACACACACACACAGACTTTATTGCCAAAAGTATTGGGACACCCCTCCAAATCATTGGATCCAGGTGTTCCAATCACCTCCATGGCCACAGGTGTATAAAATCAAGCCCCTAGGCATGCAGACTGCTTCTACAAACATTTGTGAAAGAATGGGTCACTCTCAGGAGCTCAGTGAATCCAAGCATGGTACCGTGATAGGTTGCCACCTGTGCAATAAGTCCATCTATGAAATTTCCTTGCTACTAAATATTCCACGGTCAGCTATTAGTGGTATTAAAACAAAGTGGAAGCACCTGGGAACAACAGCAACTCAGCCATGAAGAGGTAGGCTACATAAAACGAGAGTGGGGTCAGCACGAAGCGCACAGTGTGCAGAAGTCGCAAGCTGTCTGCAGAGTCAATAGCTAAAGACCTCCAAACTTCGTGTGGCCTTCAGATAGCACAACAACAGTGTGTAGAGGGCTTCATGGAATGAGTTTTCATGGCCAAGTAGCTGCATCCAAGCCTTACATCACCAAGTGCAATGCAAAGCGCCGGATGAAGTGGTGTACATGATGCTACTGGACTCTAAAGCAATGGAGACGTGTTCTCTGGAATGGATAATCAAGCTTCTCTGTCTGATAATCCAATGGACGTGTCTGGGTTTGGCGGCTGTCAGGAGAATGGTACTTGCCTGACTGTACTATGTCAAGTGTAACGTTTGGTGGAGAGGGAATTATGGTGTTGGGTCGTTTTTCAGGGGTTGGGCTTGGCCCCTTAGTTCCAGTGAAGGGAACTCTTAAGGCGTCAGCATACCAAGACGTTTTGGACAATTTCATGCTCCCAACTTTGTGGGAACAATTTGGAGATGGTCCCTTCCTGTTCCAGCATGACATACATACATACATACATACATACATACATACATACATACATACATATACAGTGCCTTGAAAAAGTATTCAGACCCCTTGAAATTTTCCAAATTTTTTATATTACAACCAAAAGCATAAATGTATTTTAATGGGATTTTATGTGATAGACCAACGCAAAGTGGCACATAATTGCAAAGTGGAAGGAAAATGATAAATGATTTCCAAAAAGTTTTACAAATACATATCTGAAAAGTGTGGGGTGCATTTGTATTCAGCCCCCTTTACTCTGATACCCCTAACTAAAATCTAGTGGAATCAATTGCCTTCAGAAGTCACCTAATTAGTAAACAGAGTCCACCTGTGTGTAATTTAATCTCAGTATAAAATGGCTGTTCTGTGAAGCCCCCAGAATTTTGTTAGAGAACATTAGTGAACAAACAGCATCAAGAAGGCCAAGGAACACACCAGACAGGTCAGGGATAAAGCTGTGGAGAAGATTAAAGCAGGGTTAAGTTATAAAAAATATCCCAAGCTTTGAACATCTCATGGAGCATTGTTCAATCCATCATCCGAAAATGGAAAGAGTATAGCACTGCAAACCTACCAAGACATGGCCGTCCACCTAAACTGACAGGCCAGGCAAGGAGAGCAATAATCAGAGAAGCAGCCAAGAGGCCCACGGTAACTCTGGAGGAGCTGCAGAGATCCACAACTTAGGTGGGAGAATCTGTCCACAGGACAACTATTGGATGTGCACTCCACAAATATGGCCTTTATGGAAGAGTGTCAAAAAGAAAGCCATTGTTGAAAGAAAGCCATAAGAAGTCCCGTTTGCAGTTTGCGAGAAGCCATGTGGGAGACACAGCAAACATGTGGAAGAAGGTGCTCTGGTCAGATGAGACCAAAATTGAACTTTTTGGCCTAAAAGTAAAACGTTATGTATGGCGAAAAATTAACACTGCACATCACCCTGAACACACCGTCCCCACTGTGAAACATGGTGGTGGCAGCATCATGTTGCTGGGATGCTTTTCTTCATCAGGGGCAGGAAAGCTGGTCAGAGTTGATTTGAAGATGGATGGAGCCAAATACAGGGCAATCTTAGAAGAAAACCTGTTAGACTCTGCAAAAGACTTGAGACTGGGGCGGAGGTTCACCTTCCAGTAGGACAATGACCCGAAACATACAGGCCCAGTCAAAGTCCAGACCTACATCCAATTGCGAATCTGTGGCAAGACTTGAAAATTGCTGTTCAGATGCTCTCCATCCAATCTGACAGAGCTTGAGCTATTTAGCAAAGAAGAATAGGAAAATATTTCACTCTCTAGTTGTGCAACATTGGTAGAGACATCCCCAAAAAGGTGTGTGTGTGTATACACAGTTGTGCTCAAAAGTTTACATACCCTGGCAGAAACAATTGAGTACTGTCAGTGATACTTTTTTTATTTGCACTAACATACAATTTTGAGGACAAGCTTTCGGGGAATGTCCCCTTCTTCAAGGTCTAAGCAGTACTACTCACAAAGTTAGCAGAATGTTAGAAGAGTTAAGATGCAGTCAAAGGGAGGGGGGAGGGGGGGATACTACACTCACACAGAGGGAGTCAAGCTACAGCTAATATAATATAATATAAATATATATACATACATACATACATACATACATATACACACATACACAGTGAAGGAAATAAGTATTTGATCCCCTGCTGATTTGGAATGTTTGCCCACTCACAAAGATGATCAGTCTAAAAATCGAATGGTAGGTGTATTGTAAACACTAAGAGACAGAATAGCAACAAAAAATTCAAAAGAAATGCATGTCTAACAAATTATGCACTGATTTGCATGTTCTTGAGGGAAATAAGTATTTGATCCCCTTCACAAAACATGACTTAGCACTTGGTGGCAAAACCCTTGTTGGCAATCACAGAGGTCAGACGTTTCCTGTAGTTGGCCACCAGGTTTGTACACATCTCAGGAGGGATTTTGGCCCACTCATCCTGGCAGATCCTCTCCAAGTCGTTAAGGTTTGGTGGCTGACATTTGGCAACTCGAACTTTCAGCTCCCTCCACAGATTTTCAATGGGAGACTGGCTAGGCCACTCTAGGACCTTAATGTGCTTCTTCTTGAGCCACTCCTTTGTTGCCTTGGCCATGTGTTTTGGGTCATTGTCATGCTGGAACACCCATCCACGACCCATTTTCAATACCCTGGCTGAGGGGAGAAGGTTCTCACCCAAGAGTTGAAGGTACATTGCCCCGTCCATCTTCCATTTGATGCGGTGAAGTTGTCCTGTCCCCTTAGCAGAAAAACACCCCCAAAGCAGAATGTTTCCACCACCATGTTTGACAGTTGGGATGGTGTTCTTGGGGTCATAGGCAGCATTCCCCCTCCTCCAAACACGGCGAGTTGAGTTGATGCCAAAGAGCTCGATTTTGGTCTCATCTGACGACAACACTTTCAACCAGTCCTCCTCTGCATCATTCAAATGTTCAGTGGCATACTTCAGAGGGGCCTGGGCATGTGCTTTCTTGAGCAGAGGGACCTTGTGGGCACTGCAGGATTTCAATCCTTGTTGGCATAGTGTGTTACCAATTGATTTCTTGGTGACTGTGGTCCAAGCTGCCTGGAGATCATTGACAAGATCCTCACGTGTAGTTCTGGGATGATTCCTCACTGTTCTCATAATCATTCACACTCCACGAGGTGAGATCTTGCATGGTGCACCAGACCTAGGGAGACTGACAGTTGTTTTGTGTTTCTTCCATTTGCGAATGATTGCACCAACTGTTGTCACCTTCTCACCTTCTCACCAAGCTGCTTGAAGATCGTTTGGTAGCCCAGTCCAGCCTTGTGTAGGTCTACAATCTGGTCCCTAACATCTTGGACAGCTCTTTGGTCTTTGCCATGGTGGAGAGTTTGGAATCTGATTGTTTGATTGCTTCTGTGGACAGGTGTCTTTTATAAAGGTAACAAAATGAAATTAGCAGCACTCCTTTTAAGAGACTGCTTCTAATCTCAGCTTGTTACCTGTACGAAAGACACCCGGTAGCCAGAAATCCTGCTGAATGATAGGGGATCAAATACTTATTTGCCTCATGAACATGCAAATCAGTGCATAATTTGTCAGACATGCATTTCCTTTGAATTGTGTTGCTATTCTGTCTCTCAGTGTTACAATACACCTACCATTTGATTTTTAGACTGATCATTTCTTTATGAGTGGGCATTCAAAATCAGCAGGGGATCAAATACGTATTTCTTTCACTATATATATATATATATATATATACATACACACACACACACACACACACACACACACATACACATACATACATACATACACACACACACACACACACACAGGTTCACCTCGGTTTACGAATGCCCTGGTTAATGTAATTTTTGGTTTACAAATTAAAATCCATTGAAAATAATGCCTCGGTTTACAACATTTTTCCGCAATACGAAGTGTATGTCGGTGCCGATTTTTAAATGAAATTGATGACTTTTTTTTCTTCACTATAGCTGTCACTTTCCCCAGATCTAAAGGATACTTTGTTTTATCTCAGGAAACAAACTAAAAGGAAACATTGTTTCTTTTAACTCCGGGGAAAAAAACTGAAGGAAACATTTTCTTTTAGCTGGGAGGAAAGTGACAGCTGATTCTCTGAGCTATAGTGAAGAAAAACCGGCACTGACCTATAGTGACAGCGACTTTTTTTTTTTTACTTTTTTTCTGACCTCCGAAACGCATTAATAGGCATTCAATGCATTCCTATGGGAAACCGGTTTACGAATTTTTCGCAATACGAAACGTTCCGGAGAACGTATTAAATTTGCAAACCGAGGTACATATAGATATATATATATATATATATATATATAATGCCTCTTGGCATACTACTATTAACAAAGGCCAGTATACAGTGCTCATCCCTTACACTAGTGGTGGAAATGTTTTACGTGAAAGTGATAGGCGAGATTCCAACACAAATCAGAAATTACTATATATCTGGTTTCAGGATTTATCAGCTTTCCAATTAACTTTCACTTGAATAAGACAGCCAATAGATTTTCTGCTGCTTCTATGATTCACTAGCCGACAGAAAAAGCAAAGTCACACCTTTTAATTATATATAAAACATATGATCAGACATGAATAATTCACGTTCTTTGGCAGACCAGAATGCATGATTCATAAGTCATTAGTTTATATTGCTGCTGTTTATTAGATATAATATAGGTATCAGATGCAAGTGTAGAAAGAAATTAAATTTGCTCAGGCAAATAGGAATGCAGAAGCTTAGAGGGTCGCCTGACAAAGTAACAGCGCCAAAACCCATTGACAAAAAAGCTTGCTTGGAAATTTCATATTAAAAATAGGAGTATCAACTAACCAGTATTTCATAAGTCCGATTGATAAAGTACATAAAGTAGGGGCCGATAGACAATTTAGTAAGGGCTAGAATAGTGGGTATATCCACGATTCTTTTCCACTTCCACCAACTGCTGCAGCCCACCCTAACCTATTATGTATCAAGCCATACTAGGGGATGCCAATCTCCATCCTTGATGGCGGTTGTTGCAGTCCATCCTGTATGCCTAAGGCTACTTTCACACTGAGAAGTGTTTGAAGCACTTTTGCCTTAAAAGCTCAAGAAAAATGCTTCCCTATGTATGTCTATGTATGTTTTCACACTGGAGCGTTGCACTTCTGTTGCGGTGTAAAAACTCTTGCTTGCAGTATCTTTGGAGTAAGTTTGTTCAATTAAAAAAAACACGCCCCAAAAATGCCTCTTCCCATTTAAATCAATGGAAAGCACCTGAAAAACACCTCTGAGAAGCATTTTTGGTGCAGTTTTTAAGTCCCGTGTCCTTTAAAACAGGGCTTGAAAAAGCCACTTGCCCGCTCGCCAAATGCGAGGAGAAATTCCTCTGTAGCGAGCAGCGAGCACAGATGAAGCATGGAGCGACTGCACTTGCGCTCCAAGCCTCATTGTGAAGCCGAATTCCGGTTTACAACTTCCGGCTTCTGCGGCACTGGGAGAGGCCCGCTCTCCTCCGCTGAAAGGAGGCACCCTCTCCACCGCCGCGGGGGACTCGGAGGGACTAGGAGTAAGTACTCTATACAACATGTCAAATCACTATAATGGAGTACAGGGGAGCTGGGATATACATTACTGTGTACAGTTTTATATTTTGGACTCTTTATTCTAAAGAAAAATGTAATTTCATAAGCTTTAAGGGGGCGTGGTTGGGGTCGGGCTTTTAAAAAAATTTTATTGATTATGTTTTATAGCAAAAAATCAAAAATATTGCTTTTTTTTCAAAATTGTCAGCCTTTTCTTGTTTATAATGCAAAAAATTAAAAATGTACAGGCGATCAAATACCACCAAAAGAAAGCTCTATTTGTTGTAAAAAAAAAGGACATAAATTTAATTTGGGTGCAGCCATGCATGACCGTGCATATGTCAGTTAAAAGAACGCAGCGTCGTATCGCAAAAAAAACGTCCTGGTCAGGAAGCGGGGGGGGGGGGGGGTAAATCTTCTGGAGGGCAAGTGGTTAAAAATAACGTTTGATGTCACTCTAAGGCCAATCCAGACTACATAGTACCTTTAATTTTGGTCTACAGTAGATCCCTGTCTTATAACAAGCCAGTCCCACTTATTTCTTTATTTCTGAGCAAACCTGACCAGGAAGGCTTTTTTTTTCTAGGAAAGGGGCAACCCTTTCTGTAAAGTGGGAACTATTAGCTGCTGTGCGCTGTACTACATATGCCACCCCCAGATCTCAATTTATAGCTCAAACACCAAACTTCCTCTCATTAACGGAGCTAGCAAACAGCATTTGTATTGCCTCACCTCTCACTCCCACTTACTGCAGCAAACCAATTATTCTGTTTCATTATCCTGTGTTTTTGTGTTGTTTGCAGGGAGTTCTTCATTCCGCTGGCTGCTGTTTCTTTAGGTTTTGTATTAACACTGTATGGCTTAAACAGCACTAATAGGTGCACATCACTAAAAGCACCACCAAATTCAGTGGACTTACCAAAATTAACTTTTCTCCTATTGTAAATAATTAAAATGAAAAAAAAGCACCTCTGGTGTTGGAGAAAACAAGCAGGCGAGTATGGATGGTAGATGCAGCCCTTATTTTTTTTTTTGTTGTTGTGACGGTTGTAAAGAAAAGCTGTGGCTTGCCTTATCAGGAAAAGTGATCAATTTGATGCATAGGAGCAGCCTGAATTACCCTTCAATGCATTGTCCAAATCTGCTGCCCAACCACCAGAAAATCCACTACAAGTTTCAGCCTGCAGGGGTCTCCTGAGAGCTATTATGTGTTACTAAACCCACAACAGTAAAATCAGTCTGTATATGCAGTAAAGCATGCTTGTTATACTCACTGTGGAACCTAAGGGGTTAATACTCTGCATTATGTAAAAAGGCCATTTGGTCCTGTTTTCTCTGCCCCTCCTTTTGTTCAAATGTCCACCTATTAAGACAGACTGAACCTGTAGTCATACACATGCTCAGTTTGGTGTGTATTGCTAGAGAGGTTTAAAAGATGTTTGTGTAAAAAGGCTGTTTGATCCTGATTTCTCTGATCCTCCCCTTCTTCCAGTGTCCCCCTCTTATCTCCTGATAAGACATATGGTGTGAGGTCACTCTGCATGTGCTCAGTTTGGTGTGTTTTGCTAGAGAGTTTTTGGTTTCATTTCTTGGGAGAGTGCATGTGATTAGCACAGGGCCAATCAGCACAAGGAAAGGGGAAAAGGGGGAAAAGGAAAGAAAGGAAAGAAAGGAAAGGAAAGAAAGGAAAGAAAAGAAAAGGATAGAAAGAAAAGGAAAGGAAAGGAAAGAAAAGAAAGAAAAAGAAAGAAAGGACTCCTCCTACAAGTTGGACTGATGGGACAGAACACAGCAATGTTCCCTTTTAAATGTAACATTCCAAAGACAAGGTGTGCAGTATCATAGGATACAGCAGTTCACATTATGGAGCCCCACATTCCGGTACAGCTGCACCAAGTGTATGGCTCACTTCTAATTCAGGGTGCCACCTTAAAGTGTTACTAAACCCACAACAGTAAAATCAGTCTGTATATGCAGTAAAGCATGCTTGTTATACTCACTGTGGAACCTAAGGGGTTAATCATCTGCATTGTGTAAAAAAGTTGTTTTATCCTGACTTCTCTGATGCTTCCCTTCTTCCAGTGCCACCCTCTTATCTCCTGATAAGATATATCAAGTGGACACACTATGCACATGCTCAGTTTGGCGTGTATTTCTAGAAAGGTTTTGATACTGACACTGATTGAAGTCACAAGACTCCTCTAACTGCTGATGAGAAAAGGTATTTAGCAGTTCATATTTACTAAAATAATTGCAGTTCCAGATATAGTGAATGCAGGGTCCTGAGTTTAGTAACACTTTAAAATATTGCTAAACCTATGAGGCTGCATTCACTATATCTGGTCTCTCACAGTACACAGAACATGGAACTGCAATTATTGTAGTAAATATAAACTGCTAAATACCTTAGCAGTCTTGTGGCTTCTACCAGTGCCAAGCTGAGCACTGGTTAAAACCTGTAGGAGCAGATTTCATTCTCCCCTGAGTGTCCTATGAGGCTGCATGACGCCTGACCTCTGTCTGGACAATGTTGATTGGCCCTGTGATGATCACATGGACCCTCCCAAGAAAAAAAAACTCTCTAGCAATACACACCAAATTGAGCATGTGTAGCTTTCCCCCAAGGCTCTGTTCTATCAGAAGATGGACTGGGGACTGTGGAAGAAGGGGATAATCAGAAAAGACAGGATCAAACAGCCTTTCTACACAATGAGGATTAACCCCTTAGGTTCCACAGTGAGAATAACCAGCAGGCTTTACTGCATAACCAGACTGATTTTACTGTTGTGTGTTTATTAACACTTTAAAGTATATGTGAACCTGCGCATTGTAAAACAATCTATTCAGTTTAAATTAGAAATGTGTATAGATATAAAAAAAATTCCGAACACTTTCTTCATGTTTTATAAGTGATCACATACCCTCTAAGCTCCTTGTGCAGCTGTGAACAGACATCTGGGAGAGGAGAAACAGCTGTACATTGGCCTTCCCAGTGAATGGCTGTGCAAGTCTGATCCTTGGAGGAGAGCACAATGAGTTCCCAGCACAGTCAGAGAACTGACCATGCTGTGCACTAATGCCTAGTGTGGTCAGTTTTTAATAGGAAAGCAGAGGGACTGGCAGTAACACCATGGATTTCACACAAAGAAAGTAATACAAAGAGAACAGGATACTCTTCATACAAGTACACAGTACAGCAGACACATATCAGGAATATGAAAGGTTGGGTTTACAAACTCTTTAACTTCAAGCAAATGGGTAAATATACAGAGGAAATCCATACAGGAGAACTGGTTTATCTTCCAAGGGATTTGTATTTTTCTCCATCAAGTTATAAGATTTATAAAACCCTGCCACATAGCCCAGCAAGGTGAAAACACCAATTTCTCTGTGAGGACTCTTCCACAGAGGAGGCCAGGGGACTGTATAAACAGGCGGCTGAACCATGATTTTATTGTCCTGGCTGTCACCGAAAGACTAAGACAGCCCATAGATGATTTTTTTTCTTGCTCAGCCAGTGGGTTGAATGAAAAAAAGAATGACTCAATTCCCCCATCCACACATTTGATGTGGATGGGAGAATCTTCCCGCTGAATTATTGTATTCTGACAATAAAGTGACTTCCAGAATACACTGATCAGTGCTGCAGTCTATAGCCAACGGCACTGATCAAGCGGAACCACCCTGCCCCATTCTTGGATCAAAATTTGGCTTGTCCCTGCTGAACCAGCAGAATTTCTATCCCTGTACGGCCTAAACATTTGGAGGAAGCTGATCACATACTAAGGCTGCAATGCTTTGCGTCACGGCAAATTTAACATGTAACGCCAAGTTGACAGGCAGCACTTTTAAAGTCAATGGTGCCCATGTACAAACAATTGGCTTGCAGTTGCGGCATATTAGTAGCCCCATTACAAACTGTTCAGAAGAAAAAGAGGCATTTAGGAGGTGGCATGATCGCCTCCTAAAAGACTGACAACAGCTGTGCTCTAAAAGGCGATCTATCTTGGATTGCATTACTGAGCTTTGGCTAGCATGAACCTATCCTCACATTATAGATCATAGAAGGAATACAGTGATGTCCTCTACCCTGCTGACTGGGCAGTGAAGGAGCAGTAACAAACTAATAAGGTGGTCTCTCTGCTCTCTCCTATTATCTGCATGTTATTGTTACATTTGCATACACTGCATCTGATTGGCTTCCAGTCTGGCCCCTTCCTTTCTCAGTCTGAGCTAAATGTGGAATTGAAAGAGAAGAATCAATGTCAGGTATTTGCATTAACTGAATTTAACAAAAAAAATTATTGACATCTTAACAAACAGAGATGCATCAATATACTGTACACTAGTATATTACTAGAAAAGTATCGTTCGGCCTGCCTTCACACGCACATACACTATAATGGCACCCCAGTCTTAGTCCGTAGGGTTCAATATTGAGTTGGCCCGCCCTTTGCAGCTATAACAGCTTCAACTCTTCTGGGAAGGCTGTCCACAAGGTTTAGGAGTGTCTATGGGAATGTTTGACCATTCTTCCAGAAGTGCATTTGTGAGGTCAGGCACTGATGTCACACGAGAAGGCCTGGATCACAGTCTCCGCTCTAATTCATCCCAAAGGTGTTCTATCAGGGCGTGGTCAGGACTCTGTGCAGAGCAGTCAAGTTCCTCCACCCCAAACTCACCCATGTCTTTATGGACCTTGGTGACCACTGGACCACTGGTGCACAGTCATGTTGGAACAGGAAGGGGCCATCCCCAAACTGTTCCCACAAAGTTGGGAGCATGAAATTGTCCAAAATGTGTTGGTGTGCTGAGGCCTTAAGAGTTCCCTTCATTAGAACTAGGGGGTCAAGCCCAACCCCTGAAAAACAGCTCCACACCATAATCCCCCCTCCATCAAACTTTACACTTGGCGACATCATTATGTTACTTCCAGTTCCGGAGCCTTGTAAACAAGGCCATTTTTTTAAAGCACTGGATCAATGCTTTTTTTGATCTAATACTTTACATTGTAGAGGAGAGACCCAATATTGGCCCCATATCTCTCCATAAAGAGGACCTGTCACTGCTTATTTTTATCACAAGGGATATTTGCAATTAAAAAAAAAAAATTTAAAAAAGGGACAGTGTAAAAAGTAATAACGTAAATAATTTAAAAAAATGTTTAAAGTGCTCTCGTCCCCGTGTTCGTGTCTAGTGGTAAACGCGTATGAAGGCCACGCCCACATTTGTAAGCAGTGTTGAAACCACACATGTGGTAATAATTATAGCACTAGTAACTCTACACTGATAACCTGTAAAAAATTTTAAACCGTCGCTTATGGGGATTTTTAAGTACCGTAGTTTGGTACCATTCCACAAGCGTGCACAATTTTAAAGCATGACCTGTTGGGCATCTATTTACTCGGCATAACATCATCTTTCATATTTTACAAAAAAACTGGGGTATATATTGTGGTATTTTTCATTAAAATTTATTTTTTTCCAAAAAATTTGCAATTGAAAAATATATTAGTTTTTAAAAACTGTCTATTTCGGTTTTTGGCCGAGTGCATCCTAAATTTTGCATCTAAACGCATATCCGCATGCATGTATGTGTGTAAATGTATTCACATATCCAAAATGAATTAATATTCTGGCCAGTAGAATGAATTTACACTGAATGCAATACATGCATACACAAGCTAGAGGCATTTTTCTGCCAATTGCAGAACTACAAACAAATAAAACATGTAGTGAAGCCCCTCTCCATTGCAAGGGTTAAATGCATGTAGGTGCAGTTAGCCACTTCACCACTAGGTGGATCTGTGCCAGAATAGTGTCTCGTTCAGCAGGTAGTGACACCAGGTGTTAGGTCCCTTTTAGGAACAGCCACAATGATGTACGTGGGGAGCCGGAAACTATATATAGTCAGGTGGGGAGGAGCACACACACACACTTGGGGTATGGGAGCTAAACTACCCCCACCTCAAAGAATGTAGCCAACACATGTAGGCCCTGGACAGGGCAGAAGACCGGATGGAATTGACCTGTATGCAGGAGGATCCGGCTGTAGTCTGTTTCTTATGGAGGTGTGGTCTAGGGTGGATTGCAAAAAGCCTTTTAGGCCAGGTCAAAGATCCCTGTATGAGGCTGCTTCCCTGGAGGGTTCCCAGGAGAGATGTACAGTTGCAAGAAAAAGTATGTGAACCCCTTGGGATTACGTGGAGTTTTGCATGAATTGGGCATAAAATGTGCTCTGAACGTCATCTAAGTCACAACAATAGAAGAACACAGTCTGCTGAACATAATAATACACAAACACTAGATATTGCCATGGTTTAATTGCACATAACATGTAAACATTCACAGTGCAGGGAGGAAAAAGTATGTGAGGCCCTAGCTTAATGACTTCTCCCAGAGCTAATTGGAGCCAGGAGTGAGCCAACCTTGACTCCAATCAGTGTGATGATATTGGATGTGTTGCTGACAGCTGTCCTGCCCTTAAAAAACACACACCTGTTTTGGGTTTACTGGTTTCATGCCTCGCAGAAAAGAGCTCTCAGAAGACCTACGATCAAGAATTGTTGACTTGCATGAAGCTGGAAAGGGTTACAAAAGTATCTCCAAAAGCCTTGATGTTCATGTGTCCACGGTAAGACAGACTGTCTACAAATGGAGAAAGTTTAGCACTGTTGCTACTCTCCCTACACCCTATTGCTACACTGAAACAGTTTTGTGAAGAGGAGTGGTCCAAAATTACTCCAGATCGTTGTGCAGGTCTGATCTGCAACTACAGGAAACGTTTGGTTGAGGTTATTGCTGCCAAAGGAGGGTCAACCAGTTATTAAGTCCAAAGGTTCACATACTTTTTCCTCCCTGCACTGTGAATGTTTACATGTTATGTGCAATTAAACCATGGCAACATCTAATGTTTGTGTAGTATTATGTTCAGCAGACTGTGTTCTTCTATTGTTGTGACTTAGATAACGTTCAGAGCACATTTTATGCCCAATTCATGCAAAACTCCATGTAATCCCAAGGGGTTCACATACTTTTTCTTGCAACTGTACCTAGCAAGGAGGTGACTACAGAGAGCACAGTCCTGTATTTATGACCCTGGGCAGAGGAGATACTGTAAGGGAGGTGGCTGCTGAGGTATTGCATATGCTTTCACTTGTGACTACTGCGGACCGTCCACTAAATGTGATTGACTGTGTATGTCAAGTGACTCTGGAGTGTATGTCCTTGTGATGTCACTGTAATGCCATTTCCTGAATACCACCACGAAAAGGGCAGTAAACCTACTTCTTGTGTGGACGTTCCTTTCTTGGGGATACAAACGTCATGTGGGAATGCTGGGAATGTCATGTGGAAGCCTATGGCAAGGAGAAGGGCAGAAAATAGCAGAGGTTTCGGCCAGAGCAGGATGAACAGTGTTCTAGCAAGACAGGAACAGGGGTAGGGACTTGTGCTTTGGAACCAAATTCAGCTAACCGTAAAGCCCTTCTTACATGCTCATTATATTACCATACTCCTCACACTAGCAAGCTTCCTCCACATTGTGAAACCTTTCCCCCAAAGGCTCAATAGACACTTTAGCAGGTGGTCGCATGCTAGCATCATCAGGTACAATGGAAGGCCAATAGTCTAGCAAGGTATGTGAGGATGGCGAGGGATCACCCACAATCGGGTGTGTCACAGAGAAGAAGAGAAAGGAATAGGGTAAGCAGGGGAGGACTGACATGCATGGGGTCCCCTAGCAATAGGGGATCATGGGGCCCCGGTGTCCTTGCCCACACTCAAAGAACACCCAAAAAGCCTATAAAAGATACCAGGGGCATTTCATGGGGCCCCAACTGACCCCTGGCCCTTGGACAGTGCCCAAGTGCTCGAATGGTCAGTCCGCCCCTGACTGTAAGTATTACATTTTATTCCTCTACCCCTAGAAAGAAAGCCGAACTAAAGTCTCAGTATACAAAACTGTGAGCAGAGAGGCTCTGTATTGCAGAAGAGACATGCAATGTCTCTCCTGCAACAAAATAAACCTACTTGCCTGCTGGCAGTCTTCTTTGGAATGTACATATTCACCTTCCAGCAAACATCTTGTGTGCAGGGACGACTGAACGCCTGCACATTCATCATCCTGTGCCAGCCAAAGAAGATGGTCCACAGCTCGACACCTGGTAGAAGCCAAGATGCTGGTAAAGGACATCATACCACCCAAGGAGAGTAAGTTATTGCAGACTTAAGTTTCTCTTTAACCACTTGCCCTCCAGTGGATCCCCCCCCCCCCCTAATGACCAGGCCATTGTTTGTGATATGGCGCTGCATTACTGTAACTAACAATTGCGCAGTCATGCAACGCTGCACATTAATGAAATGTTTGTCATTTTTTTCCCACAAATAGAGCTTTCTTTTGGTGGTATTTGATCAACTCTGCTTTTTTTATTTTTTGTGCTATAATCAAAAAAAGACCTA
This sequence comes from Staurois parvus, assembly GCF_062004578.1. NCBI lineage: Eukaryota > Metazoa > Chordata > Amphibia > Anura > Ranidae > Staurois > Staurois parvus. Next base: position 914,338 of record NW_028319268.1, read on the forward strand.
CAATTTTGAAAAAAATATATATTTTTTCACTTTTTGCTATAAAACATATCTCTATTGGTGGTATTTGATCACCCCTGCGGTTTTTATTTTTTGCACTACAAACAAAAAAACACAGACTATTTTGAAAAAATATATATATTTTTGACTTTTGCTATAAAACATATTCAATAAAAAAAATAAAATTTCTTCATAATTTTAGGGCAAAATGTATTCTGCTATATGTCTTTGGTAAAAAAAAAAAAATCAAAGTTACACTTACGGTAACGCCTTTTCCAGTAGTCTTTCAAGACAGCACCTTGAGAGACCTGGGCTTCTCCCCACCTGAGGAAACACCTCCACCCTAAATAAAAACTCTGTCACTCCCCTCTGACCTCAGTTCTTGGCATAGCACCTCCGGTCACCTGGGGAGACATAACATGAGACACAAAAACACAATAAGACATCTCTCATAAATATTATACAATAAAGGGTGGGTAACCGGTGCTGTCCTGAAAGACTACTGGAAAAGGCATTACAGTAAGTGTAACTTTGATTTTCCCCTCTCGTCTTTCAGGACAGCACCTTGAGAGGATAAGCGAGTACTCACCCCTAGGGCGGGCCCACTGCTTTCAGAATCTTACGTCCGAAGGCCTGCTCTTGCACCGAGACTAGGTTGAGTCTGTAATGCCTAACAAAGGTCCCATAACTGGACCAAGTTGCAGCCCTACAGATCTGTCCCGGGGAGGCCCCTGCCTGTTCCGCTTGTATGGCCGCCATGGCACGCGTAGAATGCGCCCTGATGCCCTCTAGACCCTCGGCCCAATATACCTGGTCTATTGCTAATCTCAGCCATCTAGCCACCGTGCGCCTGGTAGCTCTTTGAACTTTCCTAGCCCCCACAAAAGAAATAAAAAAATGAATCGGTTTTACGAAACTCCTTCGTCCTATCCAGATAAAGGAGCACACACCTTCTCACATCCAACGTGTGACATTTTACTTCTCTTTCACCTGAAGGATTAGGGCAAAATGAAGGTAAAACAATATCCTGTCCTCTGTGAAAATCTAAGGACACTTTGGGAACAAAGGCTGGATCTGTCCTGAACACAACCCTATCTGAAAAAAATCTGAAAATAAGGCGCTCTGATTGACAGAGCTTCAAGCTCACTCACCCTTCTTGCTGTGGTAATTGCTACCAAAAAGACTGTTTTGAACGTAAGGGCCCTCAGGGAGCTGGAAACTAAGGGCTCAAATGGCGGCTCCATTAATACTTTAAGTACCCTCGACAAATCCCACTTTGGAAAAGGTCTATTTCCTGCTGGTCTCTGTCTTGACAGAGCCCTAAAAAAAAAACCTAACGACCAAAGCTTCCTTTGCTAATGGGGACTCAAGGAACACACTTAGAGCCGATATCTGGCTCTTAAGCGTGCTGACCGCTAGCCCTTTATCAGCCCCCTCCTGCAAAAATTCTAGCACTGATACCAGGCTATAGGTATCCGCCGAGGCCCTGGGGCACCACTCATTAAAACACCTCCAGACCTTCCTGTAGATAGCTTGGGTTTCCTTCTTCCTACTAGCTAGGAGTGTCGACACTACCCAGGCTGAGAATCCTTTCACTAGCAGGAGTTGTTCTGTAGAAACCACGCTGCCAATTTCCATCTCTCCACCCTGGGACATAGTACCGGGCTCTGCGATAGCAAGTCTTTCTGTAGAGGTAATACCCAAGGTGGCCGAATTGCTAAGGTCCTCAATGTTGAGAACCACGCTCTTCAGGGCCAATACAGAGCTATTAAGATCAGAGAGGTTCTCTTCATTCTGAATTTCCTCAAAACTGCCGACAGCAAGGCGACCGGGGGAAAAGCGTAACATAGGAGAAAGTCCCATTTCTGCGCCAACGCATCCACCGCCCGAGCCTCGTCCCACCGATTTAGTGAGATGAACATCGGGACTTTGCTGTTCTGACCCGACGCAAATAGGTCTATGGCTGGAGACCCCCATTTCCTTACAATGGTTTGGTAAACCTCCCCATTGAGAACCCACTCCGACTCTCTCAACTGCCGTCTGCTTAGAAAATCGGCCATCTGATTTAATTCCCCTTTCAGTAGGATGGCAGATGAGGCTAGATTTACCTCTGCCCATGACAGTAGAACCGCCGCCAGGCCCCAGAGGGACCTGCTTCTTGTTCCTCCTTCTTTGTTCACATAGGCCACCACCGTCGCATTGTCCGAAAGGACACGAACATGATGGCCCCCAATCAAACCCTGGAAGGAACGAAGGGCCTTCCAAACTGCCCTTAGTTCCTTCCAGTTTGAGGATTCCCCTCTCTCTTCTCGAGACCACACGCCCTGTACCACGGACTCCTCCAGGTGCACTCCCCATCCCTGGGTGCTCGCGTCTGTCGTGATCTCCCTGACCACCGGAAAATTCCACAGTAACCCCTGAGTTACGTTGGCTGTCTTCCTCCACCACCAAAGGGATCTCTTTACCTTGGTGGGAATCCACACCCGGAAATCTAACGACCGCTGCTGCCGGTCCCAAATGCTCAAAATGAGCAGCTGCAGGGGACGTAGATGCAACCCCGTCCACTGTACCGCCGGAATGGACGAGGTTAACAGCCCTAAAACCGACATAGCCCGCCTCAACGATACTTCCTGGCTCTCCAGTAGCCGCCTGATCCCCCAGTCTAACTTGGTGAGCTTCTCCGTGGTTAGAAAAGTTTTTTGACAGGCGGAGTCCAGTATATAGCCCAGATAAGTCATCCTCTGGGCTGGAATAAGACTGGACTTGGCCAGGTTAAGCAGCCATCCCAAACTCTGCAATTGGTTCCTCACTAGTGCTATGTCCCGTGCAAGCTGCTCCTCTGAGCCTTGCGAATAACAGAAGATCGTCTAAATAGGCTACCACTGAGATTCTCTTCACCCGAAGTGGAATCAGAGCCTCGGACATAACTTTTGTGAAGATCCTTGGAGAGGAGGAGAGCCTGAAGGACAAGGCCCGAAACTGCAGGTGACACGTCCCTCCTGGACTGCTAGCCTGAGAAACTTCTGAAATGTCTCCACGAGGGGTACGTGCAGATAGGCATCTTTAAATTGAATGAAGGCTCGGAAAGCTCCCAGTGGAAGAAGGGCTTTGACTGTGAAAATTGATTCCATCCGAAACTTTTTGTATGGGATAGTCTCATTCAGGGGTTTCAAATTTAGAATCAATCTGTACGCCCCTGAAGGTTTCTTGACCACGAACACATTTGAGTAGAAACCCTCCCCTACCTCTGCATTGGGGACTCTCACTGCTACCTTTGGCTCCTCTAACTCCCGTATGGAAGCTAGTAAGGCCGAAGCCTTTTGTGGACATCTGGGCAGACTTCTTATTAATAACCTTTGCGGCGGTGGCCTTGAGAACTCCAGGCGGTACCCCCTTCTCACGATGTCCAGTACGAAGGGGCTGGAGACCTCCGCTTCCCACCGTGGCAGGAAGACCGCCAATCTTCCTCCCACCGGGGGGGGGAATCAAGTCACCGCGGCTTTTGGGGCTGCTCAGGAGGACGAAATATTGCTCCTCCTTTGCCCCTACCTCTATGCCCCCATTCCCTTTTCTGAATATCTAGCCTAAGGACCTGTAACCTCTTTGGGGGACAAAACTTCCTTCCCCCCTGATCCTGCATTTTCCGCTTAAGGGGAAAGGACTTCTTCCTGTCCACCGTGCGGTCTAAAATCGCTTCTAACCCTGGGCCAAACAGGAGATCACCTGAAAAGGGAATGCCACATAACCACTTTAGAAGCAACATCTCCCTGCCATGTTTTAAGCCAAAGGGCCCTACGGGCTGAATTGGTAAGGGCCGCCAACCTCGCTGACAACCTCACAGACTCCGCCGAAGCATCCGCAATGTACCCAACCCCCTGTATTAACGTCTGAAAAGACACGAGGATCCTATCCTTAGGGGAATCAACCACGACTTGTAACTGCGTGAGCCAGTACTACATTATCCTGGCTACTACTGTGGTGGCCATGACGGGCTTCAGATTGGACAAGGTTGAGTCCCACGATTTTTTAAGGAGGGAATCTGCCCTCCTATCCATAAGATCTGGCAGAACCCTCATGTCATCAAAAGCTAAATCCATCTTTCTAGCAATTTGGGAGAATGCCACATCCAGCTTGAGATTTTTGTTCCACAAAGCGGACGGATCCTCATAAAATGGAAATCGGCGTTTGAGGGACTTAGAAAAAAAGGGTTTCCTCTCAGGATCCTGCCACTCCTTCTTTATCGTATCCACCAAAACCTCGGAAAAACTCCGCTTTTGTTCTCCCATGCCCTGATACATCTGATTGTGTACAGAAAGGGTTTTTTTATCCTCAATATCGAGCGTGGCATAAATTGCCCCCAACAAATAGTCTACCGCCTCCAGGGACAATTTGTATCTCGAGGGGCCTCTGGGATCATCTGAGGGGCCCTACCCTTCTGAATCCTCTTTGGACTGGGAGCCCAAGGATGGCTCACCTTCCGCAGCCTCCTGGCCCTCCGTTCCTTGACTAGTTTACGGAAGTATCTGCTGGGGGACAGGGTGCGGCCTGGGGTAACGCTAAATTCTCAACAAGCGTTTTAAAGGAGTCAAAGGTATTGGTCAGTTTCCTGACTGATTTAACCAAGTCTCCCTGTGCCGGACTCTCCTCCCTAACTAACCCTTCTATACAGGTTCCACATAGCACCTTTTTCCACGATTCTTTCAGGGTCGCCTTACATGACGGGCATTTCCACTTAAGCACCTGGTGCTTGAGTTTTTCATGGGCTTTACCCTGAAAAAACAAGAAGAGGAGAACCAGGGAACCTATTACCCCTTAACCAAGCCGCCTACCCAGCCGCCCCCCCCTTCTCTCCTCCCTGGCAGGGAACAAGGCCTGACCTTGCATAGACCGCCCTAGCCCCTCTGACCACAAAGAGGGCCAGGAACACCCCTTGGAGCTAGGGGCCCATAGGTAGAGGAAAGACTCCACTGAGTCACCTACCTGTGCCTGGCTGGTGCTGGCCTCGCCTGGTCCCGGTGCCTCTGCTCCAGACATTGCTCAGAAGGGTGGTTGCCTTCTTTAGCGGTATCGCCTTTCTCCACAGGCTACTGCATCGCACCGCCATCTTGCCGCCGTAGTGTGTTTTAGGGCCTCGGCCGTAAGCTGTGACCCCGCCCCTTCCACCAGAAATGACGTCTCTCGTCATCTGGCCCGGCGCGCTCCAATTCCGGCACGTATGGGAGGAGCGGGACTCCTCCCCCGATCTCTCCAGATCTCCGCACGAGGATGCCCCGGCTCCCGCAACTCTCCGGAGGGGGTCGGGGGGCAGCCAACTGCTTTTCCTCTGCCCCACAGAGGCCGCAGCCCTGCCCTTGCAGCGTTCCCTGGGGGATAGCAGCCGGCTCTCCAGCCTTTAGCCCACGCTGCCCTGTCTCCAACCAAAGGAAACCAGGTACCGCTGTCCCCTGACAGCACCTGGAGAGGCCTCCAATAGATGTCTCCCCAGCGGAGGAAACACAAAAACTGAGGTTGGAGGGGAGTGACAGTTTTTATTTAGGGTGGAGGTGCTTCCACATGTGGGGAGGAGCCGAGGTCTCTCAAGGTGCTGTGCTGAAAGACGAGAGGGAAAAATTCCAGTAAATGTATATTAATACAGGGAGATAGATATCCATGCTGACAGCAAACATCTGTGTTATTTAGACTTAGATCACTCCCCTGTCAATTGCCCTGTCGATCACTGAATCCCAACCTTGGCCGGAACCTGGTTATTGACATTTCCAGGAGCCAGTGATGGCATGGGTAGGGCGGTGCGCGCACCCCCTACCTGGAAATGCAAAATCACGTATATATAGACACATGATTTTGCACAGCATGGCCACCTAGTAGCCGTACATCTGCTATGAGGCAGTCAGCAAGTGGTTAACGGGCATTTAACTCTTGCAGTGCTGGGGGAGCCTTTGCAAGAGTAATTTTTGTGTAATTCCCAGAATTGGGCTTTAACCTTCCTAGCAGTAATCCTGAGTGTGGCTTGGGGTTAATTTTCAGTACCAAAAGCGGTAACCTCTTAGATTATAAACTCCAAGGAGCAGGGCCCTCCAAACCCTCTTGTATTGAACTGTATTGTTGCTGTATTGTCTCCCTTTATATTGTAAAGCACTGAGCAAACTGTTGGCGCTATATAAATCCTGTATAATAATAATAACCCTGAGCCACACTCGGGATTACACTGTGGTGCTTGTCCTGTGATCCCCCGATCCTTACCTTGTCCGGCGATCCCCTGATATGCTCCAGCTGTGTCCTCCGGCCGGTATTCGTCTTGCAGGTTCCCTTCCCTGCGAGCGTCGCGGGGGGGGGGGGGGAAGACCGGCAGGAGATTAAAACAAGTAAAAACATGACATACACACGATACATTGTAATCTGTTAGGACTACATTATTGTATCAAACCATTTCACCTAAATTTTGTCCCTAGTGCTTTGTCCTGTGCCCTGCCTGCACTTTTACCTTACTCCTGCCTGGAAACTTGAGAACATACATGGCATCCAAAAAGTGTCCCTTTAGGTCAAAGGTAGTTTTAGGCCAGCTAGAGAACAGCGATAGTAAATTAGAACCACTTGCACAATTGAGCGATAGTGATTCGTGGGGAAATTTGTCATCAGACATTGAAAGGGACGACAGCGGTGATTCTGTGACTGAGCTCAGTGATGTGCGAACTTGGTGCTCTATTTCAAAATTCAGTGTTTTTGGTTTGATTACATTATTGAATTAAATGTATTATTATTATTACTTTTTATAATTATTTATTATATTATAATTTCGTATTTCAAACTTTATCATACCCAGCATGTTTACTAGACTCTTGTTCGGACAGATTTAAGTGAGTTATTCCTAAGAATTACAGGCCTACAATACAAAACAACAAATTTCCATGCAAAACAATGTTCTGCTTTGACATTCACAAATATTCACATAATCAGACCGCCAGGGAGGTTAAACCTGAGACTTGAAATATGAACAAAGCATATCTCTCCATAGGGTGTACTTGTCTCAATTAGGAGCACTAAGAGGGAGTTTTACTAAAACTGGAGCATTCAGAATCTGGTGCAGCTGTGCATGGTAGCCAATCAGCTTCCAACTTCAGCTTGTTCAGTTAAGCTTTGACAATAAAACCTGGAAGCTGACTGGTTTCTTTGCAGAGCTGCACTACATTGTGCACCCTGCAGTGTTAGTAAATAACTCCCTAAGCCCTGGTTCACACTAAATTTGACTTTTAAATCGTACCTAAAGTCGCATCTAATGTATTTCTATGGCACTGTCTTAATCAGTGTGATTTGAAGTTGTACGATTTGAAAAAAAAATTGTTCCTGCACTACTTTTTTCCCCATTTGATTGCGACGAAGTGAAGTAGCGCGATTTCAAAGCTGCAGATCAGTGCAATTTGTACCTCTGATTTCACTGTGGCTTGTGACTTCATTTAATGGAAGTCTATGCAAGTCACAATGAAATGGGGGGAAAATAGTGCAGGAACTTTTTTTTTTTTTTTTAAATCGCACTACTTAAAATCACACTGATTAAGGCTGGCCATACATTATACAATTTTCTTGAGAAAATTGCTTTAGATTTACCAAAAACCATATAATATTACTTCAAACCTAAACATCACTTTCAATAGTATCCAATTAGGCAGGCCCTTGCACTACATAGCTGAAGGTAAATCTAAAGGAAATTTGGCAGAAGTTGTACAGAAAAGTGTAAGAAAATTGTATAGTGTATGGCCAGCCTTAGGCTGGCCATACACTATACAATTTTCTGTTCAATTTCTGCCCAATTTCCTTTATATCCACCTTCAACTATGTAGTGCAAGGGCCTGCTTAATTGGATACAATTGAAAGTGTTGTTTAGGTTTGACCTCATATTATATGGTTTTTGGTAAATCTAAAGAAAATTGTATAATGTATGGCCAGCCTTAGTGCCATAGAAATACATTAGATGAGCCTTTAAGTGTGATTTGTAAATTGCATGTCGCACCTGAAGTCAAACCAGTGTGAACCAGGGCTAACCCTAGGTTCCTGCCTAAGCATTTTCCCGCAGCGTTTTGCAGAAATGCAATACAGTCCATTTAACATGATGTCCTATGGGACACGCTTACATCTCCACGTTTTCATCCCCTGCGTATTTTGGATAGGGCCAGGGACTTTTTTTAAACGCAAAAAGTTGCACTTTTGATTCTATAGACTTCAATGGAAAAACTGCAGAAAAGCACGTAGTGCGTTTTTGCCGTGTTTTAAGTCTGCCGAGCAACAAGAAAAAAAAATGAAAGTGCAAAACACATAACAAACGCGTCAAGTGCAAAAATGCAAAACGCAATGCAGAAAGGGGTCAAACGCAACCTGCATAGGTGTGAACCTAGCCTAAGTGCTGTTTATAATAAACAAAAAACTAAATAAAGTGAGTGCGAGGAGAAAAAAAAATCTGAAAAGCAGCTAGCACAAATGGTGAACCCACTCCATATCACAATAAACATTTGTATTATGTTTACGTGTTCTGTCTGTTGCTTCATTCCTCTGCTATCAGCATGAATCAAGGAAAGCGCAGTGAAGTGAAACAAAAAGAGTGCATCAACCTTTCACATTACCAAAACTAAAAAGTGATTTTATTGAATAAAAATATACTAACAGAGAAGTATAACAAGCATATAAGATCCTTATACGTTTGTTATACTTATTTATTATTTATTTCAGGTACTGTACTTATATAGCGCCGTCAATTTACACAGTGCTTTACACATACTGTATGTATATATATATATATATATATATATATTGTACATTCACATCGGTCCCTAACCACAAGGGGCGTACAATCTAAGGTCCCTAACTTACATTCATACATACATATATAGGGCCAATTTAGACAGGATCCAATTAACCTACCAGCATGTCTTTAGAGTGTGGGAGGAAACTGGAGTACCCGGAGGAAACCCACTCAGGCACAGGGAGAACATGCAAACTCCAGGCAGGTGGTGCCGTGGCTGAGATTCAAACCAATGACCCTAGTACTGCCAGGCGGAAGTGCTAACCATTTAGCCACTGTGCTGCCCATACTTCTCTGTTTGTGAGTATATTTTTATTCAATAAAATCACATTTTGCTGAGGTAATGAGCAAGATTGGTGCACTTTTTGCTTCACTTCACAGTACTGGCCGGGCTTCCCCAGCCTTGTTTAGAGCTGCACAACCTTTTATGCATTGGTGGAAGAATTTCTACAAGTTCCGTTTCCATCCACCGTTGCTTTGGGTCATAGAGTGCAGGAGGTGTTGTTTTTGTTTCAAGGAAAGTGCACACAGAATGCGTCTTTTCCCGCACATCGTTTTGGTTTGAACTGGCCCTACCAGCGTGGGAAATCAGCATTCCATGCACATTTCTCACATTTAAAAACGCACTGCAGTTGCGATCTGCAGCTGACGTCAATGTTATTATTATTATACAGGATTTATATAGCGCCAACAGTTTACTCAGCGCTTTACAATATAACAATATAGCAACAATACAAGAGGGTTAGGAGGGCCCTGCTCCTTGGAGCTTACAATCTAAGAGGGAGGGGCTAGTGGTACAAAAAGGTAGTAACTGTGGAGGATGGACTGGTTGGAAGAGTAGAAGATTCCATTATTAGCTGAGGGCAGGATAGGCTTCCCTGAAGAGAGAGGTTTTCAGAGATCGCATAAAAGTGAGCAGAGTAGGCGATAGTCTGATAAATTAGGGTAGAGAGTTTCAGAGGATGGGGGAAGCTCTGGAGAAGTCCTGGAGATGGGTATGGGAGGAGGAGACAAGGGAGCAACTCACCGCTAGTCACATATCTGCATTCCTGCAGTCCACGCTTTGCGTGGGCATGAGATCCCATTCATTTGAATAGACTCCTGTGCCCCAGGACACGCAGGGAAGAAGTCCCTGCACTTCTTCTGAAAACGCAGCCCACATGGGAATATCGATTCCCAGTACAGTTGCGATTTCCAGTGCGGGTGGTGTGCCATTAGAATTAATGGCGCCTGCCTGCAGGTCCACATTCCTCTGGATTTTTGTGCAGATCCGCAGCGGCACCACCCGCACAGATGTGAACGTAGCCTTAATGCCAGCCCAAATGCAGGTTGCAAATGTGCCACGTTTGTACTGTACAGTACCATGCGATGTGGTTGCTGTGCATCAAAAGTGCGTGCGCTACTTTCAATGCGATTTGGTGCAATTTCAGCCCATTCAAATGAATGCCTGCACCCGGATCACATGTGAATCGCACAGGCATGCCCAGCACATTCCTGTGCGATTCATGGTGTGAACAGACATGACAGGGCCCCATGACATGCAGTACAGACATGACAGGGCCCCATGACATGCAGTACAGACATGACAGGGCCCCATGACATGCAGTACAGACAAGACAGGGCCCCATGACATGCAGTACAGACATGACAGGGCCCCATGACATCAAGTACAGACATGACAGGGCCCCATGACATCAAGTACAGACATGACAGGGCCCCATGACATCAAGTACAGACATGACAGGGCCCCATGACATCAAGTACAGACATGACAGGGCCCCATGACATCAAGTACAGACATGACAGGGCCCCATGACATCAAGTACAGACATGACAGGGCCCCATGACATCAAGTACAGACATGACAGGGCCCCATGACATCAAGTACAGACATGACAGGGCCCCATGACATGCAGTACAGACATGACAGGGCCCCATGACATGCAGTACAGACATGACAGGGCCCCATGACATGCAGTACAGACATGACAGGGCCCCATGACATGCAGTACAGACATGACAGGGCCCCATGACTTGCAGTACAGACATGACAGGGCCCCATGACTTGCAGTACAGACATGACAGGGCCCCATGACTTGCAGTACAGACATGACAGGGCCCCATGACTTGCAGTACAGACATGACAGGGCCCCATGACATGAAGTACAGACATGACAGGGCCCCATGACATGAATTACAGACATGACAGGGCCCCATGACTTGCAGTACAGACATGACAGGGCCCCATGACATGAAGTACAGACATGACAGGGCCCCATGGAGGGATGATCCCACACACAACACACAAGCACTTACACTGCCACTGAGTGAGCGCTGCACAGAAGTAGCTGCTGATTGGAGGACAGGAAGTCCCAGACAAATGGAGCTGTTCATGGTGCTCACTGCTCAGCAAACCCTTCACAACAAGCACACTGCACACAGGGTTCCTGCTACTGCTGGTGCACACACTCATTTCATGCTGTCACCAGGAGGGAGATCATCCCCTCTTCTATTATTGGAAGGGGAAATTGTGACAACAGCTGCGATTGCTGAACTGGAAGGTGCAGACCTAACACCGTCCTGATCCTGGCCGTACCGCCTAGTCACTCACTGATCTGGACTGGATATGCATGTCCTGAAATCTTAGGGCTCATGTACACTGCAGCTGATAAACTCGTTTAGGAGCTTTTCTGCATTTTTCAGCAGCCCCTGAACTCTCCCTAATGTTTTCCTATATGTCCATGTACACATAGTCGTTTACAGGCAGTTGAGTTTACAGTCGTTTTTTTGAACGCACCAAACTTGCGTTCAGGAGTAGATTTTACCGGCTTAACAAACGCTTGTAAACGTAATTAACCACATTTATAAGCGTTTGCGTTTAGAAGCGTTTTTTTAACTGTTCCATGTACAAATGCTGTCCAGAGCCCTTTTTCATCATCAGAAATGCATGCAAAGTGTTTTCCAGGTACTCAAATGGACCCGGTACACCAGCGCAGTCAGTTCCAGGTTTTGTGTGAAGGAAGAAATTGTAGAACGCGCCGCATTATGCTCATGATGGGATCCATAGTGAATACAACCAGAAAAGACAGGTCATCTCAACACATACTGCTCTCTCTATTTCTCTCAAAATGTCTGAAATAGTTAATTCTTTACTGTTTTTCAGTGCATTCTGGGCATTTTGGAAGGTCTCCTGCTTCTAAACGTAAACGTGCATAAACGCAGTATGCAAACACTGCTAAACTGATGTTTTTTAACCTATGTTTTCTAGAAGTCAGTTTTCATCGTTCAGAAGTTTTCCAAATGCCACGTGTACATAGAGCCCTTAAAGAATAAGTTCACCTTTTGGACAAAAATAATAAATGCACATTTTTTCACAGGTAAAAAAATGTGCATTTATTCTTTTTGTCTATAGGATCATGAAAAGCATTGCACCAGCAATTAGTAGATCTCTGATGCCATGCAGGTCTCCTGCAGACCTGTCAGATTATCTGCTTGCCGTACGGGATGTATGAGCAAGCAGATATACTGACAGGAAGCTTCAATGAACTACCACAGCGCAGATCATTGAAAACTACAAGCTGACAGCCACTAAGGCTGGCCATACACTATACAATTTTCTTTACAATTTCTGCCCAATTTCCTTTACATTTACCTTCAACTATGTAGTGCAAGGGCCCGCCTAACTAGATACAATTGAAAGTGTTGTTTAGGTTTGACCTCATATTTTATGTTTTTTGGTAAATCTAAAGCAAAATTCTCAAGAAAATTGTATCAAGTATGGCCAGCTTAACCACTTGCTGTCTGCCTGCTGTTTATAAACGGCAGGATGGTGGCACTCCAGGAGCAGGTTGCCATTTCTAGCTGTGCGCAGCACCGCGATCCGGTGCCCGCTGTGTCCTCCAGACACAGTGAAACGCCGATCGTCGGACGGGACCTCTGTATGAGGTCCCGATCATGTGATCACTGATAGGCCAATCAGTGATCACATGCAATGTAGTAAGCAAGATGTCACTTGTGACATCATTGCTTCCTACATGTGAAATCTGTGAATGATCACAGAGGTCACATGGTACAAGGCTATTCACAACAGCCTTGTACCATGTGACAAGCTGTGACCAATCACAGCTCACTCAGTATTTCTCAATGGCTGCAAGAATGCAGCCAGAGAGAAGGAGAAATTATTGCTTTTACATCCTATATTGGTGTAAAAGCAATCACTGTAAAAAAAAAAAAAAAAATCTTCATTACCCCCCACAAGTAGTACAGTGTCACCACTGTACTGCTGTACTGCTAGGGTGACAGTATGTAAAAAAAAAAAACCAAATAATATAAAATATAAAATAAAAATGTAAAAATAAATGTTTAAAAATTATAATTTTTTGTTATAAACTAATTTGGCTTATTTTTTTTTTTTACTAAAAAGATAACGGAATACATTTCGGCCAAGACTTATGATGAAAGATTATTTGCAAAATTTTATAAGAAAAACACCTTTTTTCAAAATTTTTGGACTTTTTCATTTACATAGCAAAAAAAATAAAAATCCCAGCGGTGAATAAAAATTCATATGGGTACAGTGTTGCATGACCGCGCAATTGTAATTCAAAGTGTGATAGCGCTGAAAGCTGAAAATTGCCCTGGACAGGAAGGGGGTAAAAGTGTCCGGTCAGGAAGTGGTTACAGCAGAGCTCCACCCAAAAGGGAAATTTCCACTTTAAGGACTGCTCCCCCGCTCCCCATTAAGGATTAGCACCTTTGGGGGGCGGGTACCCAGATTTGACGAGTACCCGCTCCCATTTCCGGTCCGATCACCTTGTCGACCTGAAGCAGAAGTTGTCCTCCCTCCCTGTAGACTTTTGGGGCACGTTACAGGTCCCAGAACACTACAGGACCATTCATGAAGCGCAGTTACACATTAATGGCTGTGTTGAGTTATATTGAGGGGACAGCAAATTTACATGTTATACAAGCTGTACACTCACTACCTTACATTGTAGCAACGTGTCATTTCTTTAGTGTTGTCGCATGAAAAGATAGAATCAAATATTTACAAAAATGTGAGGGGTGTGCTCACTTCTGTGAGATACTGTATGTGTAAAGCGCTGTGTAAATTGATGGCACTATGTAAGTACCTGTAATAATAATAATATTTGATATAAAATGCACTAATTTTCCCAGTGCTAAACCTTCATCCAATTTCTAAATTGCTGCATTTGTAGATTTCAAAAGCCAGTATAAAAGGAATAGTAGTGGTAAAAAAATAAGCATTTGTGGGTTTACCTAATCATTTTGTTTTGTATAATTCTCCTTTAAGGGGGCGTGTCAGGGGTGTGTGTTCAATGCCTACATACTTTTAATAGGTGTCCCTCGTTCACATCTCAAAAAGTTGGGAGGTACGATCGCATGTCACACCCGAAATCACACCGGTGTGAATCAGGGCTGAAAGTAAAAGAAAATCCCAAATTTTGGATTGTCTCCAGAAAAGTCACAGAGGGGAATCTTCCATTGGGAACACTAGTTCTGATGACACGCTGGGATTCCCTGGAGGGATTTTCTTTCACTTCATGTTTGGCTACAGGACAGGAAGTGAAGGAAAATCTCCACAATGGGACACAGATGGCAAAATAAAATCTGACAGGGGTTATATGCAGGCCATACAAAGGATGAATTCTGAATACATTTTCTTTAGAAAACTGTTATTTTTGTGCGTTTTTTGTAATCCGATGGTGCCACCACTGATTTCGAAATTCGACCAACCAAGTCTTTAATTTCACTTGTTGCTACAGAAAACAAATTTCATGGCTTGGAATCTTCTTTTCTTTCTAGGTCACAGCTCATGCTCATTTCTTTTTATACTTTATATTCTACCATCATTAATTAGAAATTTGTTTGTTTTTAAAACAAAATGTCCAACATGCCCAATCACTCAAATTTGATGGTCACACGAAAATCAGTCGATGCTGCAGCCCACTAATGGTGCAAAATTCAAAAGAAAATTCTTAGTTACCTTGTTCGGAATTCGACCCATGTATGGCCTGCATGAAGCTGGCTACACATTATACAATTTTCCTTCAGATTCTCTTTTTAGATTTCAGATTCCTTCATTTTCCTTTACCCCTGGTTCACATATCTGCGGCCCTGCACGCCGCATTTTACACAGGCACAATAGCCCATTCATTTGAATGGACTCCCGTGCCCCGGGACATGCAGGGAAGAAGTCCCTGCACTTCTTCAAAAAACGCAGCCCACACGGGAACCTAGGTTCCCAGTACGGTTGTGATTTCCATTGCGAGCGGTATGCCATTAGAATTAATGGTACCCGCCCGCGGGTCCGCATTCCTCTGTGCTGGTGGTGCGGCTGCATGGATTTCTGTGTGGATCCGCAGAGACACCACCCACACAGATGTGAACCTAGCATTAGACTCCGTTCACACCTATGCAGTTTACTTTTTGTCTGTTTTGCAGTGCTTTCCGCAGTTCGTTTTGCATTTTTCTACACGAGTTTTTACTGCATTTTGCATTTTGTTCAGCTTTTTTTTTCTTTTTGTTAAAGTGGAATTTTTTTTGTTGCTGGGCAGAATAAAAATGCAAAATGTGACAAAAACACACTACCGTGCATTTCAGCAACTACTCCATTGAATTCTATTATAGAAAAAATGCTGCTTTTTGCATTTAAAAAAGTCCCCAACCCTTTCCAAAAACACAGCAGCTCAAAAAAGCATAGATGTGAACATGTCCCATAGGATACCACATTAGATGGACTGTAGTGCGTTTCAGCAAAAAGCAATAAAAAAAATGCATTGGTGTGAACG
Source organism: Staurois parvus (assembly GCF_062004578.1). Taxonomy (NCBI): domain Eukaryota; kingdom Metazoa; phylum Chordata; class Amphibia; order Anura; family Ranidae; genus Staurois; species Staurois parvus. The sequence continues at coordinate 929,938 of NW_028319268.1, forward strand.
GAGCCTATGATTTACCTTCAGCTATGTAGCGAAAGGGCCTGTCTGATTGCATACAATTTGAACGTGTTTATGTCTGACATCATATTATATGGTTTTGGTAAATTGGAAGGAAAATTGTACAAAAAAAAGAATTGTACAATATGTAGCCAGATTTACTCTATCCAAAATCTATTAAAAAAAAAGTGTTGCCTATAGTTCCTCTTTAAAAACTCTAAGTGCTGGTTTACACCAGATGCAGTTCAGCGCATTTTTGTTCTGCATCGAAAATGCATGCACAGTGTTTTCCATGTCTTCCAATGTCCTTAGTTCACACCAGTGCAGTATGTTCCAGTGCAGGCAACAAAACAACCTGCTGCAATTCTGTATGAAATGCATCTGGAGCACAACAAAACGCACTGAAAAAGCACCAGACCGCACATTATCCTGAGAGAAGTCCATGTTGACGTCATCCTGCTAGCTGGAGCCAGCACCAGTGGCGTTCTGTGAATGAATTATTTATATCTTAATTTTGTAAGTTGAATCTTTTGGCTTTTATCCAATAAATCATTGTGGTACTTCACCATAGGGATTCTTCTTTGTATTTGAGTGTCTCACTAATAAAGAGGAAGGGTATCAGAACACCTTAGGAGTGGATAATCCAAGTCGGATCACACACGGCTTCATGCCTGTATACAGGGGCGGACTGACAACTCATGGGGCCCCTGGGCAATAGTGGATCATGGGGCCCCTGTGTCCTTGCCCAAACTCAAAAAAGCCTATGAAAAAAAGGTACCAGGGGCATCTCATGGGGCCCCCTACTGACCCCAGGCAATGCCCAAGTTTCCAAATGATCAGTCTGCCCCTGCCTGTATAGACCTCCTATAACCTGTGGTCTAAATCTTTGATAAGAGGCTGTGTTTGGTGGGGGTGGAGCACTAATCACCGGATTATGTTGATTAATGATGGGAGAGATAATTTGACACCTAAACTTTGATACAAATGTTATATAAACAGAGGCAACAAGTATTGCTTTGTTTAATTATTTCATGTCAAAATATTTATATACAGCGCAACATTTTTGATATAATAGGTTGGAGCGCGTGGTTGAATGTATATGAGTGCAGCTGGTGACATTTAAATCATTTATTGTGTTATGTCACTAAGCGCAGTGAAATAAGCAGGTTTTTTTGTTAATTAATTTGCTGACCTGACACAGTCATCTGCCATGTCATCTCCACCCTGCACACAGTCATCATCATCCTGTACCATAGTCATCTCCGCCTGCACACAGTGATCCCCAGGCCATCTCCATCCTGCACACACAGCCATCTCCATGGCATCTCCATCCTCCACATGATGACCTCTGTCATCTCCATCCTGCAAACAGTGATCTCCATGTCATCTCCATCCTGTACACAGTCATTTCCTCCTGCACACAGTCATTCCCATGTCATCTCCATCCTGCACACATAGCCATCTCCATCCTCCACATGATCACCTCTATGTCATCTCCATCCTGCACACACAGTCATCTTTATCCTGTCATCTCTATCCTGCACACACAGTCATCTCCATCCTGCACACAGTCATCTACCATGTCATCTCCAACCTGCACACCAGCCATCTCCATCCTCCACACAATCACCTCTATGTCATCTCCATCCTGCACACAGTCATTTACCATGTCATCTCCATCCTGCACACACAGCCATCTTTATCCTGTCATCTCCATCCTGCACACAGTCATTTGCTATGTCATCTCCATCCTGCACACCACATTCTGCACTATGTAAGTCATCTCAAACGCTAATCAACCACACCCTCTTTAACCTCCATTGCATATAGACAGCGGATGGGAAGCTTTGCCGATGCGGCTTCCAGAGCGCGCACCCGGGAGCCCGGATACAGCGGATCACATTACCGTTGTGTCCGCGCAATCACATGGTAAACACTAGAAAGTGAAAGTGAAGATCGCTTCTCTCTGCTCTAAGTGTGAGAGCAGAGAGAAGCAATCCTGCAGCTTCTGTGTGTACAGCAGCTGGTCAGGCTGCATGGACACTCACAAACCGCAGTGCCAGCCACCCCAGTGTTCCAGTTTAGCTGCCCCTGTGTCCCTGATCACTGCCTCAGTATATCCATAATAAATAATGCAGCCAGCTCCTGGCCCAATGCGCACAAACCCCCCCCTCATACTACTGGAGGGTCCTGATCACCGCCATACCCCAAACCAAAGCACTGATCACTACCATACCAGTGTCCTGGTCACAGCCATACCCCAAACCAATGCACTGATCACCGCCATACCCCAAATCAATGCACTGATCACCGCCATACCCCAAATCAATGCACTGATCACTGCCATACCCCAAATCAATGCACTGATCACCGCCATCCCAGTGTCCTGGTCACCTCCATACCCCAAACCAATGCACTGATCACCGCCATACCCCAAATCAATGCACTGATCACCGCCATCCCAGTGTCCTGGTCACCAACATACCCCAAACCAATGCACTGATCACCGCCATACCAGTGTCCTGGTCACCTCCATACCCCAAACCAATGCACTTATCACCGCCGTACCAGTGTCCTGGTCACAGCCATACCCCAAACCAATGCACTGATCACCACCATACCAGTGTCCTGGTCACAGCCATACCCCAAACCAATGCACTGATCAACACCATACCAGTGTCCTGGTCACAGCCATACCCCAAACCAATGCACTGATCAACGCCATACCCCAAATCAATGCACTGATCACCGCCATACCCCAAAGCAATGCACTGATCACCGCCATCCCAGTGTCCTGGTCACTTCCATACCCCAAACCAATGCACTGATCACTGCCATACCAGTGTCCTGGTCATTGCCATACCCCAAACCAATGCAGGCTCAAGTCTGAAACAGGAAATAATCATAGGTGTGTGCAGCCTATAGCATTAGGGTGTGCACCCCAAAGTGTGTGTGTACACAGAAGCATTTCTCTTATAGCCGAGCTGGTCAGAGGGAGATTTTCTCCCCCTCCTTGCCGGCACACAGAGCAATAATGCCAATGTGCACGGAGTGATTAGGGTGTGCCCAGGCACAACCGGCACACCCTCTGCACACGTCTATGGAAAAAATGGTGTTACCTACCCGGCTGTGCAGGGTATCGACAGTGTGTGAAACGGTGAAATAGTAGATATTACACATTCGGTTATTTAGCAGTTTGTCTGCTAATAAGGGGCATCAAGAAGTGCCAGAAAATAATACCTTTCAATGCCCTTAGGAAGCCCCTCAACCGTAGGCTACTGTCCACATGGGGCCACACTACTGCCTAGTAGACCTAATAACTAAGCCCTTCACTTTAGTTCCAGTCGCCTTCTCGTGTATGGCAGTCATTGTCACCTTTGATTCACGGGAACAGAAACACATTTAGTCATGAATTGACAGGAAAAGCCACAATTGCTGTGTAACTCGCTATTTACACACAGCTTTTCTGGTGACCAAGTATAGCAAGTGACAGGCAATACAGCTCTACTGTCTACTTCACACTACAATCCAGCCGCAGGAAACACACAGACTATGACACAGTTAAGGTGGTCATAGATGAGTCGAAAACAGAATAAAATTTGTGTAGATCGTCAAATCGTTTATCTTTTATCGCATCATTAGTGTGCCAGCTACGACACTCGGTTTGTGTGCTGCAATTGAAAGTGTCTGATCCAACATGCTGGGTTTTTTTTTTTTTTTAGAAAAATGAAAACAAATGATGGCACAATTGTATGAGCTATGTTCGTTTTTTTTTTTTTCAACAGAACAGTCGGTTTTTATCTCATCTATAGCTGGCTTTAGGCTGGCCATACATCAGTGGAATATTCCAAAAAATACCACCACTAATATTGGTGATAATTACATTATATATGTGTCACATTAATTCCTTTTGATGGTCTCTATGTGCAAACTCATTTACACAAATATTGAGTGACATAAATTATATGTGACATAAAAATTATGTGTGACAAAAAATATGAATTAAAAATCAAACAAATTATATATAATAGTGCCCAAAAAAAAAACATAAAACATAAGTCCAATGTGATTAGTAGTAAATTCCACAAAAAAGTCCAAAATATCTTCCACAATGTGAATCCTCTGTGATTCCCAGTGCAGAAAAGAAAAAATAAACAACGTGCTGTGCCTTTCATACACCCCCTCTTAGGTGTGCACTCACCAGAACATAGCCTTTAATGAGCCTTATTGCATAAATTCCAGAAATCAGGATTATCAGAACACAGCCTTTTTTCCACTTTGTTATATAGATTCCAAATCATTGATTCCACAGATATTAGGACCGGGAGGTTCCTCCATTAATCACCCATGATAAGAATGGTAGCCAGGATCATAATATATATTCCTGTCCATAATTACATATAAAGAGAAAGAAATTCGCTCCAGTCGTGTATTACCAAAGGTAAACAACTTTAATAAGCCAAAATATTGCACTTACAACATTCCAAAAATAGTTAAGCCTTATGTAACCTCCCTAGCGGTCTGATTATGTCCATATTTCTGTGCTCAAAGCGGTACCATTTTTTTGCATGGAAATATGTAGTTTTTTTATTGTAGGCCTGTAATTCTTAGGAATAACTCACTGAAATCTGTCCGAACAAGAGTCTCGTAAACATCCCGGGTATGTTAAAATTTGAAACACGAAATCAAAAATTATAATTTAATAAATAACCCTAAAAAATAATAATACATTTAATTCAAAAATATAATCAAACCAAAAACACTGAAATTTGAAATATAGCGCCAAGTTCGCACATCACTGAGCAAAGTCGCAAAATCGTTTTCAGTGTCTGATGACGAATTTCCCCACGAATCATTATCACTCAATTCTGCAAGTAGTTCTAATTTACTATCGCTGTTCTCTAGCTGGTCTAAAACCGCTTTTGACCTAAAGGGATGCTTTTTGGACACCATGGACATTTCTCAGTTTCCAGGCAGAAAGAACAGTAAAAATGCAGGCAGGGCACAGGACAAAGCACTCGGGACAAAATGTATGTGAAATGGTTTGATACAGTAATGTTTTACTATATGATTTTAGTGTATTTAGTGAATGTCACTTTTTCACATTTTTAAATTTCCCGCCGTTCCGTCCCCCGTACGTTCTGACGTCACAGGGAACGTAACCCAGAAGACGGATACCGGCATCGGCTGGAGGACATTGCCGGGGACACTGCAGGAGGGACATTGCGGGAGCGCAGGACAAGGTAAGTGCAGAAGGGATCCCAGAGCAGCGCTACAAGGTATTCCCGAGTGTAGCTCGGGGTTACCGCTTGTGGTGCTGAATCTTTACCCCAAGCTACACTCGGGAATACCTCCAGGGAGGTTAAAATAGCCTTTCAGTGAGACAGATATCGCAGGTGCTCTCACCACCTCCGGATCTGCCGGACAGAGCACCGTCACATCACTTTTCCGGTTGCGTATCTGTGTCACTTCCGGTCCGCACCGTCACACCCTGACATGTTTTGTTGTACCTGACTTAATCATAGGGATGAAAGTGACTGATCCAACATGCTGGGTTTTTTTTTTTTTAGAAAAATTAAAACAAATGATGGCACAATCGTATGAGCTATGTTCGTTTTTTTTTGTTTTTTTTTCAACAGAACAGTCAGTTTGTGACTCATCTATAGCTGGCTTTAGGCTGGCCATACATCAGTGGAATATTGTTTGAAAATTTTCATTTTTGGATTGTTCATTTGATTTTCTATTGTCAGTGAGGTCAAATTAACGTTTGTTTTTCACTGTAGGTACAAAAAATTCAAAGGACCAGGATGGAAATTGTTTCTTGCAAGAACAAATTCCTAACTCTGAATGTGTCTTTTTTTTGGGGGGTGGGGGGGAATTGCACATATTGGCTCCATTCACACTTATGTGTCTTGAAAATTGTGCGATTTTCATTACAACATTACAACTTGCGACTTGATGCGACTTTTTGATGATCTTGACTTTGGTGTGACTTTGGCTTTGACCAAGGATAATTGTCTGTGCTCTACAATCTGCACACAAGTTGCATGTATATCATTCAGATGCGACTTTGGGGGGTTTACATTGAAGTCTATGGCCCTCAAGTTGCACGAAAGTTGGACCAAAGTAGTGCAGGAACTACTTTCAAGTCACTGGTACTCATTGGGAAACATGGGTTGCAACTTGTCAGGCAACTTTGGACTCCAAAGTCCCATGTCAAGTTGCGCAAGTGTGAATGAAGCCTTAAGGCTCATTCACACTGCCACGACTTGGAATCCGACTTGTTAGACTCCAAGGTACATGACTTGTGAAATCCCATGGTACCCTAGGTTCACACCTGAGCTCAGACTGTGTTGGGTTCTGACCTGGGAACAGAAAGCTGAGCTGAGAAAACAATATACAAGGGACTTTTGAAGAGTCATCAGAAGAGATTTGTGAGTGTTGTTTGTGGAGGACTTCGAGACTCATGCATATCCAAGCTACCAGCTACATATGCAAAGAAGAACAGAGCCAATAAAGAACCAAATTAACCTTGGTGAAAATCAGACAAGCCACGTAAAAAGTCCCCACTTGCAGAACCTGTTCAAAAGGGACCCCAGATGGTGACACGTTTGATACACATTTGAGACTCTTGGAGTACCTACCCTGAGTTGCGATTGGAAGGTGTGTGACCCTGACCTTACCTTGGCAGTAGATGACCGCTACCTGATGTAACAGGATAAATTTCACATGCGTACTTTTGACGCACTTCTGGTGAGTGCGCATTTTTTACCCTAGATTCACCGTGTGGTACACTGGAACCCTGCCCCACACACTCATTAGGATCTACCGGATCCCCACGTTGGGCCTTCATTTATCTTGGGACTTTTTATTCACTCAAGTTCACCTCAGTGTGATCTGATATTTGCACTTTATCCTATGCTATAATATGCTGTTTTTATTTATGTTATTTTAGCGCTGCACCTTATATGTATGTACTCTGTTGGAAGGTTAATTCTTGGTTACCTTTTTGGTGTTCTAGCTGCTATCTTTTATAGAGTTTTGGATAGCGCTCGCATATTACCTCTTTATCAATAGGTGTGAACCTAGCATAGCTGTCTTAATTAGTACTACTGAAGACTTGTGTCCATAGACTTTAATGGAAGTTGCCTCCAAGTCGGATCCTCATCTATATGAATGTGATTTGGATCCAACATTACATTCTCACTGACCACAGGCAAAGTCACATCGCATGAAAGTTGCATCAAACAGTACTCAAGTCGTATCAAGTTCCCAGCAAATCGGCAGGAAGTCGCCTGGCAAAGTTGCACTGAAAGTTGCGCTTCTTTCAGGTTGCAGTAGTGTGAACTGTTGGGTATTAGGAGCTGACACACGGGTCACGTGTTAGTCAGTTCATATGTTAACTCTAGGAGCAGCACTACATTATCTACTTTGCTTTTTTTTTAACTGAGCTGTAACCTGATTAATATGTCTGGGATTCCAGTCAAAAACAAGGTCTGGATGAAATGATAAGGGCTTTCAAATTGAATTAGTTGACTCAATGATGGCAAAAAAGATTGTTCTGTCAATAATAATAATAAAAATACATCCTTTCAAAAATATGGATCTTATAAAAATCAATATATAAGGAAGCTGTATCTAGAAATGAAAGCTGTATTAAACCCAAAAGCAAACATTTATCTTAGATTGTAAGCTCCAAGGAGCAGGGCCCTCCTAACCCTCTTGTATTGAACTGTATTGTTGCTGTATTGTCTCCCGTTATATTGTAAAGCACTGAGCAAACTGTTAGCGCTATATGAATCCTGTATAATAATTATTATTATTATATTGTAGCTTACCAGTTTTTAGATGTGATGGCTGCATTTTTTTCTTTTTAGGCTTTCTTTCTTTTTCTTTTCTATTTTCATTTGATGATCCAGCCAGTAAGTCTGCTTTCTTTCAAAAGAACAAGCTGTCAAGCAGAATGTATCAGTTGCAGAGATGAGACAAACCATTTACCAATAGCAGATGTGCTTACAATGATCAGCTTTTATTTATTTATGTAAACCCTTTATCCCAAAATAAAGAAAAAACTGTGTGCTGTAACTGGTTATAACATTGTAGGTGGTGTTTGGCTTCCGTTTCTTAGTTTATCAAAATTTGCTAGAGCATTTAGCTGCTGTCAGTACTGCTCTCCAAAAGTGCTCCTGTGCTCCTTCATGAGTGGTGCCTCACTAATACAGGAGGTGTGTTAAGGTGGGAATACACGATTAGAAAACTGACCGATCGGTCATCAGACGACCGAGAGGCAGGTGCAGGAGAGGTCTGCTCTCCTCCGCTGAGAGGAGACACCCTCTCCACCGCCGCGGGGGACTCAATGAGTAAGTACTGTATACATGTCATATCACTATAATGGAGTACAGGGGAGCTGGGATATACATTACTGTATACATGTCATCACTATTATGGAGTACAGGGGAGCTGGGATATACATTACTGTATACATGTCATCACTATTATGGAGTACAGGGGAGCTGGGATATACATTACTGTATACATGTCATATCACTATAATGGAGTACAGGGGAGCTGGGATATACATTACTGTATACATGTCATCACTATTATGGAGTACAGGGGAGCTGGGATATACATTACTGTATACACGTCATATCACTATAACAGAGTACAGGGGAGCTGGGATATACATACTGTATACATGTCATTGCTATAATGGAGTACAGGGGAAGGGGATATACATTACTGTATACACGTCATATCACTATAATGGAGTACAGGGGAGGGGGGATATACATACTGTATACATGTCATATCACTATAATGGAGTACAGGGGAGCTGGGATATACATACTGTATACATGTCATCGCTATAATGGAGTACAGGGGAAGGGGATATACATTACTGTATACACGTCATATCACTATAATGGAGTACAGGGGAGGGGGGATATACATACTGTATACATGTCATATCACTATAATGGGGTACAGGGGAGGGGGGATATACATACTGTATACATGTCATATCGCTATAATGGAGTACAGGGGAGGGGGGATATACATACTGTATACATGTCATATCGCTATAATGGAGTACAGGGGAGGGGGGATATACATACTGTATACATGGAGGCAGACCTGGGCAAGGTTGGGTGGGGCAACTGGTGGAGAGTAAGGTTTGTGCCTGGCTAGTAGGTCTAGACTCAAAATTTTAAGCCCCGGTTTATTACATGACCTATATACATTTAAAGTGATACATAAAATATAATCAGCACAATTCTGGTTTATTTATCGCATTAGGCCAATCTGCTTTTAACATTTGGATTTTTCATTCGTGTTTACGAAGATTCCTCGGACATAAACATCCGGGTCATCTTCTGTTTCTGCTCATGCGTGATAGCGCTTGATAGATTTTTTTTGTACGACCGTCATACCAACGCATAGAAAATCGGTCGTTCGTATGCAAAATGACAAAATTTTTCACTGTTGTTCAACCGGATTTTTTCGTTCACAATATCGTTATTGGTTAAAACATCCTGCTCATCAACGAAGAGAAAATCATTTGATCAGTAGTTCCGCAAAATGTTTCAGACGATTTTATTATTGTGTGTACGGGCATTACTGGCCAGATCACCAGGTGAAAACAGAGGGAAAAAATAAGCCCTATCCCTAACCCTAAAAAAAGAAAACTAATGCAGCCACCACATCTGATTGGTAAGCTGTAATATATTACATTTTTGGTTTTGGGTTTAATACTGCTTAATGTGTATATGACTCAAGTCATACACTATACAATATAATTGAATAACCCCTTAACAATAAACCATATCAGTTTTTGATTATACACAAACATATTGCTTTGCTAATATTATTACTGTTTTTTACCTAATTGATGAGCTATAATGGTATGTTTTATTATTCAGATTCTCCCATTTGTCTGAGGTTCTTGTATATTCTTTATCCATTCTATATTACCTGACTTGGGTCTTCAGTTTAACCACATCCTGACCACCCTATAGCAGATACAATATACTGCTACAGGGTGGCAGGGGTGAGCAAAATCACGTTAATATACATGATTTTTTATTTCACTGTCGTGACTGTCAATCACCAGGTCCCGGCAAGTCCCAGAAAGGATCTCCAACGGGGAGGAGGGCTGCTTTGTTTACTAACAGTCCTCCTCCCTGTCGGCTCTGGCACACTGCTCTGGATGGCTGTGCACAGCACAGCCATCCAGAGCAGTGTGCTTACAGTGAAGCACCAACACACCACCCCTTAGTAAAACACTCCCAGCACACAGTTAACCCTTTGATCGCCCCTCATGTTAACCCCTTCCTGCTTAGTGCCATTAGTACAGTGTCAGTGCTTTTTTTCAGCACTGATCACTGTATTAGTGACACTGGGGATGTCAGTGACACCAAGTCAGTTCCACCCAGTGTCAGAATGCCCGCCGCAGTCCCGCTATAAGTCTCTAATCGCCGCCATTACTAGTAAAAAAAAAAGAAAAAAATTTCAGTATATATCCCGCCGATTGTAAACGCTATAACTTTCATGTAAACCAATTAATTTACACGTATTGGGATTTTTTTTTATCAAAGAAATGTAGCAGAATACATTTTTGCCCTAAATTTTTGACAAAATTAGATTTTTTCACTGGATATGTTTTATAGCAAAAAAGTCAAAAATATTGTTTTTTTCTCAAAACTGTCATTTTTTTTTTTTTTTATGGCGCAAAAAATTAAAACAGCACAGGCAATGAAATACCACCGAAAGAAAGCTCAATTTGTGGGAAAAAAGGACGTAAATTTAATTTGGGTGCAGCGTTGCATGACCATGCAATCTTCAGCTGAAATAACACAGCGCCGTAATGCAAAAAAAGGCCTGGTCAGGAAAGGGGGTAAATCCTCTGAAGGGCAAATGGATAAACTATGACCCTGAGGAGGGATATTGTATCGATATGGAGTTGTCTTTCTGGTTTTTTTCTACTCCTGATGAAGGGGATGTATTTGAAGCCGTGAAACGCATTGCTTGCTCTATTGATTGTCCCCCTCACTTTATTTTTGGAATAAAGTCATATCTGGATCTTTCATCAGTAGTGTGGCACTTCAACTTTTTTTTATATAGCAATAAAAAAACCATGTTCCAATCCCTCCCTTCTCTATCCAAAACAAAGAAAGTTCTGCCTTCCATTATACTTTAACTCTGAGCACAAAAAATATAATGTACATGTACACTTCAACAACCACAAAAACTGCTATAGGGCAGTAGGCAAGCGGATAATGGGCATAGTTTGTCACCATTCCACAGGAGTGCGCAATTTTAAACATGACATGCCTTTCTATTTGCTCAAAGTAACATCATCTTTTTTATTTTACCAAACAGTTAGGGTTTATTTTGTGTTTTTATGCATTAAAAGTCATTAAAGTGTTTTAAAAAAACAAAATTGCATTTGAAAAATACTGTGTGACATAAATAATCGCAAAACCCACCATTTTATTCTCTAGGGACTTTGCGTAGCATCCCTGGCGGTATTCCCAAGTATAGCTCGGGGTAAAGTTTCAGTACCACAAGCGGTAACCCCGAGCTACACTCGGGCTTACCACGCGGCGCTGCTCCGCGATCCCTCGATCACTTACCTTGTCCTGTTCTCCTGCGATGTCCCTCCTGCAGTGTCCCCGGCAATGTAATCCGGCATCTGTCATCTGGGTTCCGTCCCCTGCGAGCATCGGGACGTACGGGGGACGGAACGGTGGGAAATTTGAAAATGACAAAAAGTGACATTCACTAAAATCACTAAAATCACATAGTAAAACATTACTTTATCAAACCATTTCACATACATTTTGTCCCGAGTGCTTTGTCCTGTGCCCTGCCTACATTTTTACTGTTCTTTCTGCCTGGAAACTGAGAAACGTCCATGGTGTCCAAAAAGCGTCCCTTTAGGTCAAAAGCGGTTTTAGACCAGCTAGAGAACAGCGATAGTAAATCAGAACTACTTGCAGAACTGAGTGATAATGATTCGTGGGGAAATTCGTCATCAGACACTGAAAACAATTTTGCGACTTTGCTCAGTGACGTGCGAACTTGGCGCTATATTTCAAATTTCAGTGTTTTTGGTTTGATTATATTATTGAATAAAATTTATTATTATATTATTATTTTTTATGATTATTTATTAAATTATAATTTATGATTTTGTGTTTCAAGTTTTCTCATACCCGGGGTGTTTACTAGACTCTTGTTTGGACAGATTTCAGTGAGTTATTCCTAAAAATTACAGCCTACAATAAAAAAAATACATATTTCCATGCAAAAAAATGGTACCGCTTTCAGCACAGAAATATGGACATAATCAGACCGCTAGGGAGGTTAAAAAATATACATAATGTTGGAAGGTTCTAAGTAATTTATTAGCCAAAAATAAATTACAAAGTTTTACATTTAAACAAAAAGGGTCAGAATAGGCTCAGTCTTCAAGTGGTTAAAATTGACATTTCTCTTTCATGCCAGTTTTGCCATTCTCCAATTTTGATGGGTAGTTTTAATTGATTGCAATCACTGCTGGCAGAGCATAGGTTAAACAGGTCTGCAAAATAAAGTCTGATCCTGTGTAAACATCCATTAATCATTTTCAGGATATCCCCAATGACTCCCTTTAGGAAGAGAGATTTGCATTAAAAAGACATGTTTGGCCCCCACCGCTTCTCCCCAGGGACCTGAGGGTGATATTTGTCTGTGAAAGCCATCTTTTCTGCAGTCATGTCATCAAGCCGCAGCCAGAAGCAGCCCACACACACACACACACCAGCCCTTTCAGCAGGTTCAGTGTCTCTGTGAATTGTAATATTTGGGGATCCCCCTGCCATATGCACATTTTCTTCCTCCTCATTCTTTACCATTAATGTCATCTAAAAACAATGTCACAGCCTACAGGGGAAAAAAAATTGGATTTCCCCTATCACACTTGTCAAAAACAGCTAATATCGTTGGACACCGAGATTTCAAATAATAGATCTATTTACAGATGCATCTCCCTCCTTCATGCATTATTGATGCGTTCGTGAGGTTTCCTCCATCCTATGCCAAATGCCTGGTTTAGGTGATATATTTATGGAGAAGGAATTTATATTCAGCCCCACGCCTGGAGGAGGTTGTCTAGATCAAAACGCTTTCTGGATCCTGTCTGCAGTTTTTCCAAATCCAAACAGTATGCGTTTGGGTATTTACCGGTTAAAGCACATGCTAATGCTTCTTATGGGCATAGGGAAAACATATAAGTGATCGTCAAGTTTTCATGTTGTTTAGTTTCAAAATTAATTAGCCTCTTATTTAATTATTACATGTGATAATACATTCACCGGCCACTTTATTAGGTACATCTGTTCAATTGCTTGGTAACACAAATTGCTAATCAGCCAATTACAGGGGCAGCAACTCAATGCATTTAGGCATCTAGACGTGGCGAAGACGACTTGCTGAGGTTCAAACCGAGCATCAGAGTGGGGAAGAAAGGGGATTTAAGTGGCTTTGAATGCAGCATGGTTGGTGCCAGATGGTCTGGTCTGAGTATTTCAAAAACTCACTTTTTCATATAAGTTGATATCTTCATGTAGGACATAATTACCTAAACATGGAGCCCATATTCGGACGGCTCAGTTTGAGACCATTCTTCTAGTACGTTGCACCCCTTTTCTGACACATGTAAGATCCATCCTGGAGGAGTTGGTCTGCCTGTGCAAGCTCTGTAGGGTCCAGGTATCGCCTCATGCTACCAGTAGTGACACTGACCCTAGCCAAATGCAAAACTAATGAAAAACAGTCAGTCAAAAGATGAGTAGGGAAAAAAATGTCAGTGGCCTTCGCCTGTAAAACCATTCCTGTTTTGGGGGTCATCTCATTGTTGCCCATCTAGTGCATCTGTTGTTAATTCCATTAACACCAAAGCAGCTAAAACTGATTAACAACCCCCTCTGCTACTTAACTGACCAGGAGTGTACCTTACTTGATGCTATACTCTGATTAAAAAGTGGTTCTTTAATTTTTCTGAGCAGTGTATTTCTTGCCAGCAGGCAAACTATAGCCAGAGCATTGAGACAACCATCTCCAAGCAAGTTAAAGTAGTAATAAAACCTCAGTGTTTTTTACCCTAACAAACTGAGCTCAATAAAATAAACATTCCCTAATAAATAATTTGTTAAAATTCTAACCCAAACATTTGCAGTCTACATTGTTTATTGCTGATGACCTCTGGTCTTTCAGTTCTGCTTCCCTGAACTTTTAATCTTCACACAAAAGAGTCAACAGTGGACAGTGCAGTCTTCAGTCACTCTGTACGTTTGGAAAAGGGATTGGGAGGGAAGTGCCTTGTCATCCTAGGTTATGGGGCTGTATGTTTCTATTGATGCACACAGTGTAGGGAAACACACCTAAAATTTATACATGCAAGGGAGGATCCATAGGATGCTGCATGAGAAAGGACACACCCTGAAACAGGGCACCTGGGGCAGTGATCATGGCACCAGCTTTCTCACGAACATAGGCAAGGATCTGAAGATCTAAAGAAGCTGCACACTCAGTACATGATTACATCAGCTTCTGAAAGTGCCTAAAAAATTGAAGGTTTACTGTCACTTTAAGAATAATATCTTGGTCACAATGATTATTAAAAAATAACTGCCATCTTGAACGACAACCTAACCGGCTTTCTCAAAATCTGTTCAGCAACAGTGTGCTGTACCATGTTAGACATCGAAGTTTGGGTTTAGGGTGATACAACATATACCCAATGGCTGTGAAGGGTTAGGGTTCTTTCACGCAGGGCTGTTTGTGCACCATTCAGCAGGGGATCTGTGAGCATATCCTCTGCTGAATTGGAACTGAATGGGACAGATGTCCAGAACAAACTTGAAGGAAGGATGACTTCCTGTCCTTAGACCTGCATGGAGCTTCTGACCAGGTCCCTGTGAACAACTGGAGTTGGCTCTGAGAAAGAGGCTGAGTCCTCGAAATGCGTTAGCAAGTTGGAAATCCAGGGTTCCGTTGTTTTGGACTTAGATGCTGTATGGATTGGACACTGCTGTTTATTGTGTGCCTTTGTTTTATATGTCCATTGTGAGTATGATACCTACTTTTTATCTTTTTAATAAATACTTTTTACGATAATGCACTAGGCTGGCTCGCCCTCTTTGTTTTCTTTTGTACCCCGTGAACAACTGACAGGCTGACCTGATTGGAAAGCCCATACAAAAAAGAGCTTAAAAATGTACTATGTCATGATTGGGATAATGCAAGATAAAACAGCCAGTGCGCTTCGAGACTGTTTTACCTCTGAATTGCATTGGCCATACTATCTTCTGTTATCCCGATCGTGAAGTATCACATTTTCCTGGGCTCGGCAACCATTGTTGTACCAACCTCACCACTTCTCTAATCTTAGCAATACAAACTTGATAGGGGTTCTACCTTCCACAATTTATCAAAACCTATAAAAAAAAAATGTTTGGGCTTTAGGTACATTTTAAAGGGAAAGTTTACCTTTTCACAAAAAATGGAAAGGCAAATTAATTCTGAATATCCTGGCCACTCCATTGGACCCTGTTGCACATAACAGCTGTGATGCCCCGTTCTGCCAGTGCAGCGATCCGTATACCACATTACACAGCTCAGTGGAGTTTATTTATTAAAGCTGGACAGTGCAAAATCAGGCTCACTTCTGCATAGAAACCAATCAGCTTCCCAATTTTATTGCCAAAGTTTAAGGCTAGGTTCACACCTATGCAGGTTGCATTTTAGTCATTTCTGCATTGCGTTTTGAATTTTACACTTGCGTTTTTTATCTGTTTTGCGGGTTTTTGATTTTGATTTTTCTTGCTGCTAGGTAGATTTAAAACGCAAATAAAACGCAATACATGCTTTTCTGCAGCATTTCCATTGAAGTCTATAGAACCAAAACCGCAACTTTTTTGCATTCAAAAAAGTCCCTGACCCTTTCCAAAAAATGCACCGGGTGAAAACGCACAGATGTGAACATGTCCCATAGGAAATCATGTTAAATGGACTGTACTGCATTTCTGCAAAACGCTGCAGAAAACTGTTAGGTGTGAACCTGGGGTAACTGAACAAGAAGTTGGCTACCATGCACAGCTGCCGCAGATTCTAAATGAACCAGCTTTAGTAAATCTTCCCCAGTGTGTGTTGTGACGATTGTGGCGTCAGACCCCAGCCCTTCTCACCAAACTCGTGACCAAACTTGGACTAGCCAATCTAAAATCGCGCTGTCACGTGCGTAACAATACCACGCCCAGCTGCACCCTGCACACAGATTTTCCAGCTAATGGACTACGATCTGTGTACCGGCAGCCTGGGAGCGATTGTTACTGGGTCAGGTTAATTACGCAATTAACCCTTCACACTGCCAACACCTCCTTTTTGTACAGAGAAAGAGGAAAATCGGTAATATTAGCAATAACACTATGGTGGTTAGAAAATCGTCTGTATACCACTGTCACCGCAGGCAGGTTATACAGAGGGTTAAACACCCACGCAGTAGAGCTCTTCAGCGGCAGGAATTTGTTATTTGCATTAAAGAGCGTTAGAAACAGTTCAACACTTTCAGAAAGTAAGATTTATTACTAAAAGGTCAAAAGGGTGCAATAAAAAATATTTACAGAAAAAGATGTAGCCAATATATATATATATATACATATATATATATATATATATATATATATATATACAGGGAACAATAGCACAGCAAAGAGATAAAAGAGATAACAGAGAGAAGTTAGAGGGTTAAAGTACTTGCCACATGTCCTGGGTTAAGCAGCTTCCAAGTTTCAGAGCCAAAAGGATGCTTTGATCTCCCACTGTTAGTTTCGATGTTAAAGGGAGACTCTTCAACTCTCACACACACCAACTCCAAGCATAACTTCCTTTTTCTAGGATCTCAGCAGGGTGTCTCCTTACAGCAGAGAACCAATCGCCTCATTTGGGGAGGGGTGTTGGGGCGGAGGCCCAAGCTAGAACAAAAATCCCTCCTAGCTTATATTATGGCCCATAACTTTTCCTAGGTACATGTAACATTCCACCCACGGGTAGATTAATACGCAGAATCGTCTGCTGAATGTCTACATATGAAACATGACACATTTTCTTGAATGGTTCAGAAGATACAATTTTCTGCTCTCTTACATGTGTCAGATAAGGGGTGCAACATACCAGAAGAATGGTCTCAAATTGAGCCGTCCGAACATGGGCTCCATGTTTAGGTAATTATGTCCTACGTGAAGATATCAACTTATATGAAAAAGTGAGTTTCTAAAAGTAAGTCTGTTTTTACGACCCCTTGGAAGGTCTTTTGAAGTTCAGTGAGGGACTTGGTTTACATTTTTACGATATCCCAGATTGCGAGCTAATAGATACCTAGAAGGCACCGGCTCGGCTGGGGGGTTTTATAGTCCTGACACCCTCCCACTGAGCTTTGCTGCCTGTGATCTCTAATAACACACACCGACCACATGTCACTCAACAGAGAGGGAGGGGGATGAGGAAAGAGGGAGAGAGAGATCATTACACAAGATGGATGGTCCTTTGCCAAAATGGAGGTTCGCATCCATCTCTGTGTGCATGATTGCTACATGTGTATCCATCATAATGCTTGCAATGGCAAGCCATCATTAGTCAGCACAACCACGTGACTGTGCTTGCCAATAAGAAGTTGTTCCTTCTTTTGGGGAACCTAACCTCGAAGCCTCAGATTCACTTCTCATTGGTCAGCATAGTCACTAATCAATGAGTGCTTGACGTTGTGAGCATTATGATGGATACTCACTCCGGGGTTGGGTATTGTGGTGTACCTTGTACTGGCCATTACTCCGGCAGCATGGGGCATCATGGGCACTATGTGCAGCGCTGTCTGGAGGGGAGGCTATGATATCTGCCCATATGGAAGAAAAATATATTTGAAATATATTTTAAAAATATTCTTCCCAAATATATTGACATATATTTGAAATGCTACAACTATGGCCATATTCAATATATTTCAAAATATATTTAAATAAATATATATATATATACACACACACACCATATATTGAAATGCGTTTTTTATATATTACAAAATACATGACAAATATTTTTTTAAATATATTTTTTTAAAATACATTCTTCAGATTTTTTTTAACATATAAAAAAGTTATTTTAACATATATTTATTCATATATTTGTAAATGCATTCCAAAAATGTAGATTTGTATTTTTAAAAGACAAACAGTATATTTGAAATTTATTTTTAAAAATAATTTTCAGATATTTTGTAATAAAAATGCATTTCAACATGCAATATATATATATATATATATATATATATATATATATATATATATATATATATATATATATTTCTTTTTTAATTGAAATATATTGAATATGGCCAAAATTGTAGCATTTCAATTATATTTCAATACATTTGGGAAGAATACTTTTAAAATATATTTCAAAAATATTTTTCTTCCATGTGGGTGGGTTTTGTAATTTTCAGGAAAAGGTGAACTTACCCTTAAACAGCTCACTCAGCCCTTTGCTTTGTAACACATGCTAGAACAAACATTATCATAACATATGATCCATGCTGCGTTTTGATGTCAGTCGTTTAAAAAGGCACCCAACATACAACAGTCATGGACTGCATTTAAAAAAGGTCATGTCCTTTTTATTTATGTGTTGAATTTGAACTAAACTCTAAAATTAAAGAACTGCAAGCAGGCAGGCTCTTTAACGAAGAAGAGCCAACCAATGTCTCCTATGCAATAAAATAAACCTACCTACCTGCTTTCAGTCTTCTGTAGAATGTAGACTGAGCGGGGCATGCACACCTCCAATTACATTTAGCACAGTGCCTGTGTGTTGGAGTGACTGAACTCCTGTGCATGCGCAGAAGTAACATCACCCCGCACTGGGCAATCAAGCTGACCCAGAAGAAGTCACGTAGCGGTGGTTTAGAATAGGGAACATACTGGACAGCATGGTATACGGAATGGGGCGAAGCAGAACAGGGAATGTACAGCATGGTATACAGAATGAGGTGGTGGAGAAAAAGGAATGTATGGCATTGCATATGGAATGAGCTGGCATGGAATAGGGAACATACAGCATTGGGATATAGAATGAGCTGGTGTGGAAAAATAATGTACAGCATGGTATATGGAATGAGGTGGTGTGGAATAGGAAAAGTACAGCATGAAGTATAGAATGAGGTGGTGTGGAATAAGGAATGTACATCATGGCGTATGGAATTAGGTGGTGTGGGATAGGGAATATACAGCATGGCATATGGAATAAAATGGTGTGGAACAGGGAATGTATAGCATGACGTATAGAATGAGGCGATGTGGAATAGGGAATTTACAGCATAAAGTATGGAATGAGGTGATGTGGAATAGGGAAAGTACAGCATGGAGTATGGAATGAGGCAGCATGGTATAGGGAATGTACAGCATGGCTTATGGAATGAGGCGGTGTGGAATAGGGAAAGTACAGTATTACATATGGAATGAGGTGTCATAGAATAGGGAATGTGCAGCATGGCGTATAAAATGAGGCAGCGTGGTATAGGGAATGTACAGCATGGAGTATGGAATGTGCCAGAGTGGAATAGAGAAAGTACAGCATGAAGTATAGAATGAGGTGGTGGACATAGGGAATGTACATAATTGCGTATAGAATGTGGCGGTGTGGAATAAGGAATGTACAGCATGGTGTATGGAATGAAGTGGTGTGGAATACGGAATGTACACCATGGTGTATGGAATGAGACGGTGTGGAATAGGGAATGTATAGCATAAAGTATAAAATGAGGTGGTGTGGAATAGGGAATAAACAGCATGGCGTATGGAATGAAGTGGAGTGAAAATAGGGAATGTACAGCATGACCTATAGAGTGAAGTGGTGAATGAAGTGGTGTAGAATAGGGAAAGTACAGCATGGCGTATGGAATGAGGCATCATGGAATAGGGAATGTAGAACATGACATATAGAATGAGGCAGCTTGGTATAGGGAATGTACAGCATGGTGTATGGAATGAGGTGGTGTGGAATAGGGAACGCACTGCATGGTGTATGGAATGAGGTGGTGTGGAATAGGGAATTTACAGCATAAAGTATAGAATGAGCTGATGTAGAATAGGGAAAGTACAGCATAGTGTATGGAATGAGGCATCATGGAATAGGGAATGTACAGCATGGCATATAGAATGAGGCAGCATGGTATAGGGAATGTACAGCATGGTGTATGGAATGAGGAACAGAAGTATTTGAACACCCTGCGATTTTGCAAGTTCTCCCACTTAGGAATCATGGAGGGGTCTGAAATTCACATTGTAGGTGCATTCCCACTCTGAGAGACAGAATTAAAAAAAAAATTCAGGAAATCACATTGTATGATTTTTAAAGAATGTATTAGTCTTGCACTGCTGAACATAAGTATTTGAACACCTGAGAAAATCAGTGTTAATATTTGGTACAGAAGCCTTTGCAATTACAAAGGTCAAACGTTTCCTGTAGTTCTTGACCAGGTTTGCACACTCTGCAACAGGGATTTTGGCCCACTCCTCCACACAGATCTCCTCTAAATCTGTCAGGTTTTGGGGCTGTCGCTGAGCAACTCGGAGTTTCAGCTCCCTCCAAAGATGTTCTATTGGATTTTGGTCTGGAGACTGGCTAGGTCACTCTAGAACCTTGATATGCTTCTTACGGAGCCACTCCTTGGTTATCCTGGCTGCGTGCTTCAGGTCGTTGTCATGTTGGAAGACCCAGCAAAGACCCATCTTCAATGCTCTGAGGGAAGGAGGTTGTTGCTCAAAATCTAACAATAAATGGCCCCATTGATCCTCTGCTTAATACAGTGCAGTCGCCCTGTCCCCTTCACAGAAAAGCACCCCCAAAGTATGATGTTACCACCCCCATGCTTCACAGTAGGGATGGTGTTCTTGGGATGCAACTCATCCTTCTTTTTCCTCCAAACACGACGAGTGAAGTTTAGACCAAAAAGTTCTACTTTGGTCTCATCTGACTACATGACTTTCTCCCATGCCTCCTCTGGATCATCCAGATGGTCATTGGCAGACTTCAGACGGGCCTGGACATGTGATGACTTGAGCAGTTGAACCTTCCGTGCAATGCATGATTTGAAACCATGACGGCGTAGTATTCTACCGACAGTGACCTTTGAAACTGTGGTCCCAGCTCTCTTCATGTCATTGACCAGCTCCTCCCTTGTAGTTCTGGGCTGATTCCTCACCTTTCTTATCATCAGTGATACCCCACGAGGTGAGATCTTGCATGGAGCCCCAGTCCGAGGGAGACTGACAGTCGTCTTTAGCCTCTTCCATTTTCTAACAATTGCTCCAACAGTTGATCTATTTTCACCAATCTGCTTGGCAATTGCCCCGTAGCCCTTTCCAGCCTTGTGGAGGTCCACAATTTTGTCTCTGGTGTCTTTTGACAGCTCTTAGGTCTTGCCCATGGTAGTAGTTGGCGTCTGACTGACTGTGGGGTGGACAAGTGTCTTTAAAGAGCTCAGACAGGTGCTACTAAGTTAGATTAATGAGTTGATTAGAGGTGGACTTTTTAAAGGCACAGTAACAGGTCTTTGAGAGCCAGAATTCTTGCTGTTTCTTAGGTGTTCAAATACTTACAGTCATGGCCGAAATTGTTGGCACCCTTGATATTTTTCCTGAAAATCAAGTATTTCACACAAAAAAGGTATTGCATTAACACATGTTTTGCTATACACATGTTTATTCCCTTTGTATGTATTGGAACAAATATAAAACAGAGGCAGAAAAGCAAATATGACATAATGTCACACAAAACCCCAAAAATGGGCTGGACAAAAGTATTGGCACCCTTAACTTAATATTTGGTTGCACACCCTTTGGAAAACATAACTGAAATCAGTCGCTTCCTATAACCATCAATAAGCTTCTGACACCTCTCACCCGGAATTTTGGACCACTCTTCCTTTGCAAACAGCTCCAGGTCTCTCTTATTGGAAGGACACCTTTTCCCAACAGCAATTTTAAGATCTCTCCACAGGTGTTCAATGGGATTTAGATCTGGGCTCATTGCTGGCCACTTCAGAACTCTCCAGCGCTTCTTTGCCATCCATTTCTGAGTGCTTTTTGACGTATGTTTGGGGTCATTGTCCTGCTGGAAGACCCAGGATCTTGGACGCAAACCCAGCTTTCTGACACTGGGCCCTACAGTGCGACCCAAAATCCTTTGGTAATCCTCAGATTTCATGATGCCTTGCACACAGTCAAGGCACCCAGTGCCAGAGGCAGCAAAACAACCCCAAAACATCATTGAACCTCCACCATATTTTACCGTAGGTACTGTGTTTTGTTCTTTGTAGGCCTCATTCCGTTTTCGGTAAACAGTAGAATGATGTGCTTTACCGAAAAGCTCTATCTTGGTCTCATCTGTCCACAAGACGTTTTCCCAGAAGGCTTTTGGCTTACTCAAGTACATTTTGGCAAACTGTAGTCTTGCTTTTTTATGTCTCTGTGTCAGCAGTGGGGTCCTCCTGGGTCTCCTGCCATAGCGTTTCATTTCATTTAAATGTCGACGGATAGTTCGCGCTGACACTGATGCTCCCTGAGCCTGCAGGACAGCTTGAATGTCTTTGGAACATGTTTGGGGCTGCTTATCCACCATCCGGACTATTCTGCGTTGCAATCTTTCATCAATTTTCCTCATCCGTCCACGACCAGGGAGATTAGCTACAGTGCCATGGGTTGCAAACTTCTTGATAATGTTGCGCACTGTGGACAAAGGCAAATCTAGTTCTCTGGAGATGGACTTGTAACCTTGAGATTGTTGATATTTTGCCACAATTTTGGTTCTCAGGTCCTCAGACAGTTCTCGTCTCCTCTTTCTGTTGTCCATGCTTAGTGTGGCACAGACAGACACACAATGCAAAGGTTAAGTGAACGTCTCTCCTTTTTATCTGCTTTCAGGTGTGATTTCTATATTGCCCACACCTGTTACTTGCCCCAGGTGAGTTTACAGGAGCATCACATGCTTGTAACATTCTTATTTATCCGCAGTTGTGAAAGGGTGCCAATACTTTTGTCCAGCCCATTTTTGGAGGTTTGTGTGACATTATGTCGAATTTGCTTTCTTTCCTCCCTTTTTTTGTTTTGTCCCAATACACACAAAGGGAATAAACATGTGTATAGCAAAACATGTGTTAATGCAATACGTTTCGTGAGAAATACATGATTTCCTGGAGAAATATCAAGGGTGCCAACAATTTCGGCCATGACTGTATGTTCAGCAGTGCAAGACAAATAAATTCTTTAAAAATCATACAATGTGATTTCCTGAATTTTTGTTTTTTAATTCTGTCTCTCGGAGTGGGAATGCACCTACAATGTGAATTTCAGACCCCTCCATGATTTCTAAGTGGGAAAACTTGCAAAATCGCAGGGTGTTCAAATACTTCTGTTCCTCACTGTATAGAATGAAGCAGCGTGGAATAGGGAATGTACAGCATGGCATATAGAACGAGGCAGCATGATATAGGGAATGTACAGCATGGTGTATGGAATGAGGTGGTGTGGAATAGGGAAAGTATAGCATGAAGTATAGAATAAGGTGGTGTGGAATAGGAAATGTACAGTATGGTATACAGTATAGAATGAAGCAACATGGAATAGGGAATGTACAGCATGAAGTATAGAATAAGGTGGTGTGGAATAGGAAATGTACAGTATGGTATACAGTATAGAATGAAGCAACATGGAATAGGGAATGTACAGCATGGTATATGCAACAAAGCGGTATGGAATAGGAAATGTACAGCATGGCATACGGAATGAGACGGAGTCTTCAGTATAATGTACCCAGTGCCTGGTGTGTCAGGATGACTTGCACATGTGTGGGAGTAACATCACCTTGCACCAACCAATAAAGATACCTGAAGATCAGCACCTGGATGAAGCTGGTAAGAAGATTCCAGCACTGGAGAGGGAGCTTGCGGGCATCAGACCATTGGAGCAAAGGTAAGTATCTCAAAGTTCAGTTCCCCTTTAAGTAATGGAGTGAGTGTCATTACGAGCGCATTCACCCCAGTGGGCATACAATAAGAGCTATTTAACGCATGCCTGCTGGTGCACATTGTATAGAACAGTGCACTGTGTTGCTATGCATTGTGCTGCGGCACCCTGCAACGTAGTGCGGCGGAAAAAAAATATAAAAAGAGTAAGGAACTTCTGTGGGTAGGGCAGCCTACATGAGTGTGAACCTAGCCTTACAACATGTTGGGAGCGGCAGGGCACGGTTGGTGTTGCTATCCTCCATGTTTCCCCAACTAACCTGTTGGGCCCCATGTCTGGGTCACATAAGTGGGCTACCCTGGTGTGTGTGTTCTTCTAGGCTACACTAGGCACCCTTAACAGGATCACTCTATTACACATATGGGGTACCTTTACTCTTGTGATGTTTCCATTAATGCCCCGAGACAAGGTTGAGGCCGCCGTGAAGGAATACTCAACCTTAAGGTGGGCCTCTACTCTAACAGATGAATGTATACCATGTACGCTTGCACCACAAGTGTTCTCCAGTAAACGCTAGGGTCCCCATGTAAATGTACATCTTCTCACTGCAAATTGCAATTAAGAAAGACATGTTGAACCTTGTCTACAACCACCTTCCAGAGTTTTCCACTACTGTTCCCAGTAGCAGAGTGGGCCCTGCCGTGAACCTAACGCAGGCTCCACACATGCACTTGACTTAACCACTTGCCGTCCGCCTGCTGTTGATAAACGGCAGGGCGGTGGCACTCCAGGGGCGGGTTGCCGTTCATAAACGGCACCCGCCTTTTCTAGCTGTGCGCGCTCCCTGGGAGCGCGCAGCACCGCGATCCGGTGCCCACTGTGTCCTCCGGACACAGTGAAACACCGATCGTCGGACGGGACCTCTGTACGAGGTCCCAATCATGTGATCACTGATTGGCGAATCAGTGATCACATGCAAAGTAGTAAGCAAGATGTCACTTGTGACATCATTGCTTACTACGTGTGAAATCTGTGAATGATCACAGAGGTCACATGGTACAAGGCTATTCACAACAGCCTTGTACCATGTGACAAGCTGTGACCAATCACAGCTCACACAGTACTTCTCAATTACTGCAAGAATGCAGACAGAGAGAGAAATGATTGCTTTTACATCCTATATGGGTGTAAAACCAATCAGTGTAAAAAAAAAAAAAATCTTCATCACTCCCCACAAGTAGTACAGTGTCACCATGGTGACACTGTACTGCTAGGGTGACAGTATGTAAAAAAAATAAAAAATAATAATATAAAAAAATAAAATAAAAATGTAAAAAAAAATGTTTAAAAATTATAATTTTTGGTTATAAACTAATTTTGGATTTATTTTTTTTTACTAAAAAAATAACGGAATACATTTTGGCCAAGATTTATAATGAAATATTATTTATTTGCAAACTTTTATAAAAAAAAAAACACTTTTTTTCAAAATTTTTGGACATTTTCATTTACATAGTAAAAAAAATAAAAATCCCAGCGGTGAATAAATACCACCAAAATAAAGCTTTATCTGTCTCAAAAAAATGGTAAAAAATTCATATAGGTACAGTATTGCATGACCACGCAATTGTCATTCAAAGTGTGATAGCGCTGAAAGCTGAAAATTGCCCTGGACAGAAAGGGGGTAAAAGTGTCCGGACAGGAAGTGGTTAACTCTTGAACTTCCGTACCTCTGTACAGGATGGGGACCTCTGCGGTGCGAGTCTGCTCCTATTGCTATAGGAAACAGACCATGGCGGAAGGAATGCTGGCAACATCTCCCTTGCTGTTAGAGGCTGGTCCACCTATAACAGGTACAGGCTGCATTAACCGACTTTGGACTACCATTAAACCACATGTAGTACTGCATCATGATGACTCTTTAGTGCTGTCTCTTCATACCCCGATATGCTAGTGTCCCATTAACTGTAGAAATGTGTTGGTTATCTGCATTGCACTCCTCTCAATTACTTCAGATGAGGCAGAAGGCAAAGTTTCAATGTTTTACTTATTAAAAAACATTACAAAGTCTAGCAGACAAGAAAGTTATTTTCCTATGTCCCTAATCCGAACTCGGGCTATGTGCTGCCCTGGCATACCTGCAAAGGTAGAGTCCGTGTCTTAAAAGGTCCATCAGAGACATTCCCCAGTTGCTGGTGTCTTCGGAACAAACCCTAGCTCCTGATGACCTCCTACATCAAGACAGTTTACCAGAGCTTAGCTTCAGGCTCCACACCTCCAGGGCTCCGGGCTTTCTGATCACTGTCCCTCTTTTATATCACAGAGGCAGCGGGTCGGACGCAAAGAAACCCACCACACAAAAGACCTGGGAAAAGCATTAACCCAGCACGTAACTAGCTAAATTGCAACCCGCTTACAAACACATCGCATTGTTTACCTTTTTTTGTAACTTTATTGACATTTCACACAATTGTATTCTGTTCATCTCTATGCACTGCACCATGATGCAATGTGGTGTAGTGCGCGGTAACATATTGTGCTGTGTGGCAGAGTAAGTCGAGGGTTCGCAATTGCAATCCGGCCCCATCCTTCAAGGAGCCCATGCGACTCCCCTGTATACCTGGATAGGAGGGGTGGCATATAGAGGAACCAATCCCCACCATGTTCCTCCTACAGCTACTGAATGCTCACTTCTCTCCCCGCAGGCTGCAGGAGGAACATGGAGGGGATCGGTTCCTCTACATTCTTCCCCACTGCCCCTCCTATCCAGTTTCTTTCTACTGCTCCTGTGCTCTCTCGTGACCCCCATGTGCTCCCACTTGGCTCCACCTGGTCCCCTGAAGCTCTGCCAGATTCCCCCCTCCCACTGGCTGCTGCAGGGGATATTGTCAGGATGGAGAGCAGGATGGAACATATGTCATTTAGTGGCTCCTTCCTTGATTGAATAGACAGTTAGTAATTGGCATCGATCACTGACTCTGTTAATTGATAACTGAGGCATAGTAAACTGTTTACTATGCTTCAGTTTGTGAATGAAGGGGAAGCTCTGTACAGACCTAGTCCTGTCCATTCATTCTGGCTGCAGAGATGGAGATTGAGGGCTGTGTCTCAGTCTCCTTTCTCTGTCTCAAAGGTGTAACATCAGAGGTCTTGTTTAGACCCCCGATATTTCACCAAAGACCCTCAACAGGGTTCCTAAAAAACAAATATAAAAAATAATATTGTAAAAAAGAACAATGGTAAAAAAATAATACATAAATAAAAAAAACTACTGACACCAGTGGCAGAACTACCAGGGTCGCAAAGGTCACACTAGCGATCGGGCCCTGGCGTTCAGGGTCAGAGGGAAGGGCCCCAGCCAGGGGTCATGGTTTCTTGCACTTTGGGTCCTGTAGGTTGTAGTTTTGCCTCTGCTGTATTACATGGAGCCCATCTTCATTTTTTCAGCGCACCAGTGTGCACCGAAACACTTGAAGCCTCGTCTATGCAGAATGGTGCTGGTGTGAATGAGCCCCTATTCCTGGGTATTCCCAATTTTCCACAGAGCAACCTGTTCTTTATTAGATGTTCCTAATTGGCAGTAATACAGAGCTGTGGGATAGATGGGAGTGTAAGGAGCTGTGGCATATGTCCGTGCTCACACACATAATATCCTCTACAACATGACACAATCAACAGGCACTGACAACGCCACACTCTCTCCTCACGACCCGAGCCGTGAGGGAAAACACTCCACTCCCCGCCCCCTCACATGACACACAGCCTGGCCAGCAAAAAACGGCGGGAAAAGGGTTAACCACCACGCCGAGGGTTCCCTAACCGTCAACAAGAGACGTCACCGGGCACGGCGAGCCGGCCAATCAGGCGAGAGGAAGGCGGGAAGAGGTTCCATGGCTACGTCACCTGGCGCGCCGTCCAATGGGAGACCCGGAAGGGGGAGCCACTGTGGTTTGAATCTAGTCGCGGGGAGGTCGCAGCTGTGTCCGGGGTGTGAGAGGCGGAGAGGGGCCGGTGGAGCGGAATGTGAGACACCGGAGGGGGGAGGAACCGTGCAGGTGAGATGTGGCGGAGGGAGGCCTCAGGACTGCCAGGGCCTGCAGTGTTGGGAATAGCAGTCAGTGTCCCGTTATCATTGCACCTGGGGAGCGGCCATACAGCAGTGCTTGTTATACTGTGACTGGGGTGTGTGCAGTGATGGCAGGCTGACCACTAAGGACTGGGGGGCCCTGAACAGGTCTGGGCCTCATTCACTGCGACCATGGCCTTCACAGGACAATTCTATATGGACCTGGGCCTCATTCACTGCATTCATGGCCTCCATAGGAGAATTCTATATGGACCTGGGCCTCATTCACTGCATTCATGGCCTCCATAGGAGAATTCTATATGGACCTGGGCCTCATTCACTGCGGCCATGTCCTCCAAAGAATAATGCTCTATGGACCTTTGCCTCGTTCGCTGCGGCCGTGGCCTCCATAGGATAATGCTCTATGGACCTGTGCCTCGTTCGCTGCGGCCGTAGCCTCCATAGGATAATGCTCTATGGACCTGTGCCTCGTTCGATGTGGCAGTGGCCTCCATAGGATAATGCTCTATGGACCTGTGCCTCGTTTGCTGCGGCAGTGGCCTCCATAGGAGAATGCTCTACGGACCTGTTACTCGTTTGCTGTGGCCGTAGCCTCCATAGGATAATGCTCTATGGACCTGTGCCTCGTTCGCTGCGGCCGTAGCCTCCATAGGATAATGCTCTATGGACCTGTGCCTCGTTCGCTGCAGCCGTGGCCTCCATAGGATAATGCTCTATGAACCTGTGCCTCGTTCGATGTGGCAGTGGCCTCCATAGGATAATGCTCTATGGACCTGTGCCTCGTTTGCTGCGGCAGTGGCCTCCATAGGAGAATGCTCTACGGACCTGTTACTCGTTTGCTGTGGCCGTAGCCTCCATAGGATAATGCTCTATGGACCTGTGCCTCGTTCGCTGCGGCCGTAGCCTCCATAGGATAATGCTCTATGGACCTGTGCCTCGTTCGCTGCAGCCGTGGCCTCCATAGGATAATGCTCTATGAACCTGTGCCTCATTCGCTGCGGCCGTAGCCTCCATAGGATAATGCTCTATGGACCTGTGCCTCGTTTGCTGCG
Source organism: Staurois parvus (assembly GCF_062004578.1). NCBI lineage: Eukaryota > Metazoa > Chordata > Amphibia > Anura > Ranidae > Staurois > Staurois parvus. The sequence continues at coordinate 959,130 of NW_028319268.1, forward strand.
GCAGTGGCCTCCATAGGAGAATGCTCTACGGACCTGTTACTCGTTTGCTGTGGCCGTAGCCTCCATAGGATAATGCTCTATGGACCTGTGCCTCGTTCGCTGCGGCCGTGGCCTCCATAGGATAATGCTCTATGAACCTGTGCCTCATTCGCTGTGGCAGTGGCCTCCATAGGATAATGCTCTATGGACCTGTGCCTCGTTCGCTGCGGCCGTAGCCTCCATAGGATAATGCTCTATGGACCTGTGCCTCGTTTGCTGCGGCAGTGGCCTCCATAGGAGAATGCTCTACGGACCTGTTACTCGTTTGCTGTGGCCGTAGCCTCCATAGGATAATGCTCTATGGACCTGTGCCTCGTTCGCTGCGGCCATAGCCTCCATAGGATAATGCTCTATGGACCTGTGCCTCGTTCGCCGTGGCCTCCATAGGATAATGCTCTATGAACCTGTGCCTCATTCGCTGCGGCAGTGGCCTCCATAGGATAATGCTCTATGGACCTGTGCCTCGTTCGCTGTGGCAGTGGCCTCCAGAGGACAATGCTCTATGGACCTGTGCCTCGTTCGCTGCGGCCGTAGCCTCCATAGGATAATGCTCTATGGACCTGTGCCTCATTCGCTGCGGCAGTGGCCTCCATAGGATAATGCTCTATGGACCTGTGCCTGTTTGCTGGGGCCCTGGCCTCCATAGGACAATGCTCTATGGACCTGTGCTTCGTTCGCTGCGGCCGTAGCCTCCATAGGATAATGCTCTATGGACCTGTGCCTCGTTCGCTGTGGCAGTGGCCTCCATAGGATAATGCTCTATGGACCTGTGCCTCGTTCGCTGTGGCAGTGGCCTCCATAGGACAATGCTCTATGGACCTGTGCCTCGTTCGCTGTGGCCGTAGCCTCCATAGGATAATGCTCTATGGACCTGTGCCTCGTTCGCTGGGGCCGTAGCCTCCATAGGATAATGCTCTATGGACCTTTGCCTGTTTGCTGGGGCTGTGGCCTCCAAAGGATAATGCTCTATGGACCTGTGCCTCATTCGCTGCGGCCGTGGCCTCCATAGGAGAATTCTATATGGAGCTGGGCCTCGTTCACTGCAGAAGTCCTGAAGATAAGCAGGAAAGGAGAGCCGGTAATCGGCTTTCCACAGAGGGGACATGTACACTGATCATTAGGGCACTGATGATCAGTGTGGCCCCAGAAGTGCCACCTATCAGTGCCAGTGCCCATCAATGCCACATATCAGTGCCCATCTGAGCTGCCTTTCAATGTCACCCATCAGTGCCACCTATCAATGCCAATCAGTACCACCTGTCAGTGCTGCCAGTCAGTGCCGCAATATCAGTGCCATGTATCAGTGCTGCCTTTCAGTGCCCATCAATGATGCCTGTCAATGCCCATCAGTGCAACCTACCAGTGCCACCTATCCGTGTTCAGTGCAGCCTATCAGTGCCCATCACTGCAGCCTCATTAGCGCACATCAGTGAAGGAGAAAAATCACTTATTTACAAAATTGTATAACAAAAACTAAGAAAAAATTTTTTTTTCAAAATTTTCAGTGGTTTTTGGTTTGTTTAAAAATAAAATAAAAATCCCAGAGGTGATTAAATACCACCAAAAGAAAGCTCTATCTGTCTAAAAAAAAAATGATATAAATTTCATATAGGTACAGTGTTGCATGACCGCGCAATTGTCATTAAAAGTGTGACAGCGCTGAAAGCTGGAAATTGGCCTGGGCAGGAAGGGGGTATAAGTGCCCTGTAGGCTAGTGGTTAAAGCATAACTGCCATACATTAAAATTGAACTTGACATCGCTGGACCCTGTGACAGGTAAGTGTGTGGTTTTTTTTGTTTTTTTTTGTGTGTTTTTTTTGTTTAAAGTCAGCAGGTACAGTATTTGTATCTGCTTACTTTTAGAAGGGGTTCAGACTAATGTGGTGCAGGATACAGCATGTAAATTGCACAGGAATTGCACCACATTCCTGTCAGAATTACATGCGATGTCTGCCCAAAATAAAAAGTGCCATGGAGCAGGGGAGGAGGCTTTAAAGTGGAACTTCCCCTTCTGGGTGAAGGTCCACTTCAAGAATTAAAGCAGATTACCCCCCCTGCATATTTGCATACCTCTGTGTGCTGGGTGTACGCGGCACAGCTCACTGCCAGCACAAAGGCTGGAGTGTCACTGAGAGCACCGGGTCCTGTTCTAATGATCAAGGTTTGATCTAGTTCAGTGCCAGGGTTAGTGTTTGGGTCAAGGTCAGGGTCAATGGTCAGGATTTTTTTTTATGTGTGTTTTTAGATAAAAAAAAAACAAGATGCTTGCCATTGTTTCTGGGCTGTAGTACAGGTACCAACAAATACCACACACATATATGGTATCTCTGTGATCGTCAAGAGCTGGAAAATTTATTTTGGGCTACTTTTTGGTGGTAGGTTATGGTGGTAACAAGAAACACACAGCTAAATAAAAAATAAATATATATATATATATATATATATATATATATATATATATATATATATACACACACACACACTATTTTGAGCCAGTTTTCCTTTGAGAATAATAAAAAAAAAAATTAAGATATATCCATTACCTTTTACCACCAAATGAAAGCCCAATTTGTCCTATAAAAAACCCCCATGGTATTATTCATCTGGATATACAAAGTAGTTGTGATGATATGTATGGTTTTACTAACACATGTCAAAGTTGTAAAATTTTACTTAGGCTTTAATATTTATTTTACCATTAGGTGTGAAGGGGTTAAAGTGGCAGTAAACTGTTTTAATTGATGATAATTTTACCTACAAGTAAGCTTATAATAAAGCTCATCTGTAAGGTAAAATTAATATCTCCTAAACATGTACCATTTAGGAGCTATTAGCCTGTTTTGATATGTGGCGCATGCGTTCTGAAGGAAAGACATTGACATGCCGTTCCTTCAGAGCACTCTGCCGTGGCCCAGGCGTGGGAGTGATGTCATCAGGGGTTCGGCTAGTCAGCTGATCAGAGCTCACGAACTTGGAAGGAAGCCCTGGGGAGCAGTGACAGTGCTCTGGAGGGCTTTGTTTCAAGGTAAGACCTTCATAATGGGCTAGCACATTATGCTTTTACCTTGCAGGGTTTTTTTTTTTGTTTATGCGGTTTACTACTGCTTTAAGAAGACATTTTGGACAATTTCATGTTCCCACCTTTGTGGGAACGGTTTGGGGATGGCCTTCCTCTTCCAACAGGACTGTGCACCAGTGCACAAAGCAAGGTCCATAAATACATGGATGAGTGAGTTTGGGGTGGAGGAACTTGACTGGCCTGCACAGAGTCCTGACCTCAACCTGATGAAACACCTTTGGGATGAATTAGAGCGGAGACTGCGAGCCAGGCCTTCTCGTCCGACATCAGTGCCTGACCTCACAAATGTGCTTCTGGAAGAATGGTCAAACATTCCCATAGACACCCTACTAAACCTTGTGGACAGCCTTCCCAGAAGAGTTGAAGCTGTTATAGTTGCAAAGGGCGGGCCAACTCAATATTGAACCCTACGGACTAAGACTGGGATGCCATTAAAGTTCACGTGTGTGTAAAGGCAGGCCGACCAATACTTTTAGTGTTTGTACAGCTCAGTGATGTCACTGCTTCTTTTATTAGGTAGTATTTTGCTTTGCAAAGGCATTTGGTGTGTACAAAGTGGATTTACGTTCTTTGTGGAATTTTAAAAATATAATTAAACTTTTTGTGCCTGGAGTTCAGCTTTAATTGCATGTAATACTTGCATTTAGGTGCAATCAGTCTAGGTAGAATAAAATCTTCTGTGTCCAGGAGCAGATTAGGGTTCATGCACACAAGATGCATGGGCACTGACAGCTCAGCATACCCAGAGTTAAGTACAGCAGGAACTATCGAGGAGTATAGTGTTCGTTCATCATGTTGGTTTACCAAGTGGAATTAAACCACTGCTTAAAAACAAAATGGGCCACAGGAATCTTAATGTGCTAGTACTCACTGCAAATTTCCACGTTATAGCAGAATTTCTTGGCAAGTCATCCCCTTTAGCACTGCGATGTCAGCACTTCCACCTTCTTCTGGTCAGATTCTTTGGCTGCTTGAACGTTTGGGCTGCGATGATGTCACTCTTGTGCATGGGTGTCAAATAGTCATGGCACAGAGGAGCGCAGCAAATGTACACTGAGCTGTGCGTGCGCCGTCAGTGTACACAAATGCTGATTGGCAGGGAGAAGGGTTTATGACAGAAGACTCCAATTGGATCTCTTCTGTCAAAATCCTATGTCTGCATTTTTTTACCTTTCTGGATTAATTCTACTTTGAAGGCTAGTATATCTTTTCAGTAAAGTACATTATGCAGTCGAGGGGCCCTAGCATGTTTAAAAAAAATAATGCTGCAATTTTAAAATATTGTGCATAGTTTAGAGTATAACTAAAGGCAAACATTTTTTTTAGTTTTGGACTGAGTGGAGATGGGATTAGAATACCTGTCAGGCTTTCATTGCTGTCTGTGTCCTCATTAGGGAGATTCTCCCTCTCTATTTGTCCTGTTTACCATGATCATCAAAAGTAAAAGAAACCCCACATTTTTGGTTGTTCCTAGAAAAGTAACAGAGGGTAAATTCTCCTATGTGTACACTAGGTCTGGAGACCGGGGGAACAAAGGGGGTTTCCCTTAATTTGCAGGGATTTTCTCTCAATTCCGGTTTTGGCTGTGGGATAGGAAGTGAAGGTAAATCTCCCCAATGAGACACAGATGGGAAAAAATAAACTGACGGGTTTTAACCCTCCATAAACTCTATAATCGTGGAAAAAAAAGGCTTTGCCTATAGTTTTACGTTCAATTCCTTATTTGTGGTCTGTGAGTGGCATCTCCAAAGCCTGCCTGAATAACTCCCAGGGCATAGATCATAAATGTCCTGCCTGGTGTCTGGGGCATTCTGCATGTTGGGTGCTATCCCTCAGTATGACAGATGCAAGCAGGGGCGGACTGACAACTCATGGGGCCCCTGGGCAATAGGGGATCATGGGGCCCCTGTGTCCTTGCCCAAACTCAAAAAAGCCTATGAAAAAGGTACCAGAGGCATCACATGGGGCCCCCTACTGACCCCGAGCCCTCGGGCAGAGCCCGAGTTTCCAAATGGTCAGTCTGCCCCTGCCAAGTGCTCTTTCTCATTCCAGTCCTGTACATGCGCTCTCCCTGTCCTGTAGAAGCACTGACACCTACAGTGTTTGTTTCAGTGTTCATAAAGTGAGCCCTTTCACTTTGCAGACTTCCTTCTAAAATGACTAGTTGTTTGTCTCTGCTTTTAGTATTTTGAGGCATGAAAAAGCATGTAGATTTATGGAGTTCGAATACCTGATCTGAATGCCTGTCCCAGGTCACTGACTTGGAGTGTTTGGTGCCATTGGATCAGCACAATATCCCAGCAAAAGAAAGGAGAGGTCAGCTGTGGCCGTTCTCTTGGTACATGTTTCCTTTTAACAAGGTGGAAATGTGAATCTATATCCTCTGGTAGTTGCTTTGGTTGCTGTATTCAGTTCAGAGAAATTTATTTGGTTGCTATAGTTTCCAACACTTTGCTCATTGACATTTATCTTTTCACCTTTTTTACGTTTTTGTCTTTTGGTCTTTGTTTACCATGTTTAACCTTCTATATTGGTGTGTCATTGTGTAACTTTAGACCTTGTTCTTTTTCCAGTATTTGAACCTTTACCTCGGTCTGCGGTTGTTCAAACATGGCTACAGAAGAGGCTGACGTTTGCAGTCATGTCAGAGTGGTGGTTCGAGTCCGTCCTCCAAATGAAAAAGAGAAAGTAGCTAATTCAACTACAGTGGTCCAAGTGGTCGATAACCACATTCTGGTGTTTGATCCTAAAGC